>NW_022987571.1:2305315-2853799 GCF_902827165.1 Trematomus bernacchii
TGCTCAGGCTGAAGCAGAGGTGGCCTCCCTGAACAGACGCATCCAGCTGGTGGAGGAGGAGCTGGACCGAGCTCAGGAGAGGCTGGCCACCGCTCTGCAGAAGCTGGAGGAGGCGGAGAAGGCTGCAGACGAGAGCGAGAGGTGAAACATGCTGTGATTTAAGATACAAATATATCCAGCCCCTTCAGGAGTCACAGCAGCAACGTAAATAAGAGTTAAACATAGGATAGCACATCGTTTAACAGTATGAACAGTGGTGTAAAGTTACTAAGTAGATTTACTCAAGTACTGTACTTGAGTACAGTTTTGAGATACTTGTACTTTACTTGAGTAGTTACATTTGATGCTGGATGAATGATGTGAAATATAATCAAGTGTTAAATCAGACTTTAGTTCCACCTGGAGTAAATCCACAAGCTACCCTGCAGTATACAAAGTCATTCAAACTAGCTGCACCTTTACCAGCTTTGAGAACACTTTCATGATCAATCATTATAAAACATATCATATATATTATTCTGAAATGGACCAATCTGCACAATGACTACTTTTACTGTCGCTACTTGAACTATATTTTGATGATAATACTTTTCTACTTTTACTTGAGTAACATTTTGAACGCAGGACTTTTACTGTAACAGAGTATTCCTACACTCTGGTACTTTTACTTTTACTCAAGTACAAGACCTGAGTACTTCTACTTTTACTCAAGTACAAAATCTGAGTACTTCTTCCACCTCTGAGTTTGAATAAACACAACAACAATAATATGGGACAACACAGAGTAGCTGAGCTTACACATATTCAGATATGTATTATTAATATGAATAATACATAACCGTACATGTCTATGTGCAAGTCTTATGTACATACATTGCAGTATTATTTTACATGGGTAACATGGTTAAGCCGTAAGGCTAATCATGCTTTAGTCAGAGGGATACAGGAACCTCAGGGAAGGCCAGCATTATTATCATGTTTCACAATTGGCCATGTTAGGAAAGTTCTTCAAATGTAACTGAACAGCATTCTGAAACACACCCAGCATCAATGCAGCAGCGTGAGGTGGACAGTACCTACGTTTATCTGCCCAAGTACTGTTCTGAAGTACAGATTTTGGGTACTTGTACTTTACTTGAGTATTTCCATTTTGTGCTAATTTAAACTTCTACTCCACTACAATTTGGAAGCAAATATTGGCATTTTTACTCCAATACATTTCTGTTACAGCTTACTTGGCAGGTTCATAATATTTATACGACATTTAATTCAACTTATGTGATATGATGTACCATCATGGATTTGGAGTCATTCAAGTTAGCTCCACCTTTACCAACAGCAACAACAAAGTTGAAATGATCACATAAATGCATAAGTCATTATAATACAGTGATATACTATAGTAATCATTCTGCATAATTAGTATTTCTAGTGTTGGTACTTTAAGTATATGTTGATGCTAATACTCTTGTACTTTAACTTAAGGAAACAATGAATGCAAGAGTTGTATTTGTAACAGAGTATGTCTAAGTCAAATATGAGTTCTTAGTCCACCATCAGACCAGTACTAAGATATTAGGGTGTGAAGCTTCTGTTCTGAAAACCTGAAGCAAAGGGGCAAACTCCTCATCGAAGAAAGTCCACACATGCTTACCATTGAAATGTCCCTTTCCATCCTAGAAGGATCAAACGTGACAATAGAAACATTTATCTATGTCATAGGATAAATATGTTTATTATATTTCGATTTGTATAGGAATAGGGATACCCAAACAAAGATATATGCTCCTATAAAAAGAGAACTACGAGACTGATTAAGAATCCACCACAGTCTGTGAAGACTGCTTTTAATGACCTGTTGACGGATGGTCCAGCACATACGGTGCAGCTGGTCAGGTCATGTGGCATGCATAGATTGGTTGAGCAAGGGATCATAATGTTACAGCAGACTTCCACCAAATGTAAATGAACTAATTCATCAATCTATCAAAGAATGTGTTCTTTGTTGTTTTGAAATAAATACTAACACTTGACACACACTGAGTAACATGTTCCTCAACAGACTAAGACTAGGCCTACAACTAAATCAGGTGCTAATATTAATACTGTCTCGCATAGCATTAAAGCTTACATAATATTGACAGTCTGCTGATAGCATTCATATATCAATGAATGTTCTTCTGCTACATAGGAAGCAATTCATATGCACATTGTTTAAGAAAGCTTTTTCAATTTTGAGAAGTTTGTACGCTGCAAGAAATAACTAATGTTTTGTGTGTGCAGAGGCATGAAGGTGATTGAGAACAGGGCCCAAAAGGATGAAGAGAAGATGGAGCTTCAGGAGATCCAGCTGAAGGAGGCCAAACACATCGCAGAGGAGGCCGACCGCAAGTATGAGGAGGTGAGTGTTCTGGGGGTTAGGGTTAGGGTTACTGCACGAGGTGGGGGCTGAGACACTCCAATGGTGACGCTTCTTCAGCAACCTAAAAAGTCATCATCTGAAAGGATTTTCTTTACAGTATCAGTCATCGTATTTGATTTATATAGCCCAATATTACCATTAACACATTTGCCTTCAGGGGGCTTTACAGACTATACAGTGTACAACCACCTCTGTTCTAAGGAAGACTTCCCCCCCAAAAGGAAAATATTTCACAAACCTCAGAAAGAGCAACAGAGGAAGGATGGTCAGGTAGATGTGCAAAATTATGTGTACAGAATAAACAACATAATAAAGTGCACATTATTCAAACTGTATATTTTGCTGACAGTATTTACAATTATTTAGCCATACAGCCAAAAACCTGGAAATAAGTTAGCATTTTAACACTGCAGGTTTCTTCTGAACGTGTCTTTGGTTAGAGGTATGAACTCTGTGGTTAACACAAGCTGAAGAGATTAAAACTCGTCAGTAAATACCTCACTGGTGAACGTCTGAAGCTTCTGTTACTCTTAAAACAGCGGTTGCTCACAGGTGTCTAAATGAGACGACTAAACGTCATCACGCCGAACATTAGCCACCTTTAGCTTTGAGGTGCATGGTGACGCGAAGTCATGTTGGCCTACAGAAACATCCCGTCTCTTCCCCCCCTGAATATTAAGTCACAATAAGATAGCTCAAACTGACAAGTCCACATACTAAACTTTCACTGGGGATTGTCAAAGATTGATGTTATTTACGACTCTGTTAAGTATGAAGCCTCATAGCATAAACATATGTAATGCTTTTGTCCAGGTGGCTCGTAAGCTGGTGATTGTAGAAGCAGAGCTGGAGCGCACAGAGGAGAGGGCGGAGCTTGCGGAGGCGTGAGTATTTATATAATGACGATTTATTTGAGTCTGTACATGTCTTTGGGTTCAAGTTCAAGGGTCATTTATTATCATTTCACAAATCAGGGTTCGACAACGAAATGCAGCTGTGCTCTCTAAGTCACTAAATCATGTATTTGCTTTCGTGAAATGTGATCAGAAATTGATCATCTGAAGGATAGAAGCCGCTCTGTGGGCTGGTGGTACCGCAGCAGATACTTCTTACACACTTTCCAAAACCTTCTCACAAAGGGCCTCTGGAACTGCCAGTCAGATTCCTGGAGGACTCAGTTCCCCTCCGTCTTTGCCTCCCAGCATCCTTTGACCTCCCTGCTCTCTGAGACTTGGATCACATCAGAAAATCCCCTGGCTGCTCTCTCCACAGCCTACTCCTACACTCTTTCTGTCCTCTCACCTCACGGCAGATATGCCAGTCCCCCCTGGCTCACTGACTCACAGAACCATCCTAAGGGAAGCTGAAAGGAAACGGTGGGATCAATCTCTTCTCTCCTCTTTCTCTTTTTCTATTTCTGCAGCTAAAAGCACATTCTTTCAATCTAAAATGCAATCTTTCCTCCTCCTTGGTGCACGCTCCTTGGTGCACACTCCTTGGTGCACGCTCCTTGGTGCACGCTCCGCTCCTTGGTGCACGCTCCTGTACTGTTAGCGCCGGAGCCTCGCAGCGGGGAAACTGGCGCGCATAGTTGCGCCGCATTTGCACATAAGACGAATTGCGCCGCATGAGAGGAAGCCCCCTCCGCAAGGTCTGCGCAGTCTGCGTGTAGGGAGGTGCGGGCCTGTGTAATGGCATTCATTCCCGCTACATTAGATACCTGTCTGTGATGCAGCGCCCTGTTATACTGCGTTTCTGTATTATATTAATGGTTTCTATAGCCGTAACGTCATAATATTGGTATTGAGAGGTGGATTTATTAAGGTAGGACACTACTGAAGGCCTAGGGGTGAAATGGCCAGCCCACTACTTTTGTCCAAACTAATCTGATGTCCCTTTTTTTCTCCTTCCTTCCCTTAACCCTAAACAAGTAAATGTGCTGAGCTGGAGGAGGAACTGAAGAACGTCACCAACAACCTGAAGTCTCTGGAGGCCCAGGCTGAGAAGGTAGTGACAGAGAGGAGGATTGTGACATCTGCGATCAGGTCATTAACATAAATCACAACCTGACTAATCTTCTTTCTCATTACAGTACTCTCAAAAGGAGGACAAGTATGAGGAAGAGATCAAGATCCTGACTGACAAGCTGAAAGAGGTGAGGAAGAATGAGTGATGACTAGAAGATATTGTAAACCCTCTATTTAAATGGCATTTCCTTCATTAAAATCCATTGTACAATCTAGAATTGTTTAGTAAAATGTGAAGAAAAAAAAGAAAAAAGGTTGACATACCAATGCATATTCAGTTAATCGTTGACCACACATGTATTCTGATTTGACGCTGATCATGCTTTGTCTCCTCAGGCTGAGACCAGGGCTGAGTTTGCAGAGAGATCTGTGGCCAAGCTGGAGAAGACTATTGATGATCTGGAAGGTATACATTCATTACTTATTGAACCAGTACTAACTGCATCCTTTAAATAGACTTAAGAAAAAAAAGGAAACTACTATACATAACAACACTGAATTTGGACACATGATTTGAGATGTGGTGATAGCAGTCGTCTGCTTTGAGCAATAGCCTACTAGCTTAACCATAACAGGAAGTATGATGACAGCGACTCAAAGTCCTACAGAGGACAAGAGAAGAAGCTGAGTTGTATTATTGAGGTGTTATCACAAGATTTTTTAAAGAAATTAATTGTTTTTGTTGTTTTATGCACAAGTTCATATACATGAGTAGGGCAATGATTGCAAGGTGATTGCATTTGTCAGCTTAGGTTTGCAATTCAAATTGTGGATTTCATTCAGTGTTTACAACAAAAATGGCTACATTTTTGGAACAATTGCTAAAACCTACAGTATAGAAAATGATATGTTACATTGGATGGACACTTTTTCCATCATTGCCTTCTTCTATTATACATCACCTCCAGTTTACAAAGAAAATCATGAGCATTTTTCCACTTGTGTCCAATTCTGTTTCCAATTCCAATTCAAATATTTTGAATTCCTACCACGACCAATAACAGTTACAGCTTTTCTAGATTAGTTAGGCTTACTTTTGACATTTTTACATTCGCTCGTTGGAAGTTTTTGCTAATTGAGAATTTTCCATAAAATGTCCATCCATGACTTTACATGTATTTATATTTCATATTCATATTCCACAATTCCAATAATTTCCTCTCTTATTTGTGTCCCTTTTCCTTTGCAACACACCTTTCAGATGAGCTGTATGCACAGAAACTCAAGTACAAAGCCATCAGTGAGGAACTGGACCACGCACTCAATGACATGACCTCCATGTAAGTACTGATGTGTGTCATTCCAGTGGGAATCTGACTTAGCCTGCATGCTTTAGGGGGAGGTCAACATGTACAAAGGCTGGGGAATGAAGAGGATCTAGTAAATAAGACCTTACAGTACAGTAAAGGTCTACCTTGTTTTTAATTCACAGTATTTCCTTTAGTCCTTAGACAGTCACAGTCTTACAGAGCACAGGGACAGACTTGGTGCAAACCTCCTTCAACACCACCCCCTGTTGGCAATACAAAATTGCTTTGCAGTTCTCAGGAATTTGCTCTGGCAGTCATTTATCAGTGATGTCACCATTTGTTGTCTTTGTGAAACAAGCCATGACTCTATTCCTCTACAACAGACCTGTAATAGCCTTCTACTGCCTTCTTGTGTTGCTTCCATCACTAATGCGGACACACACACTTCATCACTGTCTCTTGTTTCTTGTGTCTTCAGCTAAACGTCCAGAAGCTCCACCATCCTGTCCTGTCGTGGTTTCAAGACTCTGCACCCAAACCCCGTTCCTTTTATTACATGTCATCTCTCTTTCCTCATTCCTGGTAGCCATTGTTCATTGTTTGTTTTCTCTTAAGGAATGTTGTCCGTCTGAATTCACTCTTCATCGTACTTCTGTATCACCTCTGTTCTGTACCAGAGTAAAACAAGAGAGGGGAGAAAGCTCGAGTTACTGCTGTGTCTACGGCTGCTTTTATTATTCACTGAGCCACAAGTTGCTGCTGATGAAACATGCGTGAGAGTGTGTGTGTGTGTGGACCCACATGCTGGAGACAGAATCTTCTACCAGAAACTACCTTTATTTAAAGGATCGGTCAAGACAAAGCAGAACGGAACCTCCTGATGTTTGAAGAACAAGAATCCGACTAAGACTAAACAGGAGCCAACACAAGCAGAATGGGGGGGTGCAGGTGAACAGAAGGTCAGATGGTTGCAGGGCTGATGGGGAACAGATGGAACTGATACCATCATTGGGACCAAAACTAGTTCCCATTGACTAATATTGGGAACTAAATACAGCCTCCAGAATGATCATAGGGTTATCCACAGCTCTCTGAAGGCCTTCAAACAGAAGCTATAGTCATGACCCTTCAGAAAGTAGGATTTATAGGCCTTAGTTTTAATAAACAGTTAGTTAGTTAGTTAGTTAGACATGTATTATGTTTCTATCTCATTGGAATGAAGGCAACAACTATGAGAATTAACAATAAATAACAATGTATAATATTCACATTTTTATAATCTTGTTTTAAATATTTTAGTTGGCCTTTGGGAGAGCCTGTTGTGCTTACCTGTGACTGGTAAAGACGCATGAATCATAAAACATCTAATCATTTTCTAGGAGCTCCAATTGTCCTTCAACTGAATAAAGTCATATTTATTTCCAAATCAAACTAACTCCCCCAATAATAATAATAACAATCAGAGCTTCTTGGTTTACACTCAGAACTTTTATTTCTGGATAATTCCCATCACACTGTTCTATCAGGGGGTGAGTCATACACTTGTCTGAGATGAATCACACTGCCAGAGATTATGAACGTTTTGTAATGATTTCCATGACAGGCCTACCATGTATCAAATCATTATGTAATGTACATTTCCCAAATGTGTTCTATTATTCTTATTCTAATCATTTATAGAATGTTGGAATCTCCAAACCCTGAATGAGTAAGCATTCTATCATTTCCGGTTCCCTCATCTCAAAATCATCGATTTTATGTGTTTTTGGTTAGAAGTCTGAAATAAGGTCTGTGGTTAACACAAGCTGAAGAGATTTTAACTTTTTTTTCTACAGTAAATACCCCACTGGTGAAAGTGTTAACATTCTTTGTGTAAAGAAAACAGAACAAGTGTCTAAATGAGACGTCATCATGCACCAAACATTAGCTGCCTTTAGCTTAGCGGTTCTAGTGATTGCATTTACGCTTCTAAAATCATAAAGTGGTGTTAATGTTGAGATTGTCATGCTGAACAAAACATGTAAATATCATGCACGTGTGTTTGCCACAGAGATCATTTTCTGCAATATACCAAAATCCAATGTTGAGAGACCCATTGCGATGCTTCCGGGTCGGCCTCCAGAAATATGTCACCCGTCCGTCACTTTATTGTGTTCATTACATAATCTCCACTCGACCCTCAATGTAATTCTAATCCTGTTGACACAATCACATTTAAACCAAATGATCGAACAGGCAGAGTTACATTTACCTCACAGTTTTTTTTTATCATTTCACGATAGTAAAACTGCATAAGGTTCTGTTGACACATAAAAGTACCTAGAACATCTGGAATTAATCATTCAGCTGGGATGATAACGTTTCTTTTATCAAACAAACATTGATTTTTTCATAAAAATAAACATTTAACCTGTTAACCAGTTAAGCCCTGAGCCTGTTTTTCAGGTTTCAGGCTCGAAAATGACATGCCCAGAACAAATGACTATAACTTCACTTCTAAAAGGGTTAAATTAATAATCTTTTTTCTCAAAGCAAGGTTACATCTGTGAGTTGGATGTAGAAGTGTCAGAATCAATATAGATGTTTCTGTGTCAGAGTAAATTCAGATGGAACATTGTAAAAAAAGGTAAATTCTTACCTCCGCCTACAAAAAACCCATTACTTATAGTGAAAACTACCCTTGGATGATGGTAAGGTAGACTAAAAGCTTTAGGAATCCAAAGTACAACATATAATAAGTACCCTGTATCAAGATTGATGCAAAACAAGTGACATTTGACCTTTTTAGAGAGATTTAGCAAAAAGAAACCACTTCTGGGGTCATTTGGGTGGATTTTCCATATCTCTGGCCCCCCTTGCTCAATTTTGATGGTTGACACCTCTTTCTGACCGTTAGAGCCAATATAATCGAAGGGGGAGTCCCCCACACACACTCATTGTGAAAGAAAAAGGTGGGGGCTTTGCGCATGTAATGTTGCATTAGAGTGAAGCTACACTCTAGCTCTGACATCTAGAAACCTAAAAGCATGGATTATCCGTCTGTTTGCTCATGGATTATCAGAAATCATTTCAAAGGGACACAGACACATTGGATTAACCTATGGATTAACTTCAGCAGCGTTTTTATCGTTTTAATGCCATTGAAGACCACTTTGGAGAGACTACAGAGCCAAGGTAAAAATGTTAGCATTTTTAGCTACCTAGCGTCACCTGTTTTGATGTCCGTTTTTGCTTATAACGTCGCAAATTCGTATAATTCAGTGATAATGTGGGTACCCATCGATTCTGTGTCACCTCACGATGTGAAACGATGTCATGGATGTAGAGAAGAGATAAATAATAAGGTTTTGTGAGTGATTTTCGGTGCAGTAAGGTGTTAGCATTTTTCGCTCGTTGCTAATTCAGAGGCTCAGTGTTAGCATTGTGGGTTTTCTTTTGAAAAATAAATAAAAATGATCAGTTAGATGAGTTTCTTCCCGTTACATGGATATAAAACATTCATAGTTTATTAAATGAACATGCCCTCAGACACTGTTTCCTGCAAGATGTTGCGGCAGTGCCCCGGTACCGGGCACTCTCGGGCTTAACAGGTTAAAGGTCACCTATTATGCAAAATCCACTTTTTCCCCTCTGTGTAAAGAGACTCTGAGAGTTTCAGAGACAAAGACCCCCTCTCTTTTTATCCTGATCCATCTTTATAAAAACCTGTCTGAAAATGAGCTGATCAGATTTTGGTCACTTTGTGATGTCACAATGCTTTTTTGGTTGTGCAACCATTAGCCAATAACCAACCAAGGTAACATGTTTTGTATCTGAGACCTATAATCTATTGTTGAAAAAGAGAATAATAGGGGATCTTTAAGCATAACAAAATGATGGTAATCATGTTTTCCTTGTTTATACCTCATGCATTGATCAAAACCCCCAAAAGCTATATCTTCCTCTAAAAAATACTGGCAAACTCTAAACAGTGTCTAAACCTCTTTATTTCTAACACACACATTAGTGAAACTGTTTGGCTAGTGATTCATTGATAGACTGTTTCATCATGGATAAATGCTAAATATTATGCAAAATCCTGTATACTTGGGCATTTTCAGGAAATAGACAGAGTCATAAACACAACTGCAGTTTATGAAATCCAATATACCCTACTACATCATCCAATATATCAGCCTGCTGCCATCCAGCGTTCTCATCATGTGAACTTTGACTCTGAGTGAAGCTTTTGAGTCTAATGTGTTGTGGCAGAAAGATAATGGCCTCCATCTTTGTCTACCAAGACAGCACTGTCAGTCAGTTAGCATGCTAGTTTCAGCAGAAGTCTCTGCTACATAATACATAGACATTTTTGACGTAAAACTCTTCACATTCTGTTGATAATGTGTTTTAATGTTATAGACTTAAATTCTGGGACAAACAGTATATTACACAAGTTACCCTTTAAAAAAACAAACATTTTATGACTGTTAGGGTTTTTCCGCTCTGGCCATCACCTCCATGAACTCACCAAAGTCATTATTGAGACCTGGGAACAGGGTTTCATCACTGACAATACACTGGGGCTGAAAATATGAGCACTCGGGTGATGGGATGTGACTCTAATGAGCCGCCTCACCAGGAAATGCTCAAGACTGTGATCAGAACAGTGAAGGATTGTGGGAGATGCTGCTGGTGACAGGTTGCAAACAAGCTGAGAGTCAACAAACCTGAGGTGGTAGTTATTAGTCTGGTGCCAACTCAGAGTCATATACTGTAGTGAATCCGGAAATGTTGAGCAGTGGCGAGCCGTGACTTTTATACCTAGGCCCTCTGACCCCCCCCCTTCCCTCGAAAAAAAAAAAAGAAAAAAAAAAAAAAGTTATTACGTCACAACGTATACTTCAGCGGAATATCAAAACAACGGCCCGGGGTGCCAAACGCATCAATGAAAGCGACCCTCTACCACACAAAACAACACCTGTAAATAACCCGATTTGTGTTCTTTGAAATTGAAAAGGATATTGCATTGTGTTTGTTACTTTCGTTGCAGTTGTTCATATGTCTTAAGCAGTGGCGAGCCGTGACTTTTATACCTAGGCCCTCTGACACCCCTCGCCCCCCCCCCTTCCCTAAAAAAAAAAAGGAAAAAAATAAGAGTTATTACGTCACAGCCTTTAAGTCTATGGTCACAGCGTATACTTCAGCGGAATATCAAAACAACGGCCCGGGGTGCAACACGCATCAATGACAGCGACCCTCTACCACACAAAACAACACCATTTATATAAACACCTATCATGACAGGGCACCCACATCCAAGTAACAATTACAAATGAATGAAGTCGGCACGGCGGCCCACATTGAAAATGACTTAGGCCTACCTTTGATGATCAAATCACTTAAACACAAAGTCCATCCTCCTGTCCTTTTGGATGAAGCACGGGGTCATGCAGCTGATCCTTTGCCACTCCAGTTTATCATTGTAACTCAATCTTGAAAATGACTCGGTTAATAATTTCGCAACGATGTCATCACTATCACTGACATGAGCCATCATGAACGAACTTATGCTAATCATAAATCTATCGATTAGATTTATGATTCGAAGATTATAAAAGTAGGGTCACTGCACCACTATAACACACATGCATAAACTTCACAGCGGGCGGAACTTGTCATAAAGTCAGCGAAAATAAAGACCACCCATTTAGAGGGAAGATATGATTGGTCAATTGTACTGTCATTTGACATTACTCTCTCATTGAGTTACTATAGCTGGCCCTCTGTGAATTTACAGCAGGACCACCAAGCTCTCCCGTCTTCACGGTAACTCGCAGAGACGGCCAAAGGAGCTTCTTTCATTTACAGTGGCGTTTTTATATGTACAAAAGTGGTGGGGCACAAAAAACTTAGATGTCTATATATAAGCTTCTGCAGTGATGTGCAGTGAGGTTCATGGCTGGTGAGGCACTGGCACTGACTCTTCAGGTTTACAAATATTATATTTTGACCTAAACCAAAATATAATATTATTTTCAAAAGCTTTTTTTGTCTGATGCTTTGATTAATTTTAAACAGACAGTTCAACAAAAGGATACCCAAAAAATGTAATTTTATCATTTAAATATTGAATTGTTCTCTCTTAGTAAGATCCCATTTTCAATAAAATTGCGGTCTTACCTTGACTTGAAGATGAAGTCCATTTGCCTATCCTTCTGGACAAAAATGTCTATAACTTTTTTGTAAAAGTCCTCCTTATCTTCTTGTTGTTTCAAAAGTCTATCATAAATCTAATCGATAGATTTATGATTCAAAAATTATAAAAGTAGGGTAGACATGTGGATATTATCCGGCTGAACAAAACGTGCATTTATCTAACAGGTACGTTTCCCACAGATCTTATTTCCAGCTATTTTCTAAAATCCTATGGAGAAATCTCATTGCTTTTTTGTCGAGGGAAGCCATGCACAGCTTACTTCCTGGTTTTAGGACGCGTCACTGCAGCTCTCTCGTCTCCTCTTCACACACCACACTTTTCGCGGCACACGTACTTACAGCCAATCAGCTCTGAATGATGGGAGATGACGTATGGTGCGGATGGCAGCTCATGGCCCCTATGGTCATTATTTTTTTGCCACACACATTAAATAGGAAAATACTCTGAGCATGTGCAGTGTAGTTTTTACAGTCACCGTTCACTTCACAGTGAGAGGAAGGGGCATGATCAGGTTTTCTCCCACATGGCTCTAAACAGCTCAATAGGCACACACTGTGACTGTAGACACACTAATTAGAAGAACACAGACTAAAACAGCAATGTACAGACGAATCAGATGATTAAACATGATCTTAAAATATATTTTATATTTAAAAAAATGTTTTTTTGCATTTTTTGTAATCATTATTTGTAATACTTTCTGCTGACACTAGGTGGGGCTGTGCCCATTTCTGACATTTTCAGGATGAACAATGGCGGTTTAAACCAGAAAGTGGCAGTATTCGTGGGCTGATTTTGATTGAAAAATTAAAAAGTATTATCTCGACTGTCCAAACGATCCACAGTCCCCTAAATCTTCCAAATCGTACAAATACTGCCACTTTCTGGTTAAAACTGCAATTTATTATCCTGAAAATATCAGAATTGGACTACACATCCTCAATAACCCCCAAAACCACTCAAAAATTGTCCAAATCGGCCAAGCTATTTTTTTAACTATTGGCTATAATGGTTATTAATGCTAATTAACACAAGTTATGCTAATGGTCCAAATTGCCCAACATATGCAAGTTAGCACCCGGCAGTTTCTATGTGCTGGGGACCCTACTATACATTTCTAACATAAAACTTTGGGGAACTCAACATGAGCTGGCAACCAGACCATAACCTGGATATCTTTCTGTATCTGGCTTAACGTGATACAACGTGAGCCGTGATGATGTGCAGATCTGATCAAGTACATTCAAATGAATGTGTTGCTTCAACACATCAGTATGAAATAGAATATAATACTCTTTATTCATGCTCTTGGGGAAATAACACATTACCTGGGCGCAGGCCTACTTTCATATCTATAGCAACACGGGGCATGCATACAACCTATGACACATAAGGGAATATATGATAAGAATGGGCTATATATTAATATTTCACAAATAAGTCTGAATTATACAGCTTATATATTCTGTATTTATATGTATCTGTGTAGAAAAAATACATCGCCTTGGTATTTCCATCACTTTTCATGATTAAGTCATCACAGGACAACATTTCAACAAGAGTAAACGTTAACTTTGCATTTGGCTGACGAGAAAAAAACATTCACATAAAAGTCACGGAAGACTTGGACATACAAATATAGGTAAACATGTTTTGTAGAAGATCTACTCAAAGCTTGTTTGTGCACATTGTGATATTGAAGAGATTCCCTAAATCAGTAACCACCCAATCACAAGCAGCATCATCAAAGGCCTAATGCTCAGCTGGTCTGTCCCCTGGAGCTCTTCCACATACACATGCTTGTAAGATGAGGCTGTGCTTGTAAGACGTCCAACCCCCCTCAGGGATCCTCCCCCCGCTCTATGAGCTGCTGCTGAGTCTGCGGCGCAGCAGGGAGGCCGGCTTGCTCTCGCCGTCCTCTACGTCGCTTTCACATTGTCTCTGGAGGACAGAAACACAACAGCTGGATTTAAAATAAGGCACACTGTGTTTTCCTCTCTGATAAAGCTTATAGTGAGGGCTGGCTCTTGGTGGGAGAGAAGCTCCATCTGTAGGGAACACAGGGATTTTAGACTTTGCAGAAAAACCTATAGAACACACTACAGAGGGAAAACCCCAAAATGCGTAATTGGGCCTCTTTAAGGCCCCGTCCACACGGAGACGATATCAGTTGTATCCACTAACGTTCTCTATCGTATAGACCAGGGGTCACCAACCTTTTTTAGGGTGAGAGCTACTTTCAAAAAATAAAACAAGTCGGGGGCTACTTTTACTCCTCTTTTTTTTGTTTTTTGCAGTGTATATATTTAGCACATTTTAACATTATTATATGCTGACCTTTAACCTTTGTGTGCTGTTTGGGTCTGTGGGACCCGTTTGCAGTGTTTACTAAAAGAACATGTATTCAATTTAATTATTTTAACCTGCTTTATTTGGGGGTGGACCTCACCTCCTCTAGGGCAGTGATTCTCAAACTTTTTCATACCAAGGACCACTTAGCCAATACAAAAATCACTCGCGGACCACCTAACTCCACAAATATCCAAAATCACATCGTTTTTCTACAACAGATTACAAATCATGTTTTTAAATGTTGAAGTGAAAAGCATCAATCTGGAGCACTTTGAGCACAACATGAATTGATGGAAACAGCTCTCAACACTCAGATGAAAGGGAGCTGTATACTTTTCAATAATCCAAACATCTTTAGAATATGATCACAACCAATAACAAATCATTTAAACTGGTTTATTCTTACCTTATGTTACCTAGTTAGCATTCTTTCTTTCTATTCATGCATATTTTACTAATCACTCCCCTTTTAAACTGTTATTAGTTTTTTTACTGTCCTATACACATTGGAATGATTTCTTACTTTATCTATATTAAATAGTCTCTCTCTCGACGATGCAGAGAAGAGGAGAGATAGAGAGAGCGAGAGAGAGACAGATGAGAAGAAGAGAGAGAGAGCGAATGAGAGTCGAGAGTAAGACGGAGAGATGATGAGAGAAGAGAAGAGAAAAGAGAAGAGAGAGAGAGAGAGAGAGAGAGAGAGAGAGAGAGAGAGAGAGAGAGAAGAGAGAGGGTAAGCGAGAGAAGAGAGAGAAGACGAGAGCGAGAGAAGATGAGAGAGATAGAGAGAGAAAGAAGAGAGCGAGAGGAAGAGCGAGAGAGAGAGAGGAGATGAAGAGAAGAGCCAGAGAGAGGCGAGAGCGAGATGAGAGATGAGAGAAGAGATCGCTAGAGAGAAGCGAGAGCGACGAGAGAGCACGATAGAGAGAGCTCTCGGACGCTAGAGATAGCATATAGCTCTATTATCATAGCGCTCTCTATCTCATCTCTATCTCTAGAGCTCGCTATCTATATCTATATATCCTCTCTCTTCTCTCTCTCCTCTCTCTCTCTCTCTCTCTCTCTCTCTCTCTCTCTCTCTCTCTCTCTCTCTCTCTCTCTCTCTCTATCTCTCTCTCTCTCTCTCTCTCTCTGAGACTGTGTGCTCCTCCATGGCGATGACGGCTTGCGGTAAAAAAAAATCATGTAAAAAAAAAAAAAAACTCATGTTGCCCCTGCGGGCGACTAAGTACCCACGGGCACCGTGT
Organism: Trematomus bernacchii; assembly: GCF_902827165.1. Taxonomy (NCBI): domain Eukaryota; kingdom Metazoa; phylum Chordata; class Actinopteri; order Perciformes; family Nototheniidae; genus Trematomus; species Trematomus bernacchii. Next base: position 2,320,813 of record NW_022987571.1, read on the forward strand.
TGGCTACCCCTGGTATAGACGGTTCGTCCACACGAGGCCGAAACGGAGCCCCAGATTCGGAGCCCGAATCCGATACACTTTCATAACGGCTCCCAGAGTGGGTAGGTCTGGAAACAAAACGCTTGCGGCTCCGTGTGTACGCCCTATACGATCATTCCCTGAAAACGATGACGCCATAGCACCGCCTCTCCTGCGTCATTGCTGATGCGTTTCGCCAACAACAACAACAACAATGGCGGATCACAGGGTTGCGTTCGTGCCCCAGACGCTACTGACCATGCTACAGATTTTAGTGCAAAATCTACAGCTCCTCTACCACAACCATCAGCAACAATAATAATATAATATAATAATAATAATAATGATAATAATCGTCATCGGTCTTATTCGCTGCGTTTGGTGTATTTTGTGGCAGAAGTACAGCGCCACTTACAGGCATATGTACTACAGCGTCTCCAGCGTTTTTGAGCGTTTTCGTGTGGACGGACAGTTTTTTGAAAACGACTTCGGTTCGTTTTCGTCTCCGTTTCGTCTTTCGTCGATATGACTTTTTCTCCGTTAATCTCCGTCACGTTGTTTCCATAGCAACAACAACTTCCTGTCAACAGCGCTAACTCTCCTTCAAAATAAAAGCATGTCCATACAAATTGGAAGCCAAGCCAAATTACACTTAAGACATATACAACTGCAACGAAAGTAACAAACACAATGCAATATCCTTTTCAATTTCAAAGAACACAAATTGGGTTGTATACATTAACAAATAACTATAAAACAACAATACTGTAGATTGTAGAATAACAAAATGAATGCCGTGAATAAACCGAAATACACATGTTGAAGCGGTTCGCTGCTGAGTACTACGCATCCCCCCCGCGCGGGCCGAATATTCGCTGCTGATTACTACCGAATATATCGGATTCCATCCGATAGCTGCTATAATACAAAACAAAACGTCTGCCTGCTCTCCACAATGATCAATGACAGCGAACGGATGGTCAAAGTAAGGTACAAATAAACAGAATCACACGAAGCCTGGTTAGTGTTGCCTGACTTTATAAAGTGTGTTTTTTTTACAAGTGTGTGGTTGCCTTCTAGTCACTTTGCTCAGCGCTACTGCTGGTTACAACTTTTATTTGCCGTACTCGCCATAAACTGTTGCTCAGGTTGATCCCGCCCCTGCCCCCGACTCCGACGTAAGCGTGACGTATGTGGTTCTTGCTTCTAGACCACATTTTTTTTGGAGCTTGGTAAGAACCGGATTTCGGGGAAAAGAGCCGGCTCCGCTGCGGTGTGAACAGGAAAAAACGATCAGGCTCAAGCTCCGAACCGGTGTAGGTACCATATCTGCTCGGCCTACCAGATCAGCTCGGGGTCCGTTACGCTTACCAATGACGTCAGGCATTGGCTGTACGGCAACCCAAGAGGACATTTTACACGGCCAAATTCCGCAAAGAATATTAAAAAATAACAATCGACAGTGAATGTATGTTGGTGGAACTGTGTCAGGAAAGTGAAGTGTTAATTAAGGAATGTTAATGAAGAACTGAAATGCATAAAATATAAAGTTAATATGTTTACATGATTTTGTTGTGCAATAAAACAACCAGAGAAGCGATCTACAAGGAAACATAGCACACCGTGTCCTCATGCTCCTGTTTCACCTGCTTAATACAGGTTTCATCACTGCTACTGTGGTCATATGGGGGACCCGTAACATTTACAATAGTTGAGATGTGAAGGGGGTTATGTTTTTTGTCTGTGTTCTGGGTTCCTGCAGATTTTTGAACAGACAGTACACACGTTCAGAGGATGAAGCTGTTAACGTGCTGCTACAGTACCATAAACTGGCTGTAGCCCACAAACTGAAATAGAATGATCAAGTTTATAGTAAATAATAACAAACTCCAGTGTTAGAATTCCATAAATAAAATGACATGCAAATAACATTTTCTTGGCTGTGGACTTGTACTCTAAATAATTATGTTGAGCTCATGGTAATCTAATTCAATAAACAATAACTGCAATGAACAGATAGCATTTTCTGACTCGTAAAATGATTGGATATGGTGTAATTTGGTAAATGATTCTGTGTTGAAAAATGTATATCTTTAAAAACTGCGTTGGTGTATGATCACATTTGATTTCTAATTTTAAATAAAAGGAAAGAAATTCACAGTTATTGTCAAACAGAAGTTAAATCCATTTCTCACTTATTCTAAGAATGTATTTCACCATATTCATATTTAAATGATCGGGAAATTACGTTGTAATGATAATAAATCACCTCCCTCGTTCAGATTATTGTCGATTGTTATTTTTTTAATATTCTTTGCAGAATTTGGCCGTGTAAAATGTCCTCTTGGGTTGCCGTACAGCCAATGCGCGACGTCATTGGTAAGCGTAACGGACCCCGAGCTGATCTGGTAGGCCGAGCAGATATGGTACCTACACCGGCCCTGGAACCGCGTTGGTGTGAAAGGGGCATCAGGGACCAGAGGAGGATCTGACACTCCTGCCTTTCTTCACAACTCCTTAAAGCATGCTGAAGGGGCCTGTGGTCAACTCTATGATCTGTTGTCAGTGTATTAGCCACATTTACAGAATAACCTGTAAGGTAGAGGTGTTCTGTGTCTGTATACAGGCAGTATGTGAAATAAAGAGCTCTCACCTCCAGAGGATCTGCCTCTGAGCGTCCCTTACACAGCAGATTCAACCGGACCAGCCGGTTACACATCCACACCATGTTGTAGGACATCTGGAGGGGGGGGGGGGGGGAGACAACGTTTTACAGTGTTCAGATAACGGTACCAGCAAACACAAGTCTTTATCCAATCATTTAAGTCATTTATCCAACAGAAAACACCGTCCTTAAATCTCCAAACTTGTAAATTAAACATAGGGTTTGGATATGTGCCAGTCTGCTGTTCTACAGATCATCTCCAAGTGTCATCACCAGTGACTCTTTGAGACTATCTCACTGGTGGGAGAACAGCTGAGTCCTGGTGTTGTTTCAGAGGTTTTAAATAGTAAATGAAGGTTTCCATGCTGTTCCAAATGCACCTAATATTGCCAAGCCTTCAGGAAGTGGTCCGGATGTTGAAGCACATTTTCATAAAGTCCAGACGGTGGTACTTCACTTCCAGGTCAGTCCATGACGTCATTGTGCCGAGAAAGATTTTTCCCATTCGCTTATATTGGGAAAGAGTCCTCTGTTAATCCGTGGATCATTTTTGCTATCAATTTGCCAGTACTAATACTTGAATAAAAACATTCAAAATGGGCTGAAAGCTGAATTTAGAGTTATCTCTCTCCATTCATCTGACTGAGCCGATACGCTGCCGTGACTAAATGCAGGACAAAAGACACTGCTCAAGATTTTAACCTTGTTAGTTCAGATTAAAGTCATAGCCTGCAAAGAACATAATATACCATGATTGGTAATTGTTTTTTATTTACAAAATGTATGTCAGCAACTTAGTTGAAATTGTAATAAATTACATTATTAAAAACTAAATTCTATGACGACAGGTGTAAGGACAGCCTTTGCCACACTATCACGTATGGCATTATCATAGACACTTCTTCAGTAGGGGGCCACAGGGGGGTCCAAGTGCAGTGTTACAGGTACTCACCCCTTTTGCCCCCACACCAACCTAGAACTGCCCATGCTTGACAGGGGGAATTGGAGGCGGGGCTAAAGGAAAACAGGTTAGCACACTTTATGGACCCACTGGATGAGGATGTTCCGGGTATTTATGTTCTCCATAGTCAGGATATTGGTCTTCATGAGCCACTGAGCAACCCTCCTCTAACTCTGCATTCAGTTCTCTCTCTAACATCCATTAATATTGCTCACAGTTTTGGTGAGCAGTGACTTTGCTTCTGTGCCTGTGAAACATGAATTTGTTATTTGTTGTACGCTCCTCCATGTTTAGCTTGAACTGCCAAGTAGCAGTTCGGGGGCCTCATTTATAAAGGGATATACGCTCAAAAAATGGCGTACGCCAGTTTCTACGCAATGTTTGCGATTTATAAAAAACTAACTTGACTGGAAAATGTGCGGTCCTCCACGCAAACTCTAACCCATGCGTACGCACTAAGCACACACACGGGAGAGACGAGAAACTGCGACACCGTTGGCAGAAGGAAGAATGGAGAGAAATATGTGGAAATAATACCATAAATAAAATGTTACCTCTCATTTATCATATATGAAGAATTCATTTTCAAACATTGATTAAAGCCAATCTTAAAATGATTTAACAAACGCCTGTTTGAGACTCCTCAGTGCACACAAAAACATAACTTGGAGAAATAAATAAATACGGATATGTTATTTAAACCACCTCGAATATGTTGTGTTAATGTTATGAAATGTTTTCTCATAAATGATGCGGTAAGCAGGAGGACAGAATTACGTCTAAACTGACGCCGTTTTGCTTTTCTATAGGTTGTAGATACGAGCATGGTTTTATATACTATCACGTTTAATCGTGTTTTATGCCGTTTGCCAAGACTTGATAAGTCGCTCGTAAAACACAGGAGGTATGGAAACTAAGAACACCATATGTGGTCAATTGTTCAGCTAATATAACACAACACATTGTATTTCCTTTAACTGGTGGATTATGGATATATAGTTGCTGATCGACAGCTGGAACACAAACCACCAAATACAACAAAAATAATTCAGATCCAGTCGTCATGACTCCACTCCGGAGGGATTCCCCCATCATTTCTTACAGTTTCTCATCAAGGGGGTGTCTCCTGTCCCCGGTACAAACACACTGCCTTATGTGTATTTTTTTTGTCATTAACTTTTTTCGGACCACTTATTTATTGATTTTGGTGACGATCCGACCTCCATGCTGCTACTCTGGTTCAAACTGCATCCACCAAACAATATGATTTATCTCAACCTCCCCAAAATAACCAAAATCTGACACGGTGTGAGAGATGTCTTTTTTAGCTGTTCTGTCCTCATTTCCTGCGATCTTCTTCATGCAGTCAGTCAGAATGAATGAATGAATGGGCGTTTCTTTGACTATTTATAGGCAAATATGGGAAATATTTATAAAGGGAAACAGGCGTAGGGAGTGCCGTACGCACTTCCCTCGCCGGTACGCAATGTTTTGTGAATCGGAAAATGTCGGACAATTTCTGTACCTATTTTTGTGCTTTGTACTACGTAAGCAACCTTCCCACGTCAATCCTACGCAAGGCGTTATAAATGAGGCCCCAGAGCATAATCGCCTAGGTTTTTTTTCTGAATTGATTTCCAGATGATGACAAGTTTGTAAAATCAGTCAGTGGATTTTATGGCTTTTTGTCCCTTTAGCCATCAGGGTGCCCAATCATGTAACCCTGTTGCCCATACAAATAACCTGCACTGAACATTAATAATAGTTGCACTGTATGCACAAACCACTTTCAGCCACACTGGTACATGCACATTTAAATGTATATTTAACCTTGTTCACATCTGTTCATAAGTACATTCACCTGATCAGAGTTTACTTTTCTTTTTTCTATTCATACTATTAATACATGTTATTCTCATTATATTTTTTTCTTGTTTGTATCCTTAAAGGTAGGGTAGGTAAGTTTGAGAAACCGGCATCTGTGGAAGCCGTAGTACTGTAAAAAGTACGACCAATCATTTGAGCCGGCCCGGCTAAAATAACTGGATGGCCTACCTGCCTGTCAGCCTTCCATCTGTGCACAAACTTTCTCGTGCCCCTCATTGGTCATGTGCGCGTTCGTGTGTGGTTGGAGGAGGGGCTCTATAAGGAAGTGGCAGATTTTCTCCGGTTGTGTTTTTTCAAATTCTAGCGATCTCGAGCTGGTTTCTCAAACTACCAACCCTATCTTTTAATATCCCTGTTTATATATATATAAGGTGCATCTTATCTTATAATAATATATTATACTACACTTACAGCGCATGCTGGTTCGGCAAAATGTCCACACTCACCTTCCATTTCCTTCTGGCATTGAACTTCTTGAAGCTCTTCATATTGATTGAGGATCGATTCCTGTTGGCCACCTGTGTGCGTGTGATGGGCTGCAACAGAGAGCAGTTGTATTGAGTAACACACACACACACACACACACACACACACACACACACACACACACACACACACACACACACACACACCACACCCACACACACACACACACACACACAACACACACACACAACACACACACACACACACACACACACACACACACACCACACACACACACACACACCACACACACACACACACACACACACACACAACACACACACACACACACACACACACACACCACACACACCACCACACACACACCACACACACACACACACACACACACACACACACACACGTGTAGTCATGACTCGTAGTCACCTTAATCCATGGGTGCAGCAGACACTCCTCTGCCGTCATCCTCTCACTGCAACACACAGAGACACAGACGTGGTTCACCAACTGGGGGGGTGCAATTAACTAGTTAACTAACAAGAAATACACTTTATTTATAATTACATGTGCGAGCTAACAGAACAAGCAGAAAACACAAGCATAATGCATATATGATATTAATATGCATTTGTAATCATAGTTTTACAGGTTAAATTAGTGTGTGAAAGAGTGTGGTTTTTGCTACCGTCATAAAGTTCATACTGTTGTTTGTGAACACCACCCCAAATTGCTCCTGTGGTGATTGTCCACAGTATTGAGTATGTAAGTCGCTTTGGGTTAAAAGCGTCTTCTAACAAGTGACATGTAATGGAATGTAATGTAACAAAGGTCATTTGTTGGAGCAGATCACCGAACGTTAAATGATGCTGCCGGTGAGTGTTGGACTTTTATCTCCATTCGTGGATTGTCCTCCTCGCTCAAGATATAGTAGAAACACTATCAAAGCGTTTGGGATGAAGCTCTTCGAGGGGGCTCTGCCCAGCGCCCTGCCAGATAAAGATGTTATGTGGACATCCTGTGGCTCAAAGGGGTAACTGCCTGTGATGTCCGCATCTCATTTTTCATAAGGATAAACATGTATTTAGCTTTAAAGCTGCACTCAGTAACTTTTGTCCTGATATTTAAATACAGATGATCATTCTCCTCTCCTGAATGTAAACAAATGTTTTTGCCGATGCATCACTCATTAGACATAGCCTTCAGTATGCAGCCACATTGCAGTGATGTACGTGTGTTTCTGGAATATATTTTAAACTAATGCACACAAGTCTCTTTTGTGTCTAAGAGTGCAACATAAACCCCCCATGACAGATCGTGTACCTATACCACATACCTGGGATCTTTCACCAGCAGCTTCTGGATGAAGTCTTTGGCCATGGAGCTGGTCATGCTGAAGTGCTGAGCAGCGAACTCGTAGTTCATGACGATGATGTTCCTCAGCGTTTCATCATCAGTGTCCCCTTGGAAGGGTGACAGACCACTCAATCTGAGGACAGAGAGCACAGCAGGAGTGAGACGGCAATATATATCTGCAAGGTATATGTCTCTGTGATTCCACTCCAGATAACAGATCAAAGTGGAAGGGTATAATCAGGCTTGGGGAGTAACAGGATTACATAATCAGGATACAATAAAAGTAACTGTATTCCTTTACAGTTACATAAAAAAAGACGTAATAAGATTAGTGTAGTTGATAACTAGCAGGATTACAGTGTCCTAAAAAGATCATAGTGTTTGTTGTAAAGGATCAGATGTTCTCTCTGCTCTTAGAGCTGTACTGTTCTGTAGGATAATACTTCAAGTGGGAATACTTCTACTGCCTGAATCTGCTTTATGGTTTTCACTTTCTTTGCTTCATTTCTTCTGTTTTTAATTCAGCAGGTGAACCTATATGTTCATAAAATAGTGTGTGTGAGCTTAACTGTGTGTATTAAACTAAGACGGAGCATTTTCTGTCAGCTCAGGTTTTATTTCTGCTTTTGTAAACTGTAGGATGGCTCATGTGTTTCATTGTTGGTGTATAGGCTGCTGTCTGAATCTGCTGAGTGAAAGGAAGGTCTTCCTATCAATAAGATCATTTCTGATCCTAAATATCATGGTTTCTTCTTTCCTAAGGTCACATTGTTCTGTTGTCTTACATAATACACTTAAGTAAAAACATCTTATTGATATTTAGTTTCTCTTGTTTTTATTTGCTTTGCATTTGATATTGAGGTAATTCAGAAGTAAAGTAATGTTTTTTTAACAGGTAACTAGTAATTACCTGTACTAGTAAATGGAATACATTTTTGAAGTTACCCTCCCAACCTTGTGTAATACACATGATGGTTAACGATCAACACACACTGTGGCTGAATTCAGAGTATCAATGAGTCAGCAGATGCTTATCCAGTATGTGAGCTGTCAGATCATTAGAAAATTACAATAACATGTGTAATGTCTACAAGAACTGACATGCCCCCCCAACACAGCAACACTAACAACTTACAGTATGAAGGTAATAACTCCGATGCTCCTGCAGCAGAAAGAAACACAAGACGCACACAGTCATACACGTTTCATTAGTGTGTGACAAACAGAACACAAATGCTGCCTTCTCAAAACGTCACGGACAGACTGCTGACACTGAGATGTTGGACAGTGTACGGAGGCTGACAGGGCAAAAACATTTCCATTAGGAGAAATGCAGTGCAGTTTCAGAAATGATGCAAATACAAAAACACAAATATACCAAAACACATGCAAATGGGGAAATGTGTCCACCAACGTGAGGAAACGTGTCCACCAACGTGAGGAAACGTGTCCACCAACGTGAGGAAACGTGTCCACCAACGTGAGGGAACGTGTCCACCAACGTGAGGGAACGTGCAGCATTTACTAAAAGCTGCATAAACCAAACGCTGCAAGACGTTCAAAACACAACGGAGACCAGAGGACACTAAAAAGGGACGCACACAGCTGGGAGACCAGGGGACACTAAAAAGTGACGCACACAGCTGGGACGGAGCGCTTGGTGAAGTTCAGGATTATAAAGCTGAACAACTGTCTCTGTTGTTGGAAACGTACCTAAAATATTTGATGGTCTTATTTTAACAATGTGATCACATGACTCCTTCTGATTTTACTGCAGATCTGCTGTAAGCTAGCTAGCTAACGTAGCTAACCTAGTCATTTCAGATATACTGACAAACACTTTCAGTTATGAGACAGACTAACTCTGCAACAGAGACAGTTGTTCAGCTTTATAATCCTGAACGTCAAAGAGTGCTCTGGTTTTTGTTGTGTTTTCAGCTTCTTGCAGCGTTTTGTTTTTGCAGTGTTTGGTTTATGCAGCTTTTAGTTATAGCTGCGTTTGTTTCCTCAAGTTGGTGGGGGTGTTTCTCCATTTGCATGTGTTTTGGCACACTTGTGTTTTTATATTTGCAATCGTTTGTGCAGCACATTTCTCCGAATGTAAATGTTCGAGGCCGCTGTCGGTGTGGGGGGGGGGGGGGGGAGGGCAACAGGGGCGAGTAGCCCTGTAACACTGAGCTTGGACCCCCCTGTGGCCCCCCTACTGAAGAAGAGTCTACGATAATACCATATGTGATAGTGTGGCAGCAAAGGTTGTCCTTACACTTGACGTCATAGAATTTAGTTTCAACTAAGTTACTGACACAAACCTTGTAAATAAAAAACAATTACCAATCATGGTATATTGTGTTTTTTGCAGGCTATTAAATGAGTAGAGAAGGCCTCAGGACAGGCCCGACATGTCTAACAGAAGAATATGCTCTCCCTCTATAGACAGCAAATAGAGAGATACTGAATAGTCCAACACTTTTTGGAATCACAGTGTGTGGGTGTACAACAATGAAATGTGCCAGTCTCTGTTGGAGATGTGGAAATGTGCTCACCACATATCTGCTGCTGTGCTCAGAGGGTCACTGGTGATCACCTCAGGGGCTGAGACAGAGAGAGACAGAGCCAGTGATGCTTTTGTAAAAACTGTGGCCGTTACATTCATGCTAACAAAGCATATTCAACTGAATTAAACTGGCATAGCAAGCAAGCAAAAAAAGAGAGACAGAGATAGAGATGGAGAGATCCCATGAGCAGTAGCTGAATCAAAGATGAGCCACTGAACAAAAGTGGAAATTCAACCTTAAAAGTGGCATATCTTGTAATAAGATAATATTTCTTCCAACAAAAAAATACGGAAAAATACAATAAATGGTCAAAATAAGATCACAAAATCATGAAGTGCATGTACAAAGAAAACAATATTTTGAGATAGTACATCTTAGGTGATATTAATGAATGATTTAATATCTGTACACGGTATTGGAGGAATCTACCAGATCTAAAAAATAACTCTTCCTCCTCACCAATGTACTGCGGGGTGCCGCTGGAGCTCCTGTACTCCTCCCCCTGATGGAAGCGGTGTGCGAGGCCGAAGTCGATGAGTTTGATGTTGGGGTGCGGGGCCACTCTGTCTGACAGCATGATGTTTTCTGGCTGGATGGAGAGAGAAATGATATCACAGCTGTGTTTGAAACATCATCAGCAGCAGGCAGTGGTTAGCTTCAGTTAGCTTCAGTTAGCTGGTACCTTGAGGTCAAAGTGTACGATGTTCTTGCTGTGCATGAACCCCAGCCCCTTCAGGATCTGCTCCATGAACTCGATAGCCTCACTCTCCAGCAGGTTCTCCTTTTCAGCAATGAAGTCAAACAGCTCCCCTCCAGTAACACTGAAAACAGAGGAGTGTCTTACAGTCAGGTGTTTCTCTTATTTTGACCAAACCCTGAACAGGACAGGGACAAAGCAGCAGAACATCATACAGGGAAAGACAACAGTAGAGATCGTCCATATAGCGAATTTCTCTGAACATCGTTTCTTTCAGTTGATTCCAATGAGCACAGAGCGCGTTCTTTTTCTGAGCACACTGCTTTTTTTTAGCTTTGAGAGCTTTGAGTTGAAAATATTACACTTTCCAGAAAAGTGCTGGTGAGGCCACAATAGAAATTGGAGGACAAGCTTGTTTTTGGCCGTGTCTTTCAGATGGAAGCCATCATAACTGTAAAGGAAACCTCTGGAGCAAAGACTCGAAACACAATGAGAACACAGGAGAGCTCGACTTGATGGCAGACACTGAAGGTTTATTGGAAGTTACGGCCGGAGAATTGACAGAGACATTTTCTGCAGCCACGAAGTGACACAGCTCCGGCATAATTCTGAAGATCTCTCCCACATCCCAAGTATTTATCTAGTTCTAGAAAAATAATGAATAAAGAGAGAAAGTGGCAGCCGAGGTCGCATGCCCGAACGTTGTCTGAAGGAGTAGAGTGATTAAAAGGCTGAGGCCTTGGTTCATATTATTCTGAGCAACAACAAAGACCAAAGAGCTTTTTTGTCTGAGCAGATCAGCCGGACTGATCGGTGAAGCTCATTCATACAAAGTCTGAGAGAAGCAGCTTCCAATTGGTGCTCAAGGTAATAAAACAAATATAAAGTATCCCGTATACACTAGAATTGCATCATTGGATTTTATTATCTGTCTAACAACAGCGGTGATACGTTGTCTAGATATTGTTGTCATAGATATTGTTGTCATAGATACAAACTCCGCCCATCCAGCACAGAGATCTTGGTGATGCATCCGTCACTTCCTGGGTTGACTTCTGCGACGCTGTCCTCTGGCATCCCCACTAAATCCCCAACAAGCACCAAATGATACTGAACCCCCCCCCCCCATCCGGTTCATACCTGTTGACTACAAAAACGTCCTGCTCACCTCCAAAGCCCTCCACAGCCTGCCCCCCCTATCTCACTGCACTCCTTCAGGATTACCCCCCCCCCTGCTCCCTCCACTAGTGGTAGTCTTTCAGCTGCACTGCACCCAGAAGTCCCCCCCCCCCCCACCCCACCCCACACACACCAGACAGTCTGACATCATCACCACATTCAAATCCACCTCAAAACCATACCCATGCTTTTTAAATCAAAGTCTATTTTTCATACAATTTTAGATTTTAGAGTTGATCTTTATTATTCTTGAGAGTTATATTTTCATCCTCACTTGCATTACTATTGCAGATCTGTAACATTTAAAGAGGAATTATTCTGCTCATATTTGTATGTTGTGCCTCTACTGTGGCATGTCTCCATACTTTAATGTTCAAAAAGGTCTTGTGTCTTGAGTGTTACGCAGTGATGTCACTATGTTCCGGAAGTAAGAAAGAGTACTTCTTTTATGCATTGTAAGTGGTCCTTGGGTGTCTTGAAAGGTGCCTCCAAATAAACTTTATTATTATAATTATTTAATATTTAAAAAAGCACAGGGAGCGTTTTTGGAGCGCCTTTCTGTCAGAAAAGACGTGATTGGCTGTGAGGGGTTTGGATTGTTAGCTTTTGAGATGTATTTAAGCTAATTGCCTGAGAGTGATGTTTTTTCATTCATTATAAACATGTATTTAGCTTTAAAGCTGCACTCAGTAACTTTTGTCCTGATATTTAAATACAGATGATCATTCTCCTCTCCTGAATTAGAGAACTCCTCCTAACACAACAGGTGGAGGTAGCAGTTCTTCATTTGGCTGACCTAGTGCTGGAAAGTAGCTAGATATATTTATAGACTATTTATAGATTTCTTCATTTATTTGAATAGACAGTGGATATTGTATCTATATCTATAAATGTCTATCTTGCTGCACATAATCAGATCATCCCTGAGACTCTCCTGCTAAACTGAACCCGTGTGCTGCGTGGCTCACAGGATCTCCTCTGTGTCTACAGCTTTGCCTTTATCCCACTGTTTCAGCGACTGTGAGGATTTACGGTGCTGAAAATCTGTCTCTCTTTGTTCTGACTTTGTTCAGATTAGACAGTGAGGCTTTCTGCAAAATGACTCCAACTTCATCATCATAGTCATTGCAGCATGCAGGTTTTGGTTGCTTAGTAACAACATGAGTGACCTAAAGCAGCTTGGAAAAATAATGAATGTGGCACGACTGAAGAGGATGATTAACCATGGAGGGAAAGAAGGATGAACAAGAGTTCTGATTGATGAAGGTGGTCAGGTGAATGAATGATATATGTCGTGGAACATAAAACTGAAGTCTATTTTAGATAGAGTTGATCTTTATTATTCTTGAGAGTTATGTTTTTATCATCACCTTCAATACTATGGCAGATATGTCACATTTAAAGAGGAATTATCCTGCTCATGTTCAGCTTCATATTAGTATTCTGCTCTGATTGGTTAGCTGGCCGGCTCTGTTGTGATTGGTCAACCGCTAAGAGATGTCCCGCCCCTTAGCCTAAAATGTGTTGTTGTTAAAATGCTAACCAATAGAAGCAGGACTGTTACATAGTGATGTCATTATGTTCCGGTAGTAAACACAGGCATTGCAGGCAGGGGGGGGGAACTTCTTAGCTCAACTTAGATCAGGGCTGTCAAACTCAATTTCGTCGCATTAGCATTATGGTTGCCATCAAAGAACCGTTTGTAAATATCCATATATAAAAATATTATATACAGGGTTCTTACACCTTTTCCAAAGTCAAATTCAAGCACTTTTCAAGCATTTTCAAGGTGCATTTTCAAGCTTTTCAAGCATCTTACAGCTGTTGTAAATTACATATTTATATACACATACTTATACTCAAATGATTATTTCCCTACCTCACATTAAATCAGATGTTCTTTATGCTATAAACAACCAAATGTGTGTTTCATAATAGCATTCTACATGAGGATGAAACATTTAAAATGTTAGAAAAGAAAACTAAGTTTAATATTTCAAAATGAGTGACCCAGCTGTACGTAGACTGGGCATCCCATATAACCTGGCTGAGCCAATATAAAACAATCAGCCAAATAACTTTTCAATATATTATTGATTACTATTTTTGAGGTACTTTTAGGTTGGCAGTAAACACAAGTCAGAGGTAAATGGTGTACTTTTCCTCCACTACATGTATTTAATACCTTTAGTTACTTTACAGATGTGGATGAATGATGTGAAATATAATCAAGTGTTAAATCAGACTTTAGTTCCACCTGGAGTAAATTCACAAGCTACCCTGCAGTATACAAAGTCATTCAAACTAGCTGCTCCTTTACCAGCTTTGATAACACTTTCATGATCAATAATTATAAAACATATCATATACAATTATTAGGGATGCTCCGATCGCCAATTTTGGGGCCGATCGCCGGAATCAGTATCGGCCGATACCGATATCGCTCTCTTTTCCTCTCTCCCCCTCTCTCTCTCTCCTGACAGTCCGTCAGTATCTCCTGCAGCTCACTGATCCAGTAATGAGCGACCCAACAGTGGAGAATAAATATATTTATAACTAGTTTAGCTTGTTCCAGAGGTAGATAAGATTGCTAAGTGTGTTAGGTCTAACTCTTAATGTGTGTTCTGCTCCGCTCACCGGTCCGTCACAGCGGGTGGAGCTGCAGGATTTCTGCTTCACACACACGTTGCATACCGCTATTTTACTGTCATTTTCGGACACTTAAAATACTGCCAGACTAGTGAAGCCATTTTGGCGAGCTTGTTTTGCCGCGCACAGAGAAAAGTGTCATGTATTTTACATGCAACGATAGCCTAATCTAAAATGCTCTACTCTGGCGTACCTTTCGTGTGGTGTGTGGCTCGTCAGCGCAGACTCTCGCATCGTTATTGTTGCACACTTTGCAGGAGGCTACTCTTGGGCTTCGCTTGACCCTCGTCTCAGCCATGGCTTGTATTTGTCTTCTGCTAGCCAACGCTCGTTGAAACGGCAACCTCCTGGCATACTGTCATCTATCACTCTCATCAGAATGCCCAGGTCACACACATAACAAAAACACTTGCCGGTCACGCGCATAGCGCGGGAAGGCCGGAGCGGAGCTGTTTTATGTAAAAGCGAAGCAATTAAGCGCGCTCCGACTTCTTTATTTTCTTTTAATCTAAAAAGCGAAGTAAAGCATTTACAATTTCAAGCACTTTATCCCAAATTCAAGCACCATTCCCAAAATTCAAGCACTTTTCAAACCTTGAAAACACCTCGTACAATTTCAAGCATTTTCAAGGATTTCCAGCACCCGTACGCACCCTGTATATATATATAAAATGTGTTATATTACATATTCGCCTCCGCATTGGATTATTATTGTTTTTAGTAATATATAAATAAATAGCTACCTCTGAAAGCAGAAGTCTATGAAAAATAATTGCAAGTAGATCTTTAACATTTACAACAATAGTTACATTTCTTAAAAAAATTATCACCATGCGTTTTATTAAAATGGGGTAACAAAAACACATGGTTGTGCATCACATAAATACTGTATGTCAGCGGTTTTCAAAGTGTGAGGCGCGCCTCCCCGGGGGGGCGCCAGAGAGCTTCAGGGGAGGCGCAGCGTGAGAAAAAAATAACGAGAAACCGTGAAATCTAGCTAGCTAACTTTATGCGAGCAGCTACATGGATCGATTTTTAGTGAAGTTACCTAAAGTGAGAGAGGAGACAGCGTCTGGCAGAAAACGGAGGAAGTATGACCACGATTATTTGAAGCTAGGATTTTTATGGACCGGTCATGCAGGCGGACTGGCCATCTGTGTGTTCTGGAGAATCACAGAACGGCCGGTCGTCAGCGGGCCGTTGACAGCCAGCTCGGTTGGCTGACGGCCGACACCGCCCTTTATTTTAATTGTAATAATACTTACTTTGATCAAAAGCAAGTACGGGTCACGTCTGCAGCCAGAGGAGGATCTGCGTTTATTCCTGTCTACATTGCATCATCCGCCTGTGTGCATCAAAGACGCAGACTCATTGTTCTCACTAAAGTAGGGGTGAGTGTAATAAGGAGGCAAAGTTGACGTTCAGTGTGTTGCCGGGAGCATAAAAGGATTTATCCACCATGTTGAAAATGTTAAAAATGTTTAAAAAAACATTTTAAAAGATAAAATGTTTAAAAGTTGTTGCTTAATGTTTTAAGGAGGTGACGCTACTCAGCCAATCAAATGGGTGCAGTCAGTGAGTCAGCACGATAGATTCAAACTCACACAGAGACGAGACAAGACGAGAGAAACAGTCGGAATCATTTCAAATAGCGTGCTCAAAAAAGAGAAAGGTAGACAGAGAAAACAGAGCATTTCATGACATGTTCTCGTACTGGACCTCTTTGAAATGCAATTGAATGCCCCTGCATTATAGCAACAACAACAGTAATTATAATAATAATAGCAATAATAATTGGGAGTGGGGGCGCGGCTGTTCTTATGTTCTCTGAGGGAAGGCTCTCCTTCCCACACTTTGAAAGCCCCTGCTGTATGTTACATACACACATTTTTCTGTGTTATTGTTACATAACTCCAATGAATTTAAGTAACCCTCAACATATCTCATTACATATCAACCTTTTTTTAAGTGAATAATAAAGTTCTTAAATCAAGCACTATGCAAGTATTTATCATCTCCAGCTGCACACTAGACCCTCTACCCACAGCCCTTCCAAATCCAACATCTCTGCTATAAGTCCCATGATCACCGACGTCATCAACAGCTCCCTCAAGGCTGGTCATGTTCCATCTGCTCTTAAAACTGCCGTCATCAGACCCCTTCTCAAAAAAAACACCCTAGACCCAGATATCCTCGCTAACTACAGGCCCATCTCCAACCTCCCATTTCTAGCCAAGGTGCTGGAAAAAGTAGTTGCCGCCCAGCTTCAGGACCATCTCCAACTAAACGGCCTCTGGAAAAATTCCAGTCCGGTTTCCGTTCCGCCCACAGCACTGAAACAGCTCTGGTCAGGGTCACAAACGACCTGCTGATGGCGGCTGACACTGGTTCCCCATCTCTCCTCATCCTCCTGGATCTGACTGCAGCATTCGACACTGGCGACCATAACATCCTCCTTCAGCGCCTCCAATACACCATCGGACTCTCTGACTCCGCCCTGAGCTGGTTCCAGTCCTACCTGTCTGGAAGAACAGAGTATGTCTCCTGTCTCACCCTGTACACTCTGCCCCTTGGCCGTGTCATCAGCCAGCATGGAATATCATTCCATTGCTACGCTGATGACACGCAGCTATATATAAAGACAGACCCTATCCCACATGCATCCTCACTGTCACCATCATCATCACCGTTCCCATCAACATCCTTTAACACCTGCATTGAGGAGATAAAGACTTGAACGCAACAAAACTTCCTGCAGCTAAATAGCTCCAAAACAGAGGCTATTTTAGTTGGCACACCAAACCAGGTCCAGTCATCCCCAATAACCCACATCACCTTTTCTGGCCAAAACATACCCCTCCCCACATCAGTTACTAGGGATGCTCCGATCGATCGGCCGCCGATCGTTATCGGCCGATATTCACTCTCGGCCGATCGATCGGTGCTCTCTATAAAGGCCGATCAGGAGAGCCGATCACATGACGTAAAATACATTACACTTTTCTCAGTGCGCGGCAAAACAAGCTCGCCAAAATGGCTTCCCCGGCAGTATTCAAATGGCAGTATTTTAAGGTGTCCGAAAAAGACAATAAAATAGTGATATGCAACGTGTGTGAAGCAGAAATCCTGCAGCTCCGCCCGCTGTGACGGACCAGTGAGCGGAGCAGAACACACACTAATGGCGCATTTCCACTACACGGTCGGCCTCGGCCACGCTCGGTACGGCTCGGTACGGCTTGGCCGCGTTGGGCCTTAACAGGGCCGACTCACTTCATGCTGCGCTTCCATTACAGTTTAGGAACTGGGGTAGTTACTATAGTAACGCAGTGTAGGCGGAGCCGTGACGTCATCTTCAATGAGAACTCCAGAAACACAACACAGCCGTTAGCTGTTAGCACTCAGAGCTCACAGCTCCTCATATATGTTCAGAAACTAGACAAAAGTTAAACAAGTACAAACCACAGACTGCCTGTCATGGTGAATACAGTCGCTGCTTTATTTATGTCTGTATAGGCCGTTGTTGTGAGTGTGGACGGTCGGAGCATATACTGCGTTAGCTTAGCCAATCTCCATCTAGAAAAACATGCATTTTAAAAGGTGTTTCGCCTGCCGTCTGTCTGCAGACTTGTCAAAGCATTAATTCATGGTTTTTACTAACCGGTATCAGTATGTTGTTACTTCGGCATCATTTTGAAACGTATATTACAATTAAATCACGGTCAAATATGTCCATCTTGTTGTAGTTGTAGCCTCCTTGCCAGCGATGCTCTCTCTAGTTTAGCGTTTGTTGGCCCCGATAGAACCACAATTTTGTCGGGCCAGAAAAGAGGTGAAAAAGTGGCCCCGGGCCGGGCCGGGCCGTAACTAGGCCTAGTGGAAGCGCAACCAAAAACGGGCACGGCACGACACGGCACGCTTAAAGCGAGCTCCGCGCTGTAGTGGAAATGCGCCATAAGAGTTAGACCTAACACACTTAGCTATTTGATCTACCTCTGGAACAAGCTAAACTATTACTGGATCAGTGAGCTGCATGAGACGGATACTGACCTGATACTGACGGGCTGTCAGGAGAGAGAGGGAGAGGGAGAGAGGAAAAGAGAGCGCTTCCGCTCGTTTCTCCCGTGTTATTATCCAAATAATGTACTTCATTTGAATGTAATAATTATGTTGGTTGTTGTTTGTGGAAGCCCATCATGTATTGAAAAATTAATCTGAACTTTTCGATCCGTTACGATTATAAACTGAAGCAATATAAAAATGAGCCCCATTAACTGAGTCCCCATAGCCCCCCGATCCCTATCAGTTACCAACCTGGGTGTAAGATTGGACCAACATCTGACCTTTGACACCCACATCAAACACCTGTGCAAAACCTCCTTCTACCACCTCAGGAACATTGCAAAACTCCGTCCCACACCCTCCCTGTCAGATGCTGAACAACTGGTCCATGCCTTCGTCTCCTCAAGGCTCGACTACTGCAACGCTCTCCTCATCAGGACTCCTAGCGGGAGCCTTCAGAAGCTCCAATATGTACAGAACAGTGCCGCTAGGATCCTGATGAGGGTGAGAAAGTACAATCACATCACACCCATTCTTCATTCCCTCCACTGGCTTCCTGTCTCCTTCAGGATCGAATACAAGATCTCACTACTGACCCATCAATGCATCCACGGGAACGCTCTTCCATACCTCAAAGAACTACTCACATCACAAACCTCCACACGCAACCTCCGCTCCACAACAAACCATCTGCTTCGCCCCCCCAGGACCAAACTCCGCACAATGGGGGATCGGGCTTTCTGTGCAGCTGCTCCTCACCTGTGGAATTCCCTCCCAGACCACCTGAGGACTCCAGAGACCACCTGAGGACTCCCAGACCACCTGAGGACTCCACAGACCACCTGAGGACTCCAGAGACCACCTGAGGACTCCCAGACCACCTGAGGACTCCACAGACCACCTGAGGACTCCACAGACCACCTGAGGACTCCACAGACCACCTGAGGACTCCACAGACCACATGAGGACTCCCAGACCACCTGAGGACTCCACAGACCACCTGAGGACTCCCAGACCACCTGAGGACTCCACAGACCACCTGAGGACTCCTTCAGACCACCCGAGGACTCCACAGACCACCCGAGGACTCCACAGACCACCCGAGGACTCCCAGACCACCTGAGGACTCCACAGACCACCTGAGGACTCCTAGACCACCTGAGGACTCCCAGACCACCTGAGGACTCCACAGACCACCTGAGGACTCCCAGACCACCTGAGGACTCCACAGACCACCTGAGGACTCCCAGACCACCCGAGGACTCCACAGACCACCCGAGGACTCCACAGACCACCCGAGGACTCCCAGACCACCTGAGGACTCCACAGACCACCTGAGGACTCCACAGACCACCTGAGGACTCCACAGACCACCTGAGGACTCCACAGACCACCTGAGGACTCCAGAGACCACCTGAGGACTCCACAGACCACCTGAGGACTCCACAGACCACTGACGCCTTTAAGAAAGGCCTAAAAACCTTTCTTTTAAAAAAAGCCTTTGATTAAACTTTTGTTTCTGTTGTTTGTTTCTTATGCCTCCTGTAGCACCTTGGGATTGCTTTAAGCAATGAAAGGTGCTTTATAAATACAATTTATTATTATTATTATTATCTGAATTCAGCGGTAATATTTTAATGTTATGAGCCAAGACTTTGGAAACACCTTGTCTCAGACCCTGATATGTTCCTATCAGCCTGTCACTCATGATTTCAGGGGGGGGGGGGGGGGGGGGGGGAGATGAGGAGGAGCAGAGGGAGAGGAGACGGTGATCGCTGAAGTTTTCCTCCTGCTTTACACGTTTTAATATCGTCTGAATATAGCGAGAAGACGTTCATTAGCTGAAAGTCAGGGCTTTACCTGAAGTTACCATAAAGTACGTTTTTGAAACTAAAATCCATGTGTATTTTGGAATTTGCCGTGGCGATACCCGATGGATCTTGACAGAGTGGGAGATATTCTGTTTTGTGTCTCCGTGCCGCTGTAACTAAGTTCTGTTCCTTAGGCCTGACTTACCAAAAGCATGTGCCAAACATAACATAAGGTTGGCGTCAAACAGAAACACACACACGTGTACTCACAGCTCCAGAACGAGCACCACCTCAGCTCGGCTCTCAAACACATCTTTGAGCGTGATGATGTTGGGGTGTTGGATAGCGTGCAGGATGTCCACCTCCTCCTCCAGCCGGCTCCGGTCCAGGCCCAGGCGGCTGCACGCGTTCTTGCGGATCTTCAAGAATTTACCTGCCCAGTAAGTCCCGGTGGCCCGCTCATGGACCTTTCGAACCTGAGCAAAATGCCCACTGGAAGGGGTAAAGACACAGTGCAGGGTAAACACCAAGCTTCAGAAGATTAACCTCTGCACAAACTCTGACAGACCCAGCACTATCTTTGAGACTGGACATGCATCGTTTCATCAGAAATTCCCATAAATCAACAGCTGCATGTCCATCCACATATTTGAACAAACTAGATCTCTATCCTGGACAACCCCTCCCACCATGCAGAGCTGGTGAAGACGAGGAGTACGTTCAGCCAGAGACTCATCCCTCCTCGGCACAGCACCAAGCGCCTCCAACACTCCTTGTTCCTTCAGCCATTAGGCGGTACAATAAAGGCTTGGCCCCCTCATAAAAACGTATAAAACCCATGACCTGCACCCTAAAGTACCTTTGGACTTGCACTTCAAAATGGATATGTATATATTTAACATATCCACAAATATGCATTGTATATATGTAAACACTTCATTTGAACAAGATGATGCAAAATAATGTGCAACCTAGTTAAATAACTAAGTTATTGTTATTTGATGTTTTTGATAATAATCAAAGAGAAGGTCAAAATGATTTATCTGGAAAGTCGCTGTTAAAAGGATGAATTTAGTTTTTTTAAATGTATAACCATGCAAAGAGGTCAGCTATTTGTTTGTTTGGGATGTGAATGAAAGGCATTTTAAATCCAATATGTTGGAGAACATTGGAAACACATCTGTAAAATACTTTTTAAACAGCTTGATATATCCGTACCTTCCCAGAACTTCGCCGATCTCATAGAAGTCTTCCACATTTTCAGGCTTGAAGACGGCCATGTTGCTCTGCTTCACTTCCCCTGCTCCTTTGTCACTCCGCTGCTGCTTATTTAACAGCCAACTTCAAGTCATGGTCCTCCAAACTCTAAAGTTGGAACTAAGTATTAGTAACAGCAACATGTCAAGAAGGACATATAAGCACACATCATATAAATGCTGCAGGGTATCTGCAATTTCAAGAACACGTTTTTGAAAGAGGCCCTATTCTGTATCCTGTAGTGTGTTATATAGGTTTGTGTGCATGTAAATGGTCTGCAAAGGCTCTGGGTTCCCTTCAGAGGAAGTCTTCCCCCAGCCTGAAACACCTCCACAGGCAGTATGAGAGAAACATGAATACCTTTCTGAACATTAAAACATGGAGACATGTTCCAGTAGACATTAAATACTAAATTGAATCTGAAAATGAGAATAATATGTCCTCTTTAAGTAAAGTTTTAAAAAAATACTTAAAAGTTATAATATACTACATCAACAAACTAGACTATAAAACACACTGTTATAAAGTTGAATTCTAATAAATGTAATATTCAGTGCAACTAAGGTGCTGGCGGTATGTTCAGTAAGAGTGCACTGTGGAGACAATTTAGGTAGGAACTCATCAGGAGTGAAACGTTGACAAAGATCCGGGAGCGTGTCCTTCATGAAAAACTGTTCTTTATCATTTACAGGTTTAAAATGTTCACAGTCCATTTCAGCATGAGGATATAGGAAAAAGACCAACAGATACAGAGGTAAGGTAGGGGGACATAACAGTCTAAAAACACCCCCCCAACAACAACAAAAGATCTACATTCAGCATTCTTTCTTTGGTGTACACACTCTGTACAGAGGAGATTCTTTGACATCTTAAATTAGATCACTGGTATTTCCAATAATTGGTGTCCTTCTCTTATGAAACATGTCACAGATGTTGATTGATAGATGGGTATAGATCGAGTTTCCTCAGCAGTGAAGGATGTAGAGCAGGGGTGTCCAAACTAGAGCCCGGGGGCCAAATGCGGCCCGAGGACCATTTTGAATCGGCCCTCAGCAAATTAAAAAAGTATAATGGAACATGGGCCACAAATGAAACTTGTGCTTGTCTTATATTGTACTTCTTAAATATAAATGTAAAAATATATTACACAGTAGTATTCATGTGTTAATAAGACCACTTTTCAGTCAATTAAAGTTGGAAACATTTTCTAACATATCTTAGTTGATAAGAAAAAAGCCCAATGACTTATTTACATAACAAGCTTGAAATACATCCTTCCTATTTCTCCTTATTATTATCAATCTGAGGCTTCTGTGTTAAGGGATGAGCTGCCAACATCATTTACCCACAGGTGATTGATTTGAATAACTTATAACTGAACTTATGAGGCAATATACCTCTAGGGAGTGGCCCAGCCCTTCGTATATTTTTCTGTATGTGGCCCTCGGTGAAAAAGGTTTGGACACCCCTGATAGAGATAAACTAGTTTATGACTACATATGAAACTAAAGTTGCCTAAGGTAACAGATGATGACGTGTAACTCTGTCAGCCATGTTTTCTCTGATCATGGATCATTCCAACATGTTGCTTTTGCTGCATGAATTCATTCTCTCTCTTTAATATTTGGGTGTTTTCATATTTTCTTCAGTACGTTCTTCACCAATATATCAGTCTATAAAGGCCTTTCTGTGTAAAGGTTTCTGTGACATCTGATTACATGTGGGTGTAGCACTTCCTCATTTCAGGTTCTACTGTTGGTCAGCAGTGTTGGGCAAGTTACTTCCAAAATGTAATACATTACATATTACTGTCTTTTTTAAGTAATAAGTTATATTACGATATTACTGTCTCTACACTACTTTTATATTACTTTTGAGTTACTTTCACCAAAATAACCGCAAAATAATGGCTAGGTATTTTAAATGCTAAAATGTAGTTTAGTGCAGCAACTGTGTAGGCCCTTAAGGCTACTAACAACTTGTATTACAAGGCTTAGTTGAATACTCGATTCTGATTGGTCAATTCCGTTGCTAAGGAGGATCAAGAAAGAGAAAGTAAAAGAGGGTAAAAGACTGGACGTCAGATAAATGAACAGAAGTGAACACAAACAGGAACACGGTATGGGCTCTGCAGAGTTTAAGGACTTGTTAGTGGATCAGAAACTGTGAACAGAGTTGGACAGTGCTGCCATAAAGTTGTTGTTGTCGCAGTTCCAGCCGTTGGTGCGCCGTGGAACGGAGTTGTTTTTTTTCTTAGCGGAAGAAATACGATCATTTTAAGTAAATAAAATCATTTCAATTCATATTGGGAGTCGATTCCTTAGTTTGTTTAGTATCTGGCCGTGTAATAAGCGGGATAATGTGCAGCGACTTGGTCATTATGGGGAAAAGAACACCCTTCAGGCTCAACAAGATCAGCCTGACTGATTACGTAAACACCAGGCTTACAGAGAACCGGGCTTGCGGTAGAATAGTCCATTTAGCTTAGGAACCTTCCTAACGGAGTGAAATGACCCGGAAGTCCCTCAGTGGCAGCCATGATAAGTGCCATTCAAATTCTCTAAATGAAAGGAAAGGAGGTTTCAAACTTCCTTTATAACCTCCTTTAGCTTAGGAACCACTGGACCTCCCTAACCGAAAGGAGAGGAGAAAATGCTGCCCCACAATGCCTTGCAGCCGCAGCATTTGCCGTCACACAACAGTCGGCCGTTCACGGAAACAACCGATTATGACCGAGAAATGATATCATGAAAGTTACGGTGCTTATTAAGCTTTTTAAAACGTATGTGGTAAGTTGCCAAAGTGCTTTGTTTTGAACGTTCATCAGTATTATAATCAAAAAGAGAAATATGAACGTTAGTTTTTACTGAAATGATCAAATAAAGTCAACATTTCAGAGTCTTTACTGAGCTGTGTGGGGTTTGTTCAACTTTGAAAAGATGTTTGAATGGTGATATACACAGTGATAGATGTTAAGGACTAACGTTTATAATAAATACATTTGTATTGATTTTAAGATCTTTTCATAGTTCATACAATCATACGTATTGGGATCATTTGTATTAATGTGGACCGGAGGGAGAGGGTGACGAGCATAAGTTTCACTTTCCTTTTTTATTTCAATTCCAACTTTGGTCATGAAGAATATGTTTCTCTGTTGTCCCCGTTCATAAAGCATAAAACAACAGCATCAGAGCACGGTGCAGAGTCTCTAGATGAGTTTACAGTAGTCCCTTGTTCTTATTAAACATCCATGTTGTAGTCCGCTGTATAGAAAACTGTAGTTTCCATAGTTTCCCCACAGCAGCAGACGCACATTTATGACCTCCGCTGGCGCATCATAAACACGTTGGATAGTGAAAGTGCAGTCGATTCTCTAAAGTACCGCAGTCTCTTCTCCTAAATCCTTTTGAATTCTCCTATCCACTGACGTTTCACGTTTTCACGTTTCACTCCGAGGTCAAGGAATAGACGATAGGGTTAGACGATAGGAGCTGATTTTTGGATTATCCGACCGCAACCCCGCAGTGACGCGTCCTAAAACCCGGAAGTAAGTTAGCATTTTTACCACGTCCGGTTCCTTCGACAAAAAGCAATGCAATTTCTCCATAGGATTTTGGAAAATAGCTGTAAATAAGGTCTGTGTTTGACACAAATTGAAGAGACAGATCACGTTTTGTTCTACAACATTAAATACATCAGCAGTTACCCCGCTGGTGATTTTTGAAGAGTTTACGTGTCTGAAAAATGATGGTTGTTACCAAGTGGCTGAATAGGACTACAGAAGTTGTCCAGGCCATTTTACGTCATTACGCCGAACACGTAAAACACTCCCGCTAAGTTTGTTTGCCCTGTTCTGCTTGAAAGCAAGTACCTGCCTCCTGCAAACTGTTCAAACAAACGCTTCAACTTGTACCATTTAGAATCTGTATGTTTGAATATGGATCTGAAGTTGGCGTGACGTTGATGCAGCGACCCTGCTGTAGTTCGTTTATAGCATAACGTTAGCATTTTGCTTCTGGCGACTAGGTTTATGATTCGAAAATTATAAAAGTAGGGTAGACATGTGGATATTATCCGGCTGAACAAAAGGTGATCCGTCTCTTAAATGTGTGTCAACCACAGACCTTATTTCAAGCTATTTTCCCAAATCCTATGGAGAAATTGCATTGCGTTTTTGACGAAGGAACCGGAAGGAGTTTACTTCCGGGTTTTAGGACACGTCACTGCGGTTCTCTATTAATCTACCGGCACAATTTTTCTCTGGTGTCGGAATGTCTCGCGATATTAGTGAATTCTTAAAAAACAAAACACCATTTCATTTCGGGTTAAAATGAGTTGTAACTGCGTTACTGAGGATTGTAACGGGTAGTATATTACCCAAATGCCATTAGTAATGCGTTACATTACTTCATTACAGCAAAAAGTAATACATTACTGTAACTCCGTTACTTTTGTAACGCGTTACACCCAACACTGTTGGTCAGTGAACCTGAGGAGCTTTAATGTCGGTTGCAACATAACACCCTAAATAAACGCCAGATTAAAATAAAGATGGGGGCTCTTTCCTTTATCTCTGTCCTGCCCCCCAAATCCAAAGTTTTCTATCCAATATTTTAATAATAGAATTGTTGCAAACCGTTTCCATCACCATGTAAAAAGTTGTTTTATCCTAACAGTTCCCGCCAATTCCACTCCCTTCCCGATGACACATCACTGAATTATGTTATCACACAGCTCAGCAGGGATGACATCAGCGGTGTGCAACCAACTTCCCCCACTGTTCAACTGCGTGCTGTTCATGAACATACAAGAAATGCAGCCTTTGTTATATAATTCACAGAGATATAATCAGACAGGCGATGTTTACATGTAGACTGTAGTTCTATATCAAAATACTTTATATTACATATAACCGTGTTACAAATATCATCGTCGGGTCCCCAGTTATGGTCACTTAAGCTTCACCGGAGGGTTCTGACGCATTATTGACTTGAAGCCTTTAGATTCATTCATTTCTGTAAAGTAAAGTAGATAAATTGTTATTTTTTGGAATATTTAAGATATGACCTTTTGTCACACAGGTTAAAGACAAGATGCCAAACAGCCAAGCCCCCAGGAAGTGAGCCGGACCTTGTAGCAAATTGTTGTAGTGGCCAAATGGTAGGATTACAACTTCCTGTCAGTCCTTTACGTCATATGGCCCAAAAATAGTTTTTCCCATTGACTTACATTGGGAAAGAGACGTCTGTAAATCAGCGGATTATTTATTATAATTATGGTCTACGGCCCAGATACGGCTACTTTGGCTCTTGGGAGGCCGGCCAGTCTGGCTTCATGTGCCACTGAGCAACTTTCACAAGAATGAATGCGCTTCCAACGCTGGATCCAGTACTCTTTAGACATCCATGCACACAGCATTGTCCGCCAGGGCGATATGGAGTAATAACTGATGAAAAATATCGATATTTATATTTTAAGATCCGATTAAAATCCACGTTCAACCATCAGACCTACCCAAAGTGAAGTTTAGCCTCTGCATTTAACCCATTAGGAGCAGTGGGCAGATATTGCATCCAGACCACTTGGGGAGTAGTGTGGGAGTCCAGTGCCTTGCTCAAGGGCACCTTAGCTGTGCCAAGGAGGTAAACTCATACCTCTCTATGTACCTGTCTACACTCCATACTTGGTCAGATCCAGGACTTGAACCAGCGACCCTTTGGTTCCTAAGCCAAGTTCCTACTGACTGAGATACTACTACCCAATGCATGCGACAATATTCAAGGGTTAACTACTGGTTCTTTCATCAAAAATGTACATACAAATAATACAATTAGAACATGAAATCACTTTATTGTATTGCAACCTCCAAAACCAAGGAACACTTGCTACGCCATGTTAAGATATCAAACGTGACGATATGTAGTATCTATCAAAAATATTGATTTAAAGTCCAGCAATAGAAAGTACTCAGCTAAAACAACCAGAGCCATTTCATAAGGATATATAAGCACGAGTCTGGACAACATACAGCTGCTTTACAGATTCTGCTAAAACAGTAGCCTACAACTTCTTCTAAAAAAGTCTATCTGCCATTCCAATTTATGGAAACTACTCCACTGTGTGGAGCCGGTAGCGATATGTCAGGAGCAAGGATGTATACAGTACGTTTTAGGATTTAGGTAAAACATTTACCCAAACATTAATGTCAACTGAATGCGACAGAAGTATTGTAAATAATAAATACCCCATTTAAGCCCAGCCCACTGGGTCATTTGTAATCTAATATCTATAAAAGGTAAGGGTTTTTCAAGAAAACAAGAAATTAGGAAGGAAATGAAACCACCTAGACAAAACATGTTTTACTTTTCTGTGTGTTGGCATTCTTAACGTTACATACTCTCATGTCATAGAGCAGGCGTGTGAAATATGCCTTAGTTTTAGTGATGTAATGTCAATGTTTGAATGTGCGTATCTGCTCAGACCCTCTCATTCCCCTGCAGCATTTCTAACCCAACCTGTTGTGACACGTAGGAAAATAACACGCACAGTAAAATAAAGCAAACTTTCTCCTGCCATAGCGACACATGCAGCTCGGGGTCAGCTGCTATGTTCCGGTATTTTACACACAGAAAAAAAAAAAAACATATTCTTCGCTCACTGATTAATAAATGTAGCAGCAGGCCTCTGAAACAGGGCGTACGCACCCAGTGATGCTCGGCTGCGGCTCCATGAACGCTCCTCTCCCGCCACCTGTGTCTCCTCTCTGCCGCTGGAGCTCCTCACCGACGGGGCTCGCGCTGCTCTGCACCCGGCACTGAGGCTGGAGCTCTGACGGTTGGGGAATGCGGAAGCAAACTGCAGCATCCACAAGTTGATGTCGGCCCAATCCCAAACCACGCCCTACACCCTACCACTACACACTCCCCCTCCGTGACGGAGTGAACTCCGTGGAGTGACACCAGCAGCTCAACGAGGCTCCCTCCTGTCAGATGGAGGGAGTAAATACAGCGGCAAGCTTTGGGACGGCCTCCTCTCTCTCCGGCAGAAACAGGAAATGCCGTAACTGTATGTAACAACGGTTTCAAATCAGCATCTCTTAGACAAAAAATGTAAATTAAGAACTCAAATAAAACTCCAAACATCTTTCATTGTGTTACTTTTTTGTAAAGCTCTTTTAGTTTTAAACCTGATGTTTATAAGCTTCTTAGTTTTTGCAACAGTCTGTAAATATACACAACTTTATAATAAAATGCACACATTTACCTTTTTCTAGACTAAACACAGGTATGATCCTAAGTTTAAAAAATATGAGGTTATCATGAGGTTGTTAACATCGCAATTTATCAGTGGATGTTTGCTGGAACTACTTGTAAACAGCGTGTTTCCTGACGGACACACACAGCGTGACTCCGGTCAGGTAGAGACCAGTCTCAAGTCAGCACCGATGCAGACTCGCTGTTTGAGGGCTTGATAGCCCACTCCCCCTCCACACCTCTCCACACTCGTTGGTTTGGAACAGCACTTAATGTGGCGGACCCTCCGCGCGAACGCGCAAACGGAGGGGTAGTGTGTAGAGATGGGCGAGTCCTGATTCATCCGGATCATTAACCCGGATCCTAGAAATGAGCTGGTCATGACGAGTCTCCCCTCTCCATTAACCCGAGTCCTTGAGTCCCACACTTGGTGTGACGTACAAATTAAAACTATAAATTGCGTCACTCGCTACTCTCTTTATAACATGTAAAATCACATTACAACGTACCCCAAGTCCATCTACCTACCCTTTAGCAAGTATACAGTCACAGGATAGCTGCCAGAAGTGATCGTTTGGCTCAGGGGAGGGGACGCGGATCAGTGAAACTTCCTGCAGACTCGTGGGGACTCAGAGGAGCCGACGGCTCCAACAGCAGACTCGCAGATTCGCAGATTCGCAAATCCTGACTCGCTGCAACTAGAGATGGCAAATCCGGATCATTTTACGGACTCAGGGTCTTCTGAGTCAGTCATTGAAGAGATCCGGATCATACGAGTCATTTGAGTCATATGAGTCAGCATGACCAAGACCGTAGAAACCCTATTGGTGAAACCGAAAAGTTGTTGCATTTCACGAGCATATTATTATTCCATATATTTTGAATATATATATATATTTGTATATATATATATATATAATATCTGCATGTATATTTTCTATTTCGACATGTATATTTTATATTTTATTTTTATTTCTATTCTTGTATATTTTGTAGTTTTGTTTTATTGTAAAATGCCTTTTATGCTGCTGTAACAACAACAATTTCCCAATTTGGGATCAATAAAGTACTATCTATCTATCTATCTATTAAACTGACGTTATAATTAACCTCCGCTACACAGTGTATTTTGCTTTAATAAAAAATGTTGATCACAAAAAAAAAGGGTTATTTTGCGATTTGGCAAATCTGAGTCTGCTGTTGACTCGTGCATGAGGACGAGTCTGCTGGATCTCCGGATCTGCTGCTATATACGGCTCTGAGTCCGCACGAGTCTGCTGGATCTCTGGATCTGCTGCTATATACGGCTCCGAGTCCGCACGAGTCTGCTGGATCTCTGGATCTGCTGCTATATACGGCTCTGAGTCCGCACGAGTCTGCTGGATCTCTGGATCTGCTGCTATATACGGCTCTGAGTCCGCACGAGTCTGCTGGATCTCCGGATCTGCTGCTATATACGGCTCCGAGTCCGCACGAGTCTGCTCTGCTGTGTGTTGCACACACAGTGAGTCAGGATTTGCGAATCCGAATCTGCTGTGGACTCGTGCATGACGACGAGTCTGCTGGATCTCTGGATCTGCTGCTATATACGGCTCCGAGTCCGCACGAGTCTGCTCTGCTGTGTGTTGCACACACAGTGAGTCAGGATTTGCGAATCCGAATCTGCTGTGGACTCGTGCATGACGACGAGTCTGCTGGATCTCTGGATCTGCTGCTATACGGTTACGGCTCCGAGTCCGCACGAGTCTGATCCGCTGTGTGTTGCAGCGAGTCAGGATTTGCGAATCTGCGAATCTGCGAGTCTGCTGTTGGAGCCGTCGGCTCCTCTGAGTCCCCACGAGTCTGCAGGAAGTTTCACTGATCCGCGTCCCCTCCCCTGAGCCAAACGATCACTTCTGGCAGCTATCCTACTTGCTAAAGGGTAGGTAGATGGACTTGGGGTACGTTGTAATGTGATTTTACATGTTATAAAGAGAGTAGCGAGTGACGCAATTTATAGTTTTAATTTGTACGTCACACCAAGTGTGGGACTCAAGGACTCGGGTTAATGGAGAGGGGAGACTCGTCACGACCAGCTCATTTCTAGGATCCGGGTTAATGATCCGGATGAATCAGGACTCGCCCATCTCTAGCTGCAACACACAGCGGATCAGACTCGTGCGGACTCGGAGCCGTAACCGTATAGCAGCAGATCCAGAGATCCAGCAGACTCGTCGTCATGCACGAGTCCACACAGCAGACTCGGATTCGCAGATTCGCAGATTCGCAAATCCTGACTCGCTGCAACACACAGCGGATCAGACTCGTGCGGACTCGGAGCCGTAACCATATAGCAGCAGATCCAGAGATCCAGCAGACTCGTCGTCATGCACGAGTCCACAGCAGATTCGGATTCGCAAATCCTGACTCACTGTGTGTGCAACACACAGCAGAGCAGACTCGTGCGGACTCGGAGCCGTATATAGCAGCAGATCCAGAGATCCAGCAGACTCGTCCTCATGCACGAGTCCACAGCAGACTCAGATTTGCCAAATCGCAAAATAACCCTTTTTTTTGTGATCAACATTTTTTATTAAAGCAAAATACACTGTGTAGCGGAGGTTAATATAACGTCAGTTTAATAGATAGATAGATAGATAGTACTTTATTGATCCCAAATTGGGAAATTGTTGTTGTTACAGCAGCATAAAAGGCATTTTACAATAAAACAAAACTACAAAATATACAAGAATAGAAATAAAAATAAAATATAAAATATACATGTCGAAATAGAAAATATACATGCAGATATTATATATATATATATATATACAAATATATATATATATTCAAAATATATGGAATAATAATATGCTCGTGAAATGCAACAACTTTTCGGTTTCACCAATAGGATTTCTACGGTCTTGGTCATGCTGACTCATATGACTCAAATGACTCGTATGATCCGGATCTCTTCAATGACTGACTCAGAAGACCCTGAGTCCGTAAAATGATCCGGATTTGCCATCTCTAGTAGTGTGTAGGGGTAGGGTGGAGGGCGTGGTTTGGGATTGGGCCCTCCTTCAGCTTAGGAACCACTGGACCTCCCTTGTCACTACCCGATCTGTCCCCCTGCCCGATCTGTACTGCGCATGTGCGAGATGGTCCGCCATATTGGACAACTACATACGGCAACTCTACTAGGACACTTGACACAGTGGCTTTTGGCAAAGCAGAAAAAGAACCGAGAGAGATTATTGTTATTACAACGTGACTTCACTATTATTTAACAACTCTTTTTATTGGGTTCTTTTATTTGGGGTTAAATACATTGTCAGAATAAATGAGAAATGGATTTAACTTCTGTTAGACAGCTATCATACTGAATAAATATTTACTGTGAATGTATGCAAAAATGTATGGCATATAGCTGTCTAACAGAAGTTAAATCCATGTCTCACTTATTCTGACAATGTATTTAAACCCACATAAAAGAACCCAATACAAAGAGTTGTTAAATAATAGTGAAGTCACGTTGTAATAACAATAACTCATCTCTCTCGGTTCTTTTTCTGCTTTGCCAAAAGCCACTGTGTCAAGTGTCCTAGTAGAGTTGCCGTATGTAGTGGCGGACCACCTCGCACATGCGCAGTGCAGATCGGGCAGGTGGACGGATCGGGTAGTGACCAAGCCCCCAGGAAGTGCGCCGGACTCTGATGAAAATATTCGTGCTGGCCAAACGGCGGTACTACACTTCCTTTTGGTTGCCAGGCCCGGAAACACTTTTTCCCATTGACTTACATGGGGAAAGAGTGGTCTGTAAATCGTTGGATAATTTTTTTTAAACTAAATAAACTACCCAGTATGAACACTTGTATAGCCCTTATTAAAAACATTCGTTCCTCAAGTTGTAAAATGTGCTAATAACGTTATTCTGAGAGTTATTTCCCTCTGCATTATGAACGCGCATCTAACCCACGGGACCGCGCCGCCCGGCACGTTCATGTTACGTGTTCAGCACTACATGAGTTTATCTTTACCCATGGATGCACAATAAGAACGGACCCATATCGCCTTACTGCCAGCCCACGGAGCTGTAATAATGGATATATTGCACATGTTTGCTGTAATTCATCATTTGTAAAATATTATACTACATGGGCTGTATGATTAAATCTTGTACCGTAAATGTTGTATTAAATAAAGTTAATATTACCGACGTAGATTAACGTCCCTGTAGCTTCTTATTGCACTAAGAAGCTTATTGCACTGTGTGTGTATGTGTGTGTATATATATATATATATATATATATATATATATATATATATATATATATATATACAGTGCAATAATTATTTCATGCTAAATGAAGCTCTGTTGCTTGGATATCACTAGATCCTGTTACAGCGTAATATAAAAGTACATAACGATTGATGTGTAAATTAGCATAATTACTAGCTACCCGCTAGCTGCTAACTGCAGCCTCGTTAATATCAAATCTATCATAACAAACATTACCATGCTGTCATGAACGTGCGGTGCTGTTACGTGTACGCAAATTGACGTGCTTGATGTGAACGAGCATTTTGGGGGGCATGGTTAAAGTTGCGCATGCGCTATGAGCGCACATACGGGTACTTCTCAGGCATGCCGGGTAATCTGTGACGTTTCGCTCTCTCAAAAGTTGGGCCATTTTATCATCATGCGCGAATGAGCAACTCTCATAGGAATGAATGAGGCCCCGCCTCCCACGCTGTATCCAGTTCTTATTATACATCCATGGTAGTGACATCCCTAACCGAAAGGAGAGGAGAAAATGCTGCCCCACAATGCCTTGCGGCCGCGGCATTTGCCGTCACACAACAGTCGGCCGTTCACGGAAACAACCGATTATGAACGAGCAATGATATCATGAAAGTTACGGTGCTTATTAAGCATTTTAAAACGTATGTGGTAACTTGCCAAAGTGCTTTGTTTTGAACATTCATCAGTATTATAATCAAAAAGAGAAATATGAACGTTAGTTTTTACTGAAATGATCAAATAAAGTCAACATTTCACAGTCTTTACTGAGCTGTGTGGGGTTTGTTCAACTTTTAAAATATGTTTGAATGGTGATATACACAGTGATAGATGTTAAGGACTAACGTTTATAATAAATACATTTGTATTGATTTTAAGATCTTTTCATACAATCATACGTATTGGGATCATTTGTATTAATGTGGACCGGAGGGAGAGGGTGACGAGCATAAGTTTCACTTTCCTTTTTTATTTCAATTCCAACTTTGGTCATGAAGAATATGTTTCTCTGTTGTCCCCGTTCATAAAGCATAAAACAACAGCATCAGAGCACGGTGCAGAGTCTCTAGATGAGTTTACAGTAGTCCCTTGTTCTTATTAAACATCCATGTTGTAGTCCGCTGTATAGAAAACTGTAGTTTCCATAGTTTCCCCACAGCAGCAGACGCACATTTATGACCTCCGCTGGCGCATCATGAACACGTCGGATAGTGAAAGTGCAGTCGATTCTCCTAAATCCTTTTGAATTCTCCTATCCACTATCCCTTAACCCCGTGACGTTTCACTCAGAGGTCAAGGAATAGACGATAGGGTTAGAACTTAGGAGCTGATTTTTGGACTATTCGACCGCAACATCGCTGTTTGAGGGCTTGATAGCCCACTCCCCCTCCACACCGCTCCACACTCGTTGGTTTGGAACAGCACTCGGACCCTCCGCGCGAACGCGCAAACGGAAGGGTAGTGTGTAGGCCGGGGTAGGGTAGGGTGTAGGGCGTGGTTTGGGATTGGGCCGTCATGTCCGTTCACCGTAAATACTCCAGTTTTCCTTTTTTATAATTCCATTATTAACGGAAGAGAATTTGTTTTTGAGAAGTGAAAAGTAAAAAAAAATCGGTTCTTAGAATTTAAAGGTAGGGTAGGTAAGTTTGAGAAACCGGCTCGAGATCGCTAGAATTTGAAAATACACAACCGGAGAAAATCTGCCACTTCCTTACAGAGCCCCTCCTCCAACACACACGAACGCGAACATGACCAATGAGGGCACGAGATAAGTTTGTGCACAGATGGAAGGCTGACAGGCAGGTAGGCCATCCAGTTATTTTAGCCGGGCCGGCTAAAATGATTGGGCGTACTTTTTACAGATGACGTTTTTTTATGGATTTTTTGTCAAAGCACTTAAGATATTCATTGCTATCGGGATGTTAAGAGCATTCCATGGAATATAACAAAAAGTATATCTCGAGCCGGCTTCTCAAACTTACCTACCCTACCTTTAAGAAAAAACTTCAGAAAACAATAAATAATCTTTTTTCAGAATTCTGACTTTCATCTCTGAATTATTTTCCACATACTGTATTTACATCTTGTAGCCTACATACACTCACTCTCAGGTTATATTTTACTTTTAATTAAAAGCTAGTGTGCCAATGTTTTTATATATATAGTACACCATGTTTATGTCCCTTTAGTAGATTTGTATACCAATATATAAAATTGAGTATTCTAATGTATTCTGTATACAGTATGTTATAGTGTGTGGATACTCTTCAGAATAAATGTATATTAGAAGAATATGTATATATTGTTTGTATTTGTTATGTTTATTTTCATTTAATTTGTACTTCTATTTTTACAAACATTTTCTGTCAAAATGTTGCTGTGACAAAACTATTTATGTTAGAATATTGATTAAAAAATATATGTTTTGCTTTAGATGGTCCACAGCACAGCTTTTATACAAGCAACATGGCTGCAAATAAACACTTTACAACAGGGCAGGTGGGGTCTTTGGGAGTTTAAGGTCATCTGTAGAAGAACAGCATCATGGGAAGTGAGGAGCATTCAATTCATGTATTTCTTCTTTTCTCATCAAGAGTGATATCTTGACTAATGCATGGCAGCTGAAGTGCCTGAGGCTTTTCTAAGCAGGTAGATGAGCTACATGAAGAGGGTCAGTCACAACCAGAGGTGGAAACAGTTGACAGATCCTTTGTAAAAGTATAACATATTATGGTCTCAAAATACCCCAATACAAGTAGTCCTGATTTAAAAAAAATACTTAAGTAAAAGTACAAAAGTATTAGCATCAAAATACTGAAAATACTAAAACAGTACATATTCTGCACAATGGACAATTTGTGAATAATCTTAAATACTACTTGGAATATTATCAGCTTGATGACTTAAAGCATCAAAAGTAAAAGTAATTGTTATGTAGAATGTCTTTTTTAAGAGTTGAATATTATTAAAGAATATTTAATTATTTTGCTTTTTATAACTAACCAACTTTTATGTCCTAAGTAGTTTGTGAATGTGGAGCCACTTCTAGAGACTTCAGAACTTGATAAGAAAGAACTGTATTATTAAAAAAAAGGCACTTTAAAGAGTTAGCTTAGGCCTGGTCAATCATTCACCAGCACTTACTATAGTATGACTTAATATAAGTGAATATATCTGCACTTTCCTTGTTGTTCGGAGTTTGAATCTCTATGGTTTTTGCACTTATTGTAAGTCTCTTTGGATAAAAGCGTCAGCCAAATATAATGTAGTCACGACACAAACAGCTTATAGAGAAACCAAGCTGTTTCTCATCTCAGTTCTTCTTTAAAGTTGCCTTCTCCCTGCTGCTGCGAGATGTGTTCAATGCCTTTTATTCACATGTCCTGACTGCATGCTGTGTTCCAAAGCACAGGATGACATTATTGTTATTTCTTTATCATGGTTCCATAGAATAAGTTGTTACAAAAACTGAAAGGTAGGAATGTAAAACCCCCAAAATAAATCAGACTCAGCGTTAGAAAAAAAAACAGCCCGTTTTTATTACATTTCTCTTGAAGTTAAATAACTGGCGATAAACTTCAAAATCTGAATTCAGCTACACATACAAAATGGTGTTACTTGTAATTGTTCTGTTACATGAAGCAGTTTGCAGATCTGAAGGAACAGCCATTAGGTGAAGGTTAGAACAGAGAGCGCTCTGTACACGGTCATGGTTTGGAAACCACAAACTGTTCACCATGTTCTACTTCCTGTTCAAAGTTCTCTTATTGACGCCGCTTGCTTTATCAAATCACAATTACGTTTCTTAGTCACTGTACTTTTCAACCCCAATATGGGTTAAGCTATTCAGAGATCCTGTGCCCATTAACGCCTTTGACTCCCACCCCCCCTCATGTCTTCTCAGTTCTTCTTGGCCTTCGGTGAGTCGTACTTCCTCTTGCTGGAGTACCAGAGCAGCAGAGGGATGCCGATGGAGGGCAGAGTCATCACGCCGAACGCAGCCCAGTCCAGCTGGAGGGGAAACATGAGAGGGGTCAAACCACAGCCAACAGAGTCAGAAGTACTCTTCTAATGATCTACCTTTTGTTAAAACTCTTTTTGCAACTCCATAGTTTTAGTTTCTCGCTCTCCATAACCATGAACACTTTTACCAACAGCTACTTTAATTGATATACTATCGAGTTGTTAACCTCTTTCTTTTTGTATTGTCCTTTACATAATTTACATATAGCACACACACACACACACACACACACACACACACACACACACACACACACACACACACACACACACACACACACACACACACACACACACACACACACACACACACACACACACACACACCACACACACACACACACACACACACACACACACACACACACACACACACACACACACACACACACACACACACACACACACACACACACACACACACACACACACACACACACACACACACACAAAAGGTGATTTTGTGTTGATATACCCGAGGGTTAAGTTAACCTAAAAACACCGCTCAGTATTAGGGATATATGAGGAATTGATATTTTGGAAACAAGTCGATGCCAAAATGTGATGGCACTCAGTTTTCTACCTCAGGACTCAACCCCAACGCCATCCTGGGAGAATAAAAACATATTTTTGGGAAACAGTAAAGTCACTATTGACGCAGCCCTGATGATGCTACATTGTTAGTTACAAGGAGGAGGGGCCTATTCAGAGAGAGTCGTCAGCAGCTGGTGATTGGAGGCTCCTAGAGTTGCATTATGAAGTCTATTGACTTGAAATCCAAATTCTAGAAGCTTATCATGATGTGTTCTTGTTAAATGTACTTTTAGTGAGAAAAAAAAAGTAGAAAAAGTAATGTTTTCACACCAATATAAAAAAGATAATACTGGGGGAATTATGACCCGTTTACCTATTTAACAAAAACGAGTTTGCCAACAATTAAGTGTATGTTGAAGCACATTGAATTATGGTTTGGTTTTTACAGTAGTATTGTATTGGTATCAAGAGTCGAGGAATTTCACTAGTATTCATATCCTCTAGTACATGTTCTAGTAGTGTGACGTGTATTCAGTATACAATGACAAGACAGTAAGAAACAGCCCTGTTTTATGAGACTGCATTAGAGTAAGCTAAAAACAGGCAGGCCAGTTTATATCTACAATATAATTGATCACAGCATGGTAGTAAAACATGTTTATTGTGCCACTTTTTAATAATAAAGATGTTGATTAACTTTATTTTGTAACATGCTCTCATGACAAGAGCCATGCTTCTTTGCTCGCTACGTGGGACCATCAGAACAGCCTTTTAGCCGAGTAGGAATGGATTTCAGATCATTGAACAACACATCCATCATATGTTTGTGGTTGTTGTTTTGTTTCTTTCCGTTAACCGTCAAGTGGGAAATAAGTCTTTTTTGTGTTTCTCTTAGTATCCTAAGATACTGTTATGTTTGGCTGTGAAAAAAGAAATATGAAGGACAGACCATCTATTTCTTTTTTTAGAAAGGGGCAGGTAATATAAGATTTGTTTTCTTCTCCCTGCTCCTTTTCGCTTAATGGTGTGTTTACAGAGACATGTTTTGTTAACAATTATTATACATTAACTTTCATGCAGGGATCCAATAACTACAGCCCTGTTTCATAATTACATTGAACAGACTGGTTTGAGTTCTCCTGTGTTATGTCCACTACTGA
This sequence comes from Trematomus bernacchii, assembly GCF_902827165.1. Taxonomy (NCBI): domain Eukaryota; kingdom Metazoa; phylum Chordata; class Actinopteri; order Perciformes; family Nototheniidae; genus Trematomus; species Trematomus bernacchii. Next base: position 2,359,606 of record NW_022987571.1, read on the forward strand.
ACAGGAAGCACTGCAGAGGTTTCGATGACATCACCAGAGGTCAGAGCACTCAGTGAGGAGGAAGCAGAGAGAGCAACACTCACATAGTGGGGGGAGAAGCGTCGGTCGAACTCCCTCTGAGCCAGGATGCCTCCCTGTCCAGGGGCACTGGTGTAGCCCACCTGAGGGGAACACACACACGTGAGGTTCATTCACTACACACACAGTCAGGCACGTGCACAGATAGACCTCAGAGGGGGTTTGAGCATCAGCCTTTTTGCAAGAGAAGTGCCCTTTTGAGAATGTACTTTATTTAACTCAATCATATTGTCGAACATAAAGCAAAAAAAACAACAAAAACCTGTGTCTAATACACATTATCTAAAGTGCATGTGTTGCTTTAACAATTGTTTGCCTAATTATGACATATGTGAATGATGTTAAACTAATTTGTTGGCACACACATCTTAGCCGTAAAAAATCAGCATCTCCTTATTGCCCGTTATTTCTGAGGCCTAATCTGAATGCCTTTATTGTATATACGTTTCTGTTGCTGTAATATATTGTCTTTTTAATAGAACAGTCTAACTTATCTAGAACATTTTATACTATAGCTTTGTGGTACATGTCCTTTCTCCTGTAGATATGTAAAAAGTAGTTATTCCAGGAATAGATTTATGTAAAAGTAACAAAAACTGCAAAAACAAATGTGTCCAGCCCCTCTAACACCGTCTGGTCATGCCTGCACACAGTCACTGCATGAATCCACTGAGATGATAAACAGCTGTTACCAGCACTTGTCCTCCCTCCTGGGCCAGGTAGCTGACGGAGGCCGAGGTGAAGTTGAAGTACCCGGCCTTCAGGGGGCGCAGCACCACGGTGTGAGAGACATTGCTCGCTCTGGAAGGTCAACAGTTAAATCCAACAACTTGAACTTACACACCCCCCCACACCCACACACACACACTTTTTCCCTTACGTCATATCATATTATTTAAAAATGCCAATAACGGTCTATAATATATTCCTATTTATTTTGTATTGTGGCTGTATTATAATTGTTTATTTAAACATTACATGTTAGACGCTTTTATCCAAAGCGACTTACATACTCAGTACTGTGGGCAATCCCCACAGGAGCAATTTGGGGTGTCTTGCCCAGGGACACAACGACATGCTGACTGCAGTGGGACTCAAACTTGCTATCCTCTGATTCGAAGAGCAGAGCACAAATCCACTGCGCCACACGCCTCCTTATACCTGATCTATAGTGTATATACTGCACTGAAAAACTAAAACGTTGACATCAATTAAATGTATTGTCAACAGATTTCACATAACTGTATTAGGTTAGTTGAAAGCAATAATATCAAGCTTAAACTAAAAATATTAGGTTCAACTACGATTATGTGAAATCTGTTTACATAAAACATTGAATTCAAATCAACTTTCCAGTGTGATGTCTGTAATGTTAATACTGCCTTACTGTTCACGGTGTACACACTGTCAGATGTACATATTAACATTATACTCTGAATAACTCTGTTCTTTACTGCTTGTTTTGCACTTCTGTTAAGATGCAAACTGCATTTCGATTTCTTAGTACTTGTACTCTGTGCACTGACAATAAAGTTGAATCTAATCTAATATTTGAAAACAATTCAGTAAAACCTCACAACCCAATTGTCTTCTTAGTGACAATGACAGATTTAGTGATTGGATCATGTGCTAAACAAGTGTGTGTTCTTATTCACATGTGTGCTGCTGGCTTGTCTGTGATGTCAGACTCATTTCCCTGCTGACTTTAAGATGCCTTTTGTGAAAGTAAAGGTTTGTAATGCTAAAAATGGCAGCCAGAGGAATCAGTGTCAGTCAGTTAGTTCCTACTACCATTACTGACTTCATCCTACAGCACCAACATCTGTAAGGGGAGAGCGCGGTTAATAACTTGATTTAAGGATACGGTGCAATCCTGTCCCATTTCACATTCAGCATTCCTGAAACGATTCCAAAGTCTTCAGGGGGGAAAGAATCATCTGACAGCTCCACCTCCAGAGCAGCACTGTGGAGACAGAGAGAGGACATTACATTAGAGGACAACACAACAACAGTAGGTTCATCTCAATGTCCCTCCTCGACTCCTCTCTCCCCCTCCTCCGGGACTTGACCCGGAAATCAATCAAGACACGCCATGTTGAAGGACGTCCCAATTGCTGAAATGCACACGGAGGAGTCGAGGAGGGGTGAGGGAGGAGGCTTCCAGAGGAGAGGAAAGGGAGGATACATGAGAGCAGACTGCGCGGAAGTGTTTTCACTACTTCACCACCTTCACAGCCTCTGCTCACTGCAGCTGATCTGACTCAGAGCTCCGCCCCCAGCTGCACAGCCTCTGCTCACTGCAGCTGATCTGACTCAAAGCTCCGCCCCCAGCTGCACAGCCTCTGCTCACTGCAGCTGATCTGACTCAGAGCTCCGCCCCCAGCTGCACAGCCTCTGCTCACTGCAGCTGATCTGACTCAAAGCTCCGCCCCCAGCTGCACAGCCTCTGCTCACTGCAGCTGATCTGACTCAGAGCTCCGCCCCCAGCTGCACAGCCTCTGCTCACTGCAGCTGATCTGACTCAGAGCTCCGCCCCCAGCTGCACAGCCTCTGCTCACTGCAGCTGATCTGACTCAGAGCTCCGCCCCCAGCTGCACAGCCTCTGCTCACTGCAGCTGATCTGACTCAAAGCTCCGCCCCCAGCTGCACAGCCTCTGCTCACTGCAGCTGATCTGACTCAGAGCTCCGCCCCCAGCTGCACAGCCTCTGCTCACTGCAGCTGATCTGACTCAGAGCTCCGCCCCCAGCTGCACAGCCTCTGCTCACTGCAGCTGATCTGACTCAGAGCTCCGCCCCCAGCTGCACAGCCTCTGCTCACTGCAGCTGATCTGACTCAGAGCTCCGCCCCCAGCTGCACAGCCTCTGCTCACTGCAGCTGATCTGACTCAGAGCTCCGCCCCCAGCTGCACAGCCTCTGCTCACTGCAGCTGATCTGACCATTAAAGGAGGATCAGAGTCATTCAATGTTTAAAGTGCTTCATTAAGAGTCAAATATATTAAATCTCTTAAACGAATGAGGAGATCATACTCTATAAAAACATTAAAGTGTGTGAAATATACTTACAAATTCTATAATAATGTTTTGATTATATAATAATAACGTACAGTTTTTACTTGTGGTTTTTGATGCATGTGTGGTAGACCCACAGCACGTCAAACATTTAGGATATACATACGGGTAGCATAACTAATACATATGTTAGTGATTTGTGTCTCTTCTGTAGGACAAATTAAATAACAACATACAATACAAAAGTTGATCTGAAACAAGCTCAAATACCATAATGAAATGAATCCATCAATTATTATTATTGTTATGATTATAATTATAACTTAAATGAAATGTTATACCTGGAAAAACAAATACAGGACCGAAAATAATACATAGAAAACTATAATAAAGAGATGAATGGAAGAGATGGACGAAATCATTTCAATGAAAAACTAAATCCCAGGTTTGAAGGGATTGATGTGAAGTCCAGTGACAGGTGATGCACTGCGCCACCAGAAGTAAAGGGCGTTGTTTATGGTGACGCTGGAGTGAACGAGGACATCCCAATTAATACCTGAGGACTCCTCTGTCCTCGCGTCTCTTCCTCGCGTCTCACGGAGGCGGGGCTAAGACGCAAGGAAGGGACGCGAGTGAGGGAAAGGAGGAGGTGAAATATTCAATTGAGATGAGCCTAGTGTGTCCCTCTGATGTACTCTGCCACTCGAGCACTAACATCCTCTGCTCTTGTGCTTCACAGGGGGCAGGATTTGTAGGAGATGTGGAAGGAACCCTTTCTAGTTTTTATGGGGAGCTATGTCTGGGAAATAGTTCATAACAAACGGTTCATCAATAGCTGCAGCATGTCACAGTAAGGACTTACAGTCTATACCGTTGACTCTTTGTATTTGGACTATTTAAATGTCTGGTGCCTTGCTCAAGGGCACCACGGCAGGGCCAAGGAGGTGAACTGGGACCTCTTTAAGTACCATTCCACTCCATATTTAGGTCTGTTCGGGGACTAACATATGGAGCGTGGACTGGCTTGCACATCTCAAAACATTCTCTTGCACTATTTATCCGTTTTATTTGTTTTATGTCCTATAAATATATATATTCATTTTGCACTGTTGGAGGAGCCAGGGACTTAAGTTTTTCATTGCCATTTCTACACTGTAGCTACTGTGCACATGACAATAAAGCCTTGAATCTTGAATGAGGGTGTCCTGCATAAGGGGTTATAGAGAGGTGTATATATGGCAGTGCTGACCTGGAGCCCACATTGTAGATGTTGTACTGCAGAGTGAGGTCTCGGCCCTCCACAGCGTAGCGGTTGAGCAGAGATTTAGAGGCCAGCAGACGGGCCCCCTCCTCTCCGGAGCCCAGGGCCAGCAGAGCCAGGACCACAAGCACGTGAAGCGTCTTCATCATCTTCGAAAAGAAAAGAAGACATCAACAATTACAATCTGACAAATAATGCAGAGAGTGCTACAAGGTTGGGATGTTTGGGGTCAACATATCAGTCGATCAAACTTGATTTAAAATGCTGGTGTCACAAATTACACATCTGTTTCAGGGGGACAACAAATGAAAAAAAATTAAGAAACCCCGGGATATTTAAATAAAAAAAGAGAATACAATTACAACGTGCATTAAACTATGTAAAGATGGTAAGGAAGGCTCAATTTGAAATAGCCCAGTTATCAGTTAAACAGCATAATAAAAAGAAACATGCTAGCTTTGAAGAGAGCAGCTATTTTGATCAAACTTGATCTGTAGAAAATAATCACAATACTAGTGTTGGAAAAGAGCCTTCATTCATATTTGAAGTAAAAGTAATACATTTAGAAGTCAGTGCTGAGGGATGACCGTTCCTGACGCATACGTGTACAATACGAGTCACAACGCTATCTATCGTTAGCTCCAGTTAAACTGGACAACAAAGCCCAGGGTCTGCGTTTACACTACACAAACTGAGGCAGTAATGTTGGTGTATGTCATTATAAAATATCAAGTTATAAAATGAGAGCAGTTTGAAGAGTTAACAGAAATAGAGGAGCAGACTCTTACCGTGTTCTGCTGCTGTGCGAGTCGCGGATATTGAAGGAGTTGGACACGCGCATGCTCAGAAGCTCAAAGCTGCTGTTTGCATGACGTGTACTGACAGGGAAGTTACGGAGGGCGGGAGGCGGCAGCGCCCCCTGCTGCCTGGGGGCGGTATAGCAAGACACGTTCTTGCAATTTATTTCTAGTTGCCAGTGTCACTGAATTATTGTTATTACAACGTGACTTCACTATTATTTAACAACTCTTTTTATTGGGTTCTTTTATTTGGGTACATTGTCAGAATAAGTGAGACATGGATTTAACTTCTGTTAGACAGCTATATGCCATACATTTTTGCATACATTCACAGTAAATATTTATTCAGTATGATAGCTGTCTAACAGAAGTTAAATCCATTTCTCACTTATTCTGACAATGTATTTAACCCCAAATAAAACAACCCAATAAAAAGAGTTGTTAAATAATAGTGAAGTCACGTTGTAATAACAATAATCTCTCTCGGTTCTTTTTCTGCTTTGCCAAAAGCCACTGTGTCAAGTGTCCTAGTAGAGTTGCCATATGTAGTTGTCCAATATGGTGGACCATCTCGCACATGCGCAGTACAGATCGGGCAGGTGGACCGATCGGGTAGTGACAGCCAGCACTGTGAATCCGGAAATGTTGAGTACCCCAACGTGTTATGATAGAAATGTACTGTATAGTTCTGGGCAGTGGCGTAACAAGGTTGTGATTGGCCCCGGTGCAGATATTTGTTGAAATGATTCTGATTAGGCCTATTCGGCATTATTCCTGGCGTGCACGCTCTCTCTCTCTTTCTCTCACTCTCTCACTCTCACTCACAAACACAGGCTTCAAATCAAGTCGTCATTATTACAACATATACACACTTGCAACTGATAACACTGGCAATTTTTTTATATTTATTAGACTATTAAAAAAAAATCATGCTTCAAAAAACGCGGTTTAAGCGTGCCGTGTCGTGCCGGGCCCGTTTTTGGTTGCGTTTCCACTATGCCTAGTTCCGGCCCGGGGCTACTTTTTCACCTTTTTTCTGGGCCGACAAAATCGTGGTTCTATCGGGGCCAACAAACAGGGCTGAGTCGGGCTGAGTTTGCTAGAGAGAGAATCGCTGGCAAGGGGGCTACAACTACAACAAGATGAACATATTTGACCGTGATTTAATTGTAATACACGTTTCAAAATGATGCCGAACAGTGGCGGCGCCAGAGTATTTTTGTTGGATAATCTATGGTAGGGCTAACCCATACAGTGGTGGGGCTCAAGTCAGTATTTGTAATGTAATTACATACACGCTATATCGCACCCCTTGACAGTGAAACGCCACGCGTGAGACTTTTATTAGCTTTTATTAGTCTCCTTTTATCAGCTAAATTACATCGAGAGCAACAGGTGTGAGTTAAACAATACAATAGCCTATTCTGCTAATTCCACGTTGTTACAACATGCTACACAGCGGCAGAAACAAGAAAAATTGGCATATAGAATTGACACGGAGAGGGAGAGAGAGAGGGAGAGTGAGAGGGAGAGAAAGACAGACAGACAGACAGACAGACCACACAACAGGTGGCCTGTGTCTCTATTGTCATACAAAACACTTTTTCAAATGATCCATTATTACAAAATATATGCAAAACTCACTATTGACGTTCTCAAAGCAGCACGATCCGCCTGTTGTTGTGGTTGGAAGCGAAAATGTCAATGACACGCTGGACATCCAGTGCCTTACTCCTCTGCTTATTGATAGCCAGCAGGCCCAGGTTGCTGTTCCGTGTATCACCACTGCTGTTTCTTAGATAATTCTTGATGCGACGGAGACAGGAGAAGCTGCGTTCGCAGCCAGCAGAGGTCACAGGCAGAGTCAGGGATATGCATATGAGTCTGTGTAAATCCGTAAAGGCATCCTTGTAGGGTCGCATTAAAGCCAGGAATTCCGCTGTGTCCTTCAGTTCATCATGTCCCTGTTGTTTCTTTCTTTCCAGTAGGCGCTTAACCTGGTGTAGCTCTGGGGTCAGGTTCTCTTCCGTCACTCCATAGAACTTGGCCATGGGTTGCAGACATTTATTGTCTAGAAGGATGCATGTTTAGGGCTGAGTGCCGAGACTCCGGATAGGACACCACCGGCCTCGGTTGAGAAACGTCTTCTCATTTCAACCACAAGTCTGTCGATTACTGGGTAGAAACACTCTGTGCGCAGCGCATCTAGGGATGTAACTGGTGTGCGTTCAATTTGGGCTTCCACAACAAACTCCTGTAGATGTCGAGGAGGCTGTGCCTGTCTCCTTTCGGGTGTCTCATTGTGATTTACATTGGCTTTGGTGCACAGGTCGCTTGCTCTGTCCCGAATTTCCCTCCATGACTCCTCTGCGCGTCTGTCTGTCAGTGTCGCTATGACCGAATCAGCCAAGTCCATTGCGGAGGACAGCTCAAGGCTGGGAGATTGGAGCTGGTCAGACATGAATTTTGTGACACGGAAAAGATCCTCGAAAAGCGTAAGAAGCAAGACAAACTGCTCATCAATTAGTCCACTCACCGCTCTGGCCTCCGTTTTCCTCCGCGCATTGGGCTGAGACATGATCTCTGTAAATGTTGCCTTTACTGCAGGCAGTGATTTGCGGATAGCCACCAGCGCTGTATATTGACATGACCAGCGTGTTTCCGATAGGTTCTTAAGTTCAACTGGTTGTGAAGTTGGCTCCATTTCTCTCTGTTTCTTGAGGAAAATATCATGGGCGACTGAGTTGGCGAAGAAGTTGTACAGCATTTGTATAGTTTCAAAAAAGTAGGCTGCTGCTTCAACGTTGCGGACCACATCAACCAACACGAGGTTTAATCTGTGTGCATGGCAGTGGATATACACAGCATTTGGCACCTCCTTTTTAAACTTCTGCTGTACTCCGTTCTTGCATCCCGACATGACAGCAGCCCCATCGTAACACTGTCCAACACACATGTGTGGGTCGATGTTGCATTGGCTGAGCGTCTGTTTGATGGTACTGAGGAGCGAGTCGGCGTCCAGGCCCTCTGTGCGTCTGAAGTGCAGGAATTCTTCACGCACTTGTTCTCCTTTAACATAACGTACAACGATGGACAGTTGCTCGCTTTTCCTGACATCTTTGGTTTCGTCAACCATTAGGGCGAAACATTCAGCTTCCCTAATTTCTGCACTTATTTCACTTCGCACCATATCTGCCATTATCTGGAAAATCTCGTTTTGGTTGTCTTGATGTGTGTATTTAGCATTTTGAGGATTGTCGTTCAGTTTCTTTGCTACAGTCACGTCAAATTCACCAATTAATTGTAGCAGCTCTCGGAAGTTTCCCCTATTAACCGAGTTCTCCTCACCCTCCTGCTCCCGGTGACCTCGCTGTGCAATGCCTTGACATGCAGTATAACGTAAGGACATCACCACGGCCTTCATGTACTCACGGTTTTCTTTCACAAGTTTTAAATGACCTGCATCAATCATGTTTCCCAGTCTTGAGCCATCTTTCGTTGTCTGTTTAAATTCAGCCCATGCCTCCATGGCACACCTGTGTGCTGCACTCCCGTTGTGTTTTTTGAAAGCTCCTGTTGCATTTTTCCAGTTTTTAAATCCATTGGTAAAGGCAGGCTCGGAATGGAATCGCTTCCCAGCACCCAAAAAATGACGACAGGCAAAGCAAAACACTGAGTCAGTTTCAACTGAATATTCGACCCAGCTGTATGTGTCAAACCAGGCCCCATTAAAAGACCGTTGCTGGCTTCCAATCTGTCTTGACGGATAGTTTTTTCGAATGGGACGTTTTGGTCCATCTCCGGGTCCTTGGCTAATGTCGCTAACAGCCTCAGGTCCTTGGCTGATGTTGCTAACGTTAGCGGCCTCCTGCTCCATATTTTCCTCATCTTCGCCACCTCTGGCCTCTCCAATCCCATCGGGTCCCCGCTGGCTGGCATCCTCTTCAGGTGGGTCGTGTGACTCTGGCACCTGTTCGACGTGTACCTCAATGCGAGGGCGTTTAAGAACAAATGTATCCATCCGAAATATAAAGGTTCTGCTGTCTGTGCAATTTACTCGGCGCGAGTTTAGGGACTTTTCACTGTGAACGTGACGTATGATCAGTAATGCATGACGCAGACCCAACGTTTCGTTGCTCTGATTGGCTGTAGGTCTATTCAAATTGCATTCGGAGGCATTTTGATCTGACCTCTCAGACTCTCAGTTGCACGTGCTACTAAAGAGACGCGCTACCATGGAAACCAAACAATGGTACAGCTGTATTCAAGTCCGAGTGGAAACAGTCGTGACTAAATCTGATTTTGTCGGGAAATGCGGGAGAAATATGACCCCGGGAGGAAGCCGTGTTCTCGTGCTTATTATTTAATTTAATTTGCTTACTTTAACATAATTTTTCATGGTGTGACTAAGGTAGGGCTAAGCCATTTCTTGGTATGGCTGTAGCCTACCCCAGCCATACCCTGGCGCCGCCACTGATGCCGAAGTAACAACATACTGATAGTTAGTAAAAACCATGAATTAATGCTTTGACAAGTCTGCAGACAGACGGCAGGCGAAACACCTTTTAAAATGTGTGTTGTCTAAATGGAGATCGGCTAAGCTATCGCAATATATGCTCCGACCGTCCACACTCACAACAACGGCCTATACAGACATAAATAAACCAGCGACTGTACTCGCCATGACACAGACAGTCTGTGGTTTGTACTTGTTTAACTTTTGTCTAGTTTCTGAACAGATATGAGGAGCTGTGAGCTCTGAGTGCTAACAGCTAACGGCTGATGTTGTTTTTCTGGGATGCTCATTGAAGATGACGTCACGGCTCCGCCTACACTGCGTTACTATAGATACTACCCCAGTTCCTAAACTGTAATGGAAGCGCAGCATTAAAGTGAGCCGGGCCTAACAAGGCCTAACAAAACCGTACTAAGTTGAGCGAGGCCTGCGGTGGAAATGCACCATTATGGTCCATTCCCATTGGATAACGGAGGATTTTACACCCGGAAGTAAGTATTATCTTCACTGTCGATTGATTTTACAGTGATATCTGCACTACTCATCAACTCAAAAACACCAGATTATCCTTGTTAATTACACAACATTGATTGGTTTAAATTGTGTACAATGCTTTTGTATTTTTCCACTTCGATTCGGAGAAACAAATATTTTTTCGGAGTTTAGGATGGCAGAAGACACTACACTACCCAGAATCCTCATCTATCGTTTGGGACTACACCATGTGCTTTGCTTCACAAACCCCGTGATTAGTCCTCAAGCTCTGTGATTGGATGTTGGAGTGGCAGTGCGCGAAGTTTACACGGAGCGTCAAACAGCACTTTGAAATGGAATGAATCCCGGCACACTAACCAAATAAGGCATCAAACGTGTCCTACCCCCCCCCCCCCCCCCCCCTTAGGTCACAGGCTCCTCCAACAGTGCAACACAATAAAACAGATACACAGAAAAAATAGTGCAAGTAAATACAAAAAGAAAAATAGTAAAATGGTAAAAAGTGAAATAGTGCAATAAGACTCTATATACAAGTGATTGGAATATGATATATTTGACAAATAATTTCTAAGTAGCAGCCAGATGAATGTTATGGATGTTGTTTCTAAGTTCAGGTGTTTAATAGTCTTCTGGCCTGTGGGATGAAACTGTCCCTGAGTCTGGTGGTTTTAGTCCGGATGCTGCGGTACCGCCTGCCAGACGGCAGCAGACAGAACAGTTTGTGGCTGGGGTGATGGGGGTCTTTTATAATCCTGAGGGCTTTCTTTAAGGTTAACCTGGTATTTGTACTACATTTATTTTAGTTACTTTACAGATTTGGATTAATGATGTGAAATATAAATAACCCTTAAATCACACTTTAGTTACACCTGAGTAAAATTCAGTGAAGGTGATGGTCAAGTGCAAACAATCAGGCGAGATATTTGATAGTTGGTGCTTGAGAAGACAAAAAATGTACCTGCAGATCCCTATAAAGCATATTCATTACTCGTTATTCTCTAATCGTTCATCAAAAACTGTATATAATGGCTATTTTCCACATCCCTTTCAAGATTTCAAGATTTTCAAAGGTTTATTGACATATCATATACACAACTACGGTGTAGTTATGCAATGATGACAAACTTGGGTCATAGGTTCCTCAACAAGACATCTATCAATATGTGTGTACCTCCACCATTAAACTGTCATATTCTGCACATTTCTTATTCTATCTACATACATATAAGAGTATAATAAATATGTATAATATCTGTTAAAATAAGTGCTTCAACATAGTTAACATTGCAGGAAAGTTGATTGTCAAGTCCCAAAACAAACCACGCAATATATTAAACGTTAAGTACTTTGTCAGGCTTAATATTTATCAGATACCCCCAAAGTTAAGGACTAGTTAACACCTAATTTGCATATCAATGTGGCGATTGTGATGACACATTTGACTGTATTCACTTTAAGTGTCTCCCCTTAAGTACAGTACATTAGCCTGTATGCCCATGATAAATTGCCTTAGCTAAACCTTGAGCTAACTTATCCATTAGCTAGTAGCCTACCTAGTTAACTATATTTGTTATTGTCTTTTAGCTAATTAGCTGTAAACTCGAGGCACTGGCCGTTTAGTAATTTGTTCATCACCACTCACCTTCAAAATAAGCCAAGAAAAGCCGGCATAACATGGGACAGTAATATAAAGGTAGATATGGTGCAAAATGCGAGAGCTTGTAAAACCTGATGTGAGCACTTGCAGAAAAAAAATCTGAGCTTGTGTGCATACATTTACACTTGTATAACATATCCACGTATCTGTGAACCAAATTTGAAGTCACAGAAAGAAAAAAAAGTTTTGTAGCTTGTAGAAAAAAAATTAACTTAGTGATGAAATGTTCACTTGCAGAAAAAAAAATATTTTTAAAAAATATTTTCCATTACAACTGCAACTTGGTGATTACAACTCCACGAATCTGCTCTGTGGCAGTATAAATCGACGAATCTGCGGCCTTGACTTTTGCTACACTTCTTGCGATGAATGTGTCGCTAAAGTAATTTTCACCTGTAGATGTGGGGGGAGGGAGGGGGGTTGGAGCGAAGGGGCGGAGCTATCAGAACGACGAGGCGCAAGCTCGGGTCAGTCACACACAACAACAACAATGGGAGACTGCGTCGGGTCGATGATCGTGTTACTTTTAATCATACGAAGCCAGATTAAATTAAATAACGACTTCTCCAACCTTATACTTTTCTCCAGAGTGCCGTGGTTCATTGTTTATCCTGTTAAGCCCTAGAGCCCCCTGTACAGGGGCTGTGGGGTGTTTTTTCACGAAACTGTGTCTCAGGGCTTCTTAATATTTAAAAACCTATTAATGTGTCATACCCATTTAACGGGAAGAAACTCAGCTAACTGACAATATGAACATTTTTTACCGAAACAAAACACAAGTCTCACAAGAAGCGTCTAAATGAGCCCTGAGCGAAAAAATGCTAACACACTTAGCACAGAACTCAAGGTAAAAATACCCTTATTACTCATCGTAACTGCACAAACAAGATATCAGATTAAAGCTGAGATTCCACAGATTCTATAGGTATAAGTATCATCACTGAGCGATCAGAACTCGTGACAGGGGAAGCAAACACAGACGTCACAACACGTAGCATTACGGAACATTCACGGGAGATCGTCTCAAATTAGCTGTTATTCTGATCAATAGTCGTGTTGAGAAAACGCTGCTGAAGGTTAATCCATAGGTTAATCCATAGGTTAATCCAATGTGTCTGTGTCACTTTGAAAGGATTACTGATAATCCATCATTGCATTTTTATGTAAAAAACTGAGATTTCATATTATTTTTCTTTTTCTAAATCTCTCTAAAGAGGTCAAATGTCACTTGTTTTGCATTAATCTTGATACAGGGTACTTATTATATGTTGTAGTTTGGATTCCTAAAGCTTTTAGTCTATCATCCCATCATTCAAGGGTGGTTTTCACTATAAGTAATGTTTTTTTTTTAGGCGGAGGTAAGAATTTACCTTTTTTTACAATGTTCCATCTGAATTTACTCTGACACAGAAACATCTATATTGATTCTGACACTTCTACATCCAACTCACAGATGTAACCTTGCTTTGAGAAAAAAGATTATTAATTTAACCCTTTTAGAAGTGAAGATATGGTCATTTGTTCCGGGAATGTCATTTTCGAGCCTAAGACCTGAAAAACAGGCTCAGGGCTTAGCAGGTGTTTCAGCGGCATTTACCGACCACTGCAGTGCTGCTCGTCAACCGGAGTTTATTCTCCCATTAACTCACAGCAGCGGCCGCTGTAAAGTATTCACTGTCTGACTGTCACACAAGCAGCTGATACATATCCCTATTTCCCCATAAGTGAATGTGTTTCAGTATGAATTCACACTGTTTGGCATCACAACGCTGTTATGAAAGTTTCTCTGGTATAAAATGGGTGATGTTAGCATAGCAACCGAAGCTAAACTGACTACTTGTTGCTATCCTATTGTGGCATAAACCGTTTTCTACGGGCACATTTTACCGGCGTATTTTTCATTATGATTCTACTTGTGATAGTTAGACATGACAACCTGTGCAGCCCATGTATTGATTCCATCCGATAGCTGCTATAATAACAAACAAAACGTCTGCCTGCTCTCCACAATGATCAATAACAGCGAACGGATGGTCAAAGTAAGGTACAAATAAACAGAATCACACGAAGCCTGGTTAGTGTTGCCTGACTTTATAAAGTGTGTTTTTGTTAAGTGTGTGGTCACGTTCTAGTCACTTTGCTCAGCGCTACTGCTTGTTACAACTTTTATTTGCCGTACTCGCCATAAACTGTTAGCTCAGGTTAATCACGCCCCCCTCCGACGTAAGCGTGACGTATGCGGTTCTTGCCTCGACCGAAAAAAAATTCGAGCCTGGTAAGCACCGGTTTTCGGGCAAAAGAGCCGTCTCCGCTGCGGCGTGAACAGGAAAAAACGGTGCTTATCAGGCTCTAGCTCCGAACCGTGTGAAAGGGGCATGTGCAGGGCCCCGCAGTCAGACGTTGTGCGATTGCGTTGCCAGGCAACGCAATTTACAAACTCTTCAACTACAACCCTAATTATATTTTAAAACATTTTAGAAGGCCTCACGAAATACTTTAATGTAAATTAAAATGTAAATGTGAAGGGGTGTGTGTAATGTGGTGATTGACATTATTCACCCACGGATCTATGGGTTGGGGGTATTGTTCCGCACGGACATTTTAGTTAACCGGACTTACTGTTGATGTGAAATCCAAAAAAAAATACGTTATACACCATAACGGTGCACAGCTGATATAAAAGGACTTGTCGTTTTTAAAGATATTACTGATTTTCTTTGAATATAAGAATGTAAATACTGAGTTGAGAGAATAGTCAGGGGATTTGGGTGATGGGAGACACATCTATGGATTCAGAATATAGCTTACTGTTAAATGACGGATATACCTTTTCTGTCTGTGATGTTTTACAAATCAGATATTATAAGTAAAACATGTGAAATAATATAGCAATATCCTGTACAATTATGTGAAAACATGAATAAAACTACACATCTTCAGATGTTATACAAGTGGACAAGTGTCCTACACTAATAATACAAAGTTATTATGGCTGTGTGTACCTTGTGTGCACCGCCTAGTGGTTAAAGCACGTTATTGAATTAGTTGTGTATATGATATGTCAATGAACCTTTGAAAATCTTGAAATCTTGAAAGGGATATGCAAAATAGCCATTATATACAGTCTTTAATTAACTATTAGTTGAGAATAATGAGTAATGAATATACTTTATAGGGATCTGCAGATAAATGTTTAGTCTTCTCAAGCAGCAACTATCAAATATCTCTCATGATTGTTGGCACTTGACAATCACCTTTCCCTGAATTTGACTCAGGTGTAACTAAAGCCTGATTTAAGGGTTGTTTATATTTCACATCATTAATCAGAATCTGCAAAGTAACTAAAATAAATGTAGTGGAGTAAAAATACCAGGTTAACCTCTGAATTGTAGTGGAGTAGAATTGCTGTTTTGTTTAGTAATGGATATTGAATATGGAATAAAGGTTTTGACAAGACCTGGTGTAACAATAATCAAAAAGGACATTAAAAGAGCTCCAGATGTCAATGATCTAAACAAAACAGCACACCTGAAATGTATATTTAAATACTTTATTAAGGGCAGTGAATTCGTTTTTTCTGTATGTTTTTCAAATCAGTGTTATACAGTAACGGTACGTCTACACAGCAGCGTTAAAAAAATCTTGGAGGTGGGCGTATCTGAAGCTTGAGGATTTTTTGCGAGCAACCAATCACATGAATCTCCCGCCCGCGACATACGAAGCAAAAAAGCCCGAAGTAAACTGGATATAAACTCCCCAAAACAGGCGAAAACCTACCACTGTCTCTGCCACCTCCCTCCATGCCTGGCTCCTCCGGTTTATATCCCGGTAGGTCTGGTCATAAAGCACCGGGTGATTGATTCGCTACCGCTAATTTCTCCTCCATTTTTTGGAATATGAGGAAATGACCTGCGGTGTCTCTCCCAGCATACACGCCGTTTGATTGGCTAGAGCTTGAACTGTCAGATTTGCGTACACGGGATTTGATTGGCTGACGCTTCCACCTCAGCCTCAAAAGTTGAACATTGTTCAACTTTGAATCCTGAAAATCTCCGCTCGCCTGCCCACAATGCATTTCGGGAATGCAAGTGAGGGAAAGTGACGTCACCCCATTCAAAGTGAATGGGCAGAAGCGTTTCAAGATTTTTTTAACGCTGCTGTGTAGACGTT
The DNA here is from genome assembly GCF_902827165.1 of Trematomus bernacchii. NCBI lineage: Eukaryota > Metazoa > Chordata > Actinopteri > Perciformes > Nototheniidae > Trematomus > Trematomus bernacchii. The sequence goes on from NW_022987571.1 coordinate 2,375,593, forward strand.
CCGTAACGGGCCATCTCCACGGCAGCGTTAAAAAATCTTGAAACGCTTCTGCCCATTCACTTTGAATGGGGTGACGTCACTTTTTTTCGCTTTCGCCGAAATGCATTGTGGGCAGGCGAGCGGAGATTCTCAGGATTTTCAAGATCCAAAGTTGAACAATGTTCAACTTTTGAAGCTGAGGAGGAAGCGTCAGCCAATCAAATCCCGTGTACGCAAATCTGACAGTTCAAGCTCTAGCCAATCAAACGGCGTGTATGCTGGGAGAGACAGACCGCAGGTCATTTCCTCATATTCCAAAACATGGAGGAGAAATTAGCGGTAGCGAATCAATCACCCGGTGCTTTATGACCAGACCTACCGGGATATAAACCGGAGGAGCCAGGCATGGAGGGAGGTGGCAGAGACAGTGGTATGTTTTCGCCTGTTTTGGGGAGTTTATATCCAGTTTACTTCGGGCTTTTTGGCTTCATATGTCGCGGGCGGGAGATTCATGTGATTGGTTGATCGCAAAAAAATCCCCAAGCCTCAGATACGCCCACCTCCAAGATTTTTTTAACGCTGCCGTGGAGACGGCCCGTAAGTGTCATAGACAGTGTTACATTGCTATTATTATCCTTAAAATATATGTAAAACAAAACCACTTATGATCTTTTTTTTGGGGTGGTTTACTAATGACAGTTAATTCTGTTTCTGCTATTGATGGTTTCATTTTTGTGAAAAATAATAAAATAATACAATTCAATAACGTGCTTTAACCACTAGATGTGCCTTTCTATCAGCTGTGCACCGTTATGGTGTAAATACAGCCTATCTACCAATTGGATCAAATATAAAAGTCAGCCGAATTAGTATTGATACTGCAAGGAGACGTATTGTGTGAAAAGAAATGTAAGATGTTGTTTAATTGCTGATATATTTATGATCCACGTCACGTTTTCAGTTTTGGCGGCAGTGCTTCCTGTTTGTCCAGAAGTCTTCTCATCAGGGCTCTATAAATACAGAACTACGGCAGATATGTAATATTTAATGCAGCCGAACCGTGTATTACAATGCCGTTATGTGATGACCTCCAAACAGAAAAGCAAGCAAACTCGGAATAAAGTATTATTTAATTAAATTTCTTTTTTTCGGATTTCACATCAACAGTAAGTCCGGTTAACTAAAATGTCCGTGCGGAACAATACCCCCAACCCATAGATCCGTGGGTGAATAATGTCAATCACATGTTTTCACATAATTGTACAGGATATTGCTATATTATTTCACATGTTTTACTTATAATATCTGATTTGTAAAACATCACAGACAGAAAGGTATATCCGTCATTTAACAGTAAGCTATTGAAATTCTGAATCCATAGATGTGTCTCCCATCACCCAAATCCCCTGACTATTCTTTCAACTCAGTATTTACATTCTTTTATTCAAAGAAAATCAGTAATATCTTTAAAAACGACAAGTCCTTTTATATCAGCTGTGCACCGTTATGGTGTATAACGTATTTTTTTTCGGATTTCACATCAACAGTAAGTCCGGTTAACTAAAATGTCCGTGCGGAACAATACCCCCAACCCATAGATCCGTGGGTGAATAATGTCAATCACCACATTACACACATCCCTTCACATTTACATTTTAATTTACATTAAAGTATTTCGTGAGGCCTTCTAAAATGTTTTAAAATATAATTAGGGTTGTAGTTGAAGAGTTTGTAAATTGCGTTGCCTGGCAACGCAATCGCACAACGTCACGTCCGTTAATTCCACATCCACACCAGTCTATGATCCACACACATGGATTAAGATCGATTTAATAGATTAATGTAGCCTTTGTTTCTGCTAAAAGAGGTGTCGACCAGCTGGGGCAACAAGAAAATCGGCGAAATCAAGTGTGACGATTAAAAAATAAATTAAAAACATCTCATTTTGACAATAAAAACCGACCAATAGGCGCGGTAGACCATTTGCTTGGCACTTCCGGGTATTTCTCCACTGGTTAAGCCATGTTAACAATACCGTGTAACTGTCACGTTTGAAGGGACGAAACCGTGACATATTCACGTCTCCCAGCATGGTAGATCGTCACATGTTCACGTCTTGCCGTGATACCGGGTTGACATACATAAGTGTCCTACACTAATAATACAAAGTTATTATTAGTATGCTGTGTGTACCTTGTGTGCACCGCCTAGTGGTTAAAGCACGTTATTGAATTATTTTTGTTGAATAATGTTATATTTGATGAAAAAAATATACATGCAAAATAGGGGGAAAGTAGAAGGTCAATGATAGAAATATAGAATATAAAAAATCAAGAAGATACTGTAAGTGATCTCTACAATAAAACAGTTTAGTGCCGGATGTACAAAGATATTAATAGGAGGATGTGCAAAACAGACAAACGAATTAACCTTTATTTAAACATTAAATAATACTTTAGGTTAAGGTCTTCTTTTAAATAAGAAAAAAGCTTTGGGGGTATCTACAGATAAATATTAAGCCTGACAAAGTACTTAACGTCTAATATATTGCTTTCCTGCAATGTTACAGTAACTATGTTGAAGCACTTATTTGAACTGATATTATACATATTAATTATACTCTTATGCATGTAGATAGTATAAGAAATGTGCAGAATATGACAGTTTAATGGTGGAGGTATACACACATATTGATAGATGTCTTGTAATGCACTGTTGAGGAACCTGCGACCCAAGTTTGTCATCATTGCATAACTACAACGTAGTTGTGTATATGATATGTCAATAAACCTTTGAAAATCTTGAAATCTTGAAAGGGATATGCAAAATAGCCATTATATACAGTCTTTGATGAACTATTAGTAGAGAATAACGAGTAATGAATATACTTTATAGGGATCTGCAGATAAATGTTTAGTCTTCTCAAGCACCAACTATCAAATATCTCGCCTGATTGTTGGCACTTGACAATCACCTTCCCTGAATTTTACTCAGGTGTAACTAAAGTCTGCTTTAAGGGTTGTTTATATTTCACATCATTAATCAGAATCTGCAAAGTAACTAAAATAAATGTAGTGGAGTAAAAATACCAGGTTAACCTCTGAATTGTAGTGGAGTAGAATTACAAAGTAACAATGGGCTGTCATGTGGGTATATATTAATGCTGCCCATTATGGACACAAGCAATTTTCACCCATTTATTAATTATATATTTTATTCGAGTCCAGTTTTGGATAGTCTGCCGTGGTTTCGTTCGATTTCAAAGAGCTGTTTGACGCTCGGCGTAACCTTGGCGCACTTCTACTCCAACATCCAATCCCAGAGCTTGAAGATTAATCACGGGTTTGTCAAGCAACGGGACTGTAGTCCCAAACGATAGCTGAGGATTATGGGTAGTGTAGTGTCTTCGGTCATCCTAAACTCTGAAATGTTTTTCGGATTTCATATCGCATTAACACCATAATGTTGTTATGGTATGGCATAACAACATTATGGTTTTAGCCGTGCATTGCGGCTAAAACTTCCAATCACCGAGCTTCAAGCTGAGGATCTTGGGTAATCAGTTCAGTGGGTGTGTTGTGTGTATCGCAATGATGCTAGAAATGTCCCTTATAGGCTTACGTCTGTTTCCGGTGACTTTATTTTGAAATTCAGTTCCTGAGGAACGGCTAAAAAGCCCAAGATTATAGAATTAAATTAATAAATAAAAACAAGGATAATTGTGTGTTATTGTTGAGTAAATAACAGTGTGTTATTTAGAAAAGAATAACAAATTAGAAGGAAAAAAAGATAATAAAAAATACAGATTTCAGTATTCTGAGGCTCTGAGCCCCATTTATTTTCCTCACAGATGGCAATAAAAATCTGACATTATACGATTTAAAATAAAAACACTAATCGTGGCTTGGTATTGAGTAAGAACATGTTTTTATGAACCACACAACTTCTGGTCTACCAAGACCCGACCGGACAAAACGTGGCGTATCATATGCACGCAAAACTCGGCCTCAGAACTCAATGGGAATGGTTAGCGTATCATATGCACGCAAAATCGGACTTCAGCGTGTCTATTGCACACATTTCCAATGTGTAAAGTCGTGTCATTTGTACGCAGACTTAAGAGAGTTGACTTAACAAGTCTCTTCACTCTGGTGTTCTTCCACAGGCCCTGAAAACTGCAGTCATTAAACCGCTCTTAAAAAAGAATAATCTAGATGCTTCAGTCATGAACAATTACAGGCCCATATCAAACCTCCCATTTCTAGGTAAAATCATTGAAAAAGTTGTTTTTCAACAGTTGAGTAATTTCTTGCATTTAAATAACTGTTTTGATGTGTTCCAGTCAGGCTTTCGTCCAAACCACAGCACTGAGACTGCTCTTGTTAAGGTCTTCAATGACATCCACTTAAACACAGACAGTGGCAGAACTTCAGTGTTAGTATTATTAGATCTCAGTGCTGCGTTTGATACTGTTGACCACAACATATTACTAGACCGACTGGAAAACTGGGTGGGACTTTCGGCAACAGTTCTAAATTGGTTTGAATCCTATTTAAAGGACAGAAAAAACATTGTTTCTATAGGTAAATACACATCTGAGTGGACAAATATGACATGTGGGGTACCTCAAGGCTCCATCTTGGGGCCTCTTCTCTTCTCTCTTTAACATCTACATGCTACCACTGGCTCAGATAATGAAAAACAACAAAATAAATTACCCTAGCTATGCTGATGACAGCGACATTTACATAACCATATCACCAGGAGACTATGCTCCAATTCAAACACTGATTAAGTGCATTGAACAAATCAATGATTGTATGTGTCAGAACTTTCTCCAATTAAAGTTTTTGGAAACCAAGGCAGAATATATAAAAGTTAGTGCTGAGCTTCTGGTGGTGTGTGGAAGCCACGTGGCGGCAGCCACTGAAAACGAAGGCTACGGTGGCTACTTGGGCAGGAATCCTCAAGGTGGAGGGCCACTCAGACACGGAGTGTGCCCCCGCTGGAGGATAGCCTTGTGGCGCATCTGCTTCCGCAGGCAGCTGGGTGGGCAGAGGGGAGAAGGCCCCTGCCCCCGCTGCCGCGTGACCGAGAGATGCTTGAGTATCTCGATAAGATATTCAAGCTCGGGGCGCAGATGGCGGCGGCGGCCAATAATCTGGGTGTGTTAGGAGTGTCGCTGATTCCCCATCAGCAGGACGCTTCCGCCCCCCCGTCTGAGGACGGGAGTGATTATTCGGACCGCTGCGTGGGCCAGATGAATAATCTGATCCACGGTATGGCTACCACAGCCGGTCGGGTGATGGCCCCGACCACCGTGGTGTCACGTGTGGTTAGGTTTGACCGCCATGGCTAAGAAAGACCGGGATGATCTCCTTGGGGCCCCCGCTGCCACGGGAGGGCTTTTTGGATCGATAGCCTCGGTCACTCAGCGCTTCAACCGCCTGGAAGTGGAGATCGAAGGCTCAGCTCAGCCGCATGTTGCCGCTGGCTCACCCTCAGGCCCCTCCGCAAGGGGGAGTGCGTCCGGCGGTGGTAAGACGGAGAGAGAAGCGTCGGGTGAGAGTCCCGAATGCGCCCTCTGCCTCCGCGGTCCGTCCCGGGGTGCTGGGTCGGTGCCGACCCCCGCAGGGACAGGCCGACAGAATCCGTCGGGCTCCTCCTCCGGTCCGCACTCCGGTGCCACCGCAGCGGAGGGGTACCGGGTGGGAGTGCGCCATGATGCGTTCAAAGACCTCAGTAGTAGAGATGGCAAATCCGGATCCTTTTACGGACTCTGAGTCTTCTGAGTCAGTCATTGAAGAAATCCGGATCATACAAGTCCTTTGAGTCATATGAGTCAGCATCACCAAGAGAGAGAAATCCTACCGGTGAAACCGAAAAGTTGTTGCATTTCACGAGCGAGTGACGCAATTTATAGTTTTAATTTGTACGTCACCAGGTGTAGGACTCAAAGGACTCGGGTTAATCGAGAGGGGAGACTCGTCACGACCAGCTCATTACTAGGATCCGGGTTAATGATCCGGATGAATCAGGACTCACCCATCTCTACTCAATCTACCTTCACGGGAGATTTTGCGGCGGGACGGGTCACCAGGGAACATCACAGCTTTATTGCTGGGGCCCCACAATTGATGGCACATCCCCTGACACAGTGTTACGGGGAGTGGAAACGCAGATGCATGTTAACGGAGTGGATGGACAGGATGCTGAAACAGGGTTACTCACTCCAGTTTTCCAGCACCCCTCCCCCGTTTACAGGCATAAGAGGGGCGAAGCTATCATCCCGAAGGGAGATAGGCTTTCTCTCAGCAGAGGTTCAGACCTTGGTGCGAAAACAGGTGGTATCTGTTGTGCGCACACAAGACAGAGGAGAAGGGGCATTATTCTCTGTATTTCCTGGTGCCCAAGAAAACAGGCGAATTCAGGCCCATTCTGGATCTCCGTGGTCTGAATCTCCACATTGTACGCAAAGCGTTCCAGATGTTGACTGTCAAACGGTTATTGGAACTGGTGCAGACAGGCGATTGGTTTACAACCATCGACCTGAAGGACGCCTACTTTCATGTCGGAATTGCTCCGAAACACAGAAAGTATTTACGTTTTGCCTTCCAGGGGTGGCCTACGAGTACAACAGTCTGCCGTTCGGCTACTCCCTGTCCCCGCGCACGTTCAGCAAGTGCGTGGAGGTAGCACTCCAGCCGCTGCGCAGCCGGGGCATGAGAGTATTCTTTTACCTGGACGACCTCATAGTTATGGCCAGCTCCAGGGAACGGGCAATGTGTTATACGGCTCAATTTATCCTACATCTAACCGAGTTAGGATTTGCGATCAATTGGAAGAAGAGCACCCCCATGCCTCAACAACAGGCATGTTGTTATCTGGGAGTGGTGCTCGATGCAGGCAGGCTACGCGCCACCCTGTCAGAGAGCAGACAGGCATCCTTGCTACAGGCAGTTTGCAGACTGCGACAGGGGGCAACAGTGACGGCTTTAACTGTTATGCAGACCCTGGGTCTCATGGCCAAGCTCTCTCATGGTTTAGATCATAGTTCAGTAACAGGCGGACCGCGGTCCGGATCCGGACCCAGACGCCGACCTATACGGACCCGGACCTATAATCAATACATTAATAGGGGATTTACATTTTGACGAGGCGATTCTATTTTAACCGCCGCCGAGAAAGAGACGAGTGAGCGATACAGGGAGAGAAACACAGAAGAAGAGAGAGACGAGAGAGCGGCAGAGAGAAGCGTAGAGGAAAGTGAGTGAAGAGAAGAGCGGTACAGGGAGAGAAGCGGAGAGGAGAGAGCGGTGAATTGTCCGACCGGCCCACTTCGGTAACGGCCCACCGGGAAAACTCCCGGTATTCCCAATGGCCAGTCCGTCCCTGCCTGAAATATATTTTATATTATATATTATTATTCAAATTATAGTTTTAAACTAAATAATCAATTATTTAGCTTCAGGGAAGAAAAATTAAAAAGATGTGGATGTTTTTTGTTAGTTTTTAGTCGGCCACTTTTAACGTGACACACAACACAAGTGACAAGTAACTGATATGGCGCAAACGCGTATCTCGGAATTCTTTCTCACTAAAAACGCTAAATCTGCTAAAAAGATTGAAATAAAGGATGCAGGGGCAGGGCATTATTACGCAGAATCTGTGTAATATGTAGCCAGGAATTAGCAATGCCTTGATAGCCTACTTCAATGAATGTAAATTCCACATTGTTGGTAAAATAATATTTGACATCTTAGTAGTGTGTGTGTGTGTGTGTGATCGCGCTTTTGTGCGTGCTCTATATAGTGCCCGTAATAGCGTGCACTGAAGTCCGTTGTTATGCACTGTGTGTGTGGTTTTGCTCGGTTTATGTCAACGTCACCCCCCCAGCCCGAGAGGAACATTACACATACATATCCACAGTATTTACTGTATATCTGTATAGTTCAATGTTAATTGACAATAAATATTGTTGTTTTTGAATTGTACTTTCTTTATTTGATTGGCAGTCAGTTGTTGATTACATGCAGACGTTGATAAAGCTACAGGCTACTTCAATATATATCACACTAATTCATAAAGCAAGTTAGACATTTTGATGTTCCGGACCTTTGCATGGGGACATTTTCTCTAACTGGACCTCGTTGAATTTTAGTTGAATACCCCTGGTTTAGATCATGTCTCCAAGACTACATTCATTGCACAGAGTTGGGACTCAATTGGTTTCAGCACTACAGTTGAAAACCTTTGCAGGAGATGTCTGGTGTGTGCTCAAAACAATGTGGGTAAGTCACAACACATAACACAAGCTGCATTTCCAGTGCTAAATGTCCCTTTTCAACATCTAATGATGGATTTCATTGAGTTATCTCCAGCTAGAGGATATAGGTATTGTCTAGTTGTAGTAGATAATCTCTAAGTGGGTGGAAGCTTTTCCTTGTAAACATGCAGATGCAATATCAACTGCTAAACATTTACTACAGGATTTCATTCCCAGGTGGGGAATCCCTACAAAATTGTCATCAGACAATGGCCCTCATTTTGTAAACAACACAATATCATTTTTGGCAGAAAAGACAGGCATTGATTTAAAACGCCATTGTGCTTATCATCCAGAGAATTTGCTGTTGAACGAGCTAATGGGGTGTTAAAGAATAAACTGACAAAGATGATTGCTGAGACACAAATGGATTGGGTTTCCTGTCTTCCCCTGGTGTTAATGTATATGAAGGGAAGGTACCACTCTACCATAGGTTTATCTCCACATGAGGTTTTGACAGGTAGAACTATGCCTATGGGTCAAGATCTGTACAGAGGTAGGAGTACTGATCAGATACTTGTGGATGAGGCCATAGTGGTCTACTGTAGGAAGCTAACCCAGATGTTGAGTTCTATCTCCATTCAGGTCAAAGCAGCTCTTCCTACACCCTTGGAAGACGGAAAGATAAATCACCCTTACCATCCAGCTGACTGGATTCTGGTGAAGGACTTGAGGAGACGTCACTGGCATTCTCCACGCTGGAGAGGCCCATTTCAGGTTTTGCTTGCTACACCGACTGCGGTAAAAGTGAAGGAGAGAACCACTTGGGTACACACGTCCCATTGCAAGAAAGCCCCGATACCTTGAGAAAGGGATGGCTGACCATAGGTTCGCCATGATGACCATGCTAGTATGGATGCTAGCACTTATTTGGGGTATGTCAAATTCCAGCATTGCCCGGGAGCAATTGCCAGCAGACCCTAAGGGGTCAGGACTGGAAAGACATAACTCACTGACAAAAATTTCAGAAAGAACTAAGAGAGCTGTTTTCATTGAGCCAATCATCAACCGTGAAGGCATGGGAGGTTCAATTGGAATCTTTGGCTCTTCAGAAAGAGGCAGCTGCTGCCAGTGCAGACGTATTGGAAGCAGCGGAAGAGCAGCATAAACCACCTCGCAGCAAAAGCAGTCAAATCTCCTTCAAAAGAGAGATGGAAGACCGCACAGGTGCATACGTACAACAACAGAATGAGCTACATATGACCTCATCTCACGAAGTCCCTGAATATTTCCCCGTACAATGTGATGACAGCCTAGTTACATGGGGGACCGTATATGAGGGGTTTCAAACCAAACCTTCTGCCCAGCAGGCCGTCAAATCTGAGCATTCCATGCCTTTCGACCCTACACCCTCCAAACCATTTTCAGAATTCTGCCATCAGAATGAAGACCCTCCATATACAAAGCCACATATGCAAAATATGAAGCCTTCAGCTCAACCCTATTTTCCTCAATATTACACTAAGTCAGCTGCCCCAGTGTAAACCCCTGATGTAACAGACTTTGTAAAGTACTTAGCACGTCGGGAGCTGGTGACCACAGGGCTCAACCAGTTCGATGACCAACCTGTGAGCTTTAGGGCATGGCAGTGTTCCTTCCTCAACGCTATCAGAGGCCTCGACCTTTCAGCCAGTGTGGAATTAGATCTTCTGACAAAATGGCTAGGGAAAGAATCGTCCCACCACGTCAAGAGAATCCGTCAAGTGCATGTTAACAATCCTGAGGCGGCACTGAGGAAAGCATGGGATAGATTCATGGAGTGTTATGCTGCACCAGAAGTAATTAATTAAATGCTCTTTTCAAGAAATTGGACATGTTTCCTAAGATCTCCAGCAAAGACTATATAAAACTCAGAGAGCTTGGAGACCTTCTCATGGAGTTTCAGTCAGCAAAGGAGGATGGATATCTGCCTGGGTTGGCCTTCCTGGACACTGCTCGCGGGATTGGTCCCATTGTAGAGAAACTTCCATATGCACTACAGGAGAAATGGATTTCCAAAGGCTCCAAGTTCAAGGAGGAACATCACTGCCTCTTTCCCCCGTATTCCTTCTTTGTTGACGTTATCTGCCACAAAGCACGCACCAGGAACGACCCAAGCTTCACTCTCTACAGCAGGGGTGTCAAACTCAATTTCATCGCGGGCCACATCAGCATTATGGTTGCCCTCAAAGGGCCGGTTGTAATTTTAACACTATATAAATATACATATATAAATATCAAAATAATGTTTTATACTGTATAACAATATTGCCTCTGCATTGGAGTATTATTGGTTTTGGCAATAACTACGTCTGAAAGCACATGGTTGTGCATTAAGGTATTGTGCACGTAGACACAAAAATACTGTATGTGGGCTCAGACTAACATTTCACTCTCTTACTGTTACATAAATCCCATGAATTTATGAAATTTAGTTAGCCTCATCATATCTTATCAAAAAGAGATACAATGTTTGTGAAATCTATTTTTTGTGAATAATAAAGTATTTTTCTTTTGTATATCAAGCATTATTTAAGTAGGCTATATTTCATTTGAATTCAGCAATAATATTTTAATAGTCTGAAAGCCAAGACTTTGAGAACCCCCTGTCCCAGATCCTGCTGTGTTACTATCACCTGTCACTCACTATTTCAGTAAGCAGTGAGTGGGGGGGGGGGGCAGCGGCGTGTTGAGGAGGAACAGAGTGAGAGGGGACAGGGATCGCGGAAGTTTTCCTCCTTCCTTTACAAACTTTACACAAGTATTTATAAGTATTTATCGTCTGAATATAGCAAAAAGACGTTCATACTCTGCAAGCCAAGACCTCATATATTTTAATCAACCAGAAACCGGAAATAACCGTAACGCGAGTTTTTCTAAAACATAATAAATCCATGTGTGTCTCTGAGCCGCAGCAACACCGACTGATTCTTAAAGAGCGGGTCATTCTGTCTGTTTGTTCTGGGACTGGAGTTGCTTGTCTCGGTTGCTGAAGCAGACTTTGCTCCGTGTTTGGTGTCTCTGTGCCGCTGTAAATGATGTTCCTTCAACTCTGTGTCACTCACAGTCACACACTGGTCACTCACCGCCTCAGAGTGCCGCTGCTGATAGGAAGTCGCTTCAGTGCGCACGTCACAAAACGAAATGCATTTTGGGACATGCAGTTTATGGGCAACGTGCTTAAACGGCATGTAACCGTATAATAAACTGTTTATATTCTTTGCGAGCTCTCGCGGGCCACATCAAATGACGTGGCGGGCCACATTTGGCCCGCGGGCCTTGAGTTTGACACGTCTGCTCTACAGCAATAGCAGCCCTCCTGCAAAAGATAAACCAGTTTATCAACCAGACAAGACACAAGACAGACATCTCCATCGACGTTGAACGTGACAAAAACAACACTCCAAAACAAGATGAGGATCCAGCAAAGAGCTGTCCTATCCATCACAAACCCCATCCATTAAGGAAGTACTGTGGATTCAGAGCAAAAACACTAGATGAAAGGAAAAGTTTACTCCGTGAAAACAGGATTTTCTACAGGTGTTGTGCATTGACATCCCACATGGCTAGAGATTGTAAAGTTGCTTGGAAATGCACTGAGTGTGAAAGTGATCGGCATATCGCGGCCATGCATCCAGGTCCAGCACCTCAGGCATCTATAGCTCCACCAGAGCAAAGCGAGGAGGGAAAAGAGCTTATGCGTGACCCTGCACCTACTGTCACCTCAAAGTGCACAGATATTTGTGGAGAAGGGCAGCCTGCTATGTCCTGCTCTAAAATATGTCTGGTCCGTGTGTTTCCCCAAGGGCAACGAGACAAAGCAATAAACACTTATGCCATGCTAGATGACCAGAGCAACCGCGCTTTAGCAAGGTCAAAATTCTTTGAGCTATTTAATGTCAAGAGTCACTCAACTCCATACTCACTAAGAACATGCGCTGGAGTCATCGACAAATCTCTGGCAGAAAAGCCGAAGGTTTCCAGATTGAGCCAGTGTACGGAGGACTTACCCTCACCTTACCACCACTGATTGAGTGCAATCAAATTCCAACCAATAAGTCAGAGATACCAACCCCTAAAGCAGCTCTCTTCAACCCCCATCTGAAAGCCGTGGCAGGTCACATCCCGGAGTTGGATCCGGACGCCCAAATTCTCCTCTTGTTAGGGAGAGACATTATAAGAGTGCATAAAGTGAGAGAGCAGGTTAACAGACCTCACAGTGTTCCCTTCGCTCAGCGGCTGGATTTGGGCTGGGTTGTGGTTGGGGAAGTGTGCCTCGGTAATGCCCAGAAACCAAGCATCAACACCTACAAGACTCAAATGTTGGAGGATGGAGGACCTTCCTACTTGACACCCTGCGACAGCTTCATAGACCTGAAAGAGAGAGTGTGCTACGGCGGGGAGCAACGAGATAGCCTCATCAGCACACACAAAGCCAACATGGATAAAGTAACGGAGCATAACATGGGTCAACGAAGTGTTCGAGACAACCGAAAACGACAACAAGCTCGCCTTATCCATCCAGGATGCTGCCTTTCTAAAGATCATGGACTCAGAGGTGTACAGGGATGAGAATAACAACTGGGTTGCTCCACTACCGTTCAAGGTGCCACATAGACGGCTCCCAAACAACCGCAGGCAAGCGCTCAATCGTCTTAACTCACTAATTCAAACCCTCAACAAGAAACCTGTGATGTAAGAACAGTTCATTGCCTTCATGGGAAAGGTTTTTGAGGATGACCACGCAGAGCCAGCACCCCCACTCATGGAAAATGAGGAGTGTTGGTACTTGCCAACCTTTGTCACCTACCACCCTCAAAAACCCAACCAAATAAGGGTGGTGTTTGATTCCAGCGCACAGGAAGATGGTGTCTCCATCAACAATGTCCTGTTGACCGGCCCTGACCTCAATAATAGCCTATTGGGAGCCCTGATCCGATTTCGAAAGGAGCCAGTGGCAATAATGGCTGATATCCAAAAAATGTTCTACCGCTTTCTCGTCAGACAAGACCACCGCAACTTTTTGAAGTTCTTACGGTTCAGGAACAATGATCCAACGAAGGACATCATCGAGTACCGGATGAAAGTTCATGTTTTTGGCAACAGTGCCTCGCCTTCCATCGCCATCTACGGGCTTAGGCTTGCCGCCAAAGAAGGCGAACACGAACATGGTACTGACACACAACAGTTTGTAGAAAGACACTTCTACGTTGACGACGGGCTTGTGTCCCTGCCAACTGAAACAAAGTTGAATTGACTTGATTTATTTAAAACAAGGGACAGTGTACATTAATCAACATATTAAAAACATGTAAAAGTCTCGAATTAGCCAAAAGGCTAGTTTTCACCGATAGTCCCTTTGCCAGATGGTGATAGGCATCCTAAAAGCAATAATGAAAATACCACGACATTGTTATACCATTGTACATATTTACAATAGATGACATCACTGAATACAGATAAGAGCAAGTCATGATAATAAATAAAACATTCACAATACGCACTCATACTAACACCTACACCCACACATCAGTGCTGACACTGTTGATTAATAATGAGCCACTTTTTAATACTGTGCTTGAATGTGTAGTAGGATGAGGATTCTCTTATTGGTTGTGGTATTGAATTCCATTGATGGGATGCGTGGAATGAAAAGACAGCCTGGCTGAATGCACTTTTCCTAAATGGGATGGTGCAGTCTCCCCAAGCCGCACCTCTAGTAACCCCCTGGTTGAGGTGGACTTTAGGCTGATGAAGCCAGCCAGAGGAGGAGGAGCCAACCCACGAGTGATCTTATAAACTAAGCAGATGTTTTTGTAAACTATGAGATTTTCCCAGCTGAACAGATTATACTTTTTAACAATGTGACAATGATGATACCGGAATGCGTTTTTGTCTAGTGTTTTGAGTGCTTGTTTATACAGTGATTCCAGTGGTTTTAGAGCTGTAGAGTGTGCATTAGACCAGCTTATCAGACAGTAGTTGATGTGGGAGAGGACCATTGAGTGAAGGTATAGCTTAGCTGCTGCAGATGATAGGAAGTTTCTAATGTATCTGTCATTTGACAGATTGAACTTTACTTTATTGCAGACCTTTTTGATATGGGTTTTGAAATTGAGGTTTGTGTCAATATGTACTCCTAAGTAGTTGTACTCCGAGACAACCTGTAGTCTCCTTCCAGAAAGGAAAACATCTTGTTCTGTTATAATGCTGTGGCCCTTGGAGAAGAACATACACACTGTCTTTGAGATATTTGGTTGCAAACAATTGTTGTTAAGCCAGGATGTAATATTCTCCAACACATCAGTGACCTTGGAAGGAGCCTCTTCTGCGGTTTTGCCATGAGTAAAAACAACTGTATCATCAGCATACATTAATACATCACATTGTCCACACACAGAAGGCAGATCATTGATGTACATGCTAAACAGGATTGGGCCCAATACAGAGCCCTGCGGTACTCCAGTTGACAGACATAGCGCACTAGACTTATGGTTCTCAATTTGAACACATTGGGAGCGGGATGAAAGATATGAATTAAAGAGGTTGGTGAATTCTATAGAAAAATGTAAGTTGAGTATTTTTTGCAATAAGATGTTGTGATTAACAGTGTCAAAAGCTTTCCGTAAATCAAGGAACACGGCCCCCACCCCTGTCCATTGATGCCTTAACTTTCTCCACGAAGAAACATGTAGCTGTTTCTGTTGAGTGATTAGCGCTGAATCCAAATTGCATTGGATGCAGTGGGAAGGAGCTGTTGTTGAGATGATTGATGATTTGTTTGGCAATCAATTTTTCAAATACCTTGGATACTATGGGCAAGATACTGATGGGCCTAGTTGGATGTCATGGGAGGGTCACCACCTTTGAATAACGGGACCACAACAGCAGGCTTCCATGGATTGGGAAAACTCCCTTGATTGATTGCAATATTAATGATATGGGTTAGTGGCTTAACAATTGAGGAGTTAATGTCTTTCAGCATGAATGTGACCATACCGTAGATATCCTTAGCCCTTGAGGATTTCAGATCGGCAATTACTTCCGCAACCTCTGTCTCAGACACTGACTTTAGAACAGCTGCTGGCTCGCTAGTGTTGACAGTAGGGAGTGCATTAACTTCCTGAACTATGAAGCTACTGGCTATGGTAGCCACTGACTCAACAAAATAATAATTGAGTGTAGTTGCCACATCAGCTGGGCATTGCAGAGTTGCGCCCTCAACCCTCAATTCAATTGGCTTGGCTGTCGTAGTGTTTTGACCAGTTCATTTTTTTATTTGGCTCCATATAGCTTTTGAGTTGCCCTGAGCATTTTCAATAATTGTGATAAAGAAGTCCGCTTTTGCTTTTCTCAGTTCCCTTGTTACCTTGTTTCTTAGCCCTGCAAATATATGTCTATCATGGGACATCTTTGATTTTATGGCAGTTTTTAAGGCACTGTCCCGCTGCTTCATTACATTTCTGACATGTCCGTTCATCCAGGGGAGAGTCTGTTTCTTATTTTTATGTTTTATCATGATTGAAAATTCATTGATTGTGGCCTGCAGTTTTCCTGTAAAGTTTTGACTGGTTACTTCTAAATCATTTTCAAGTACTAGATCTTCCCAATCTAAGTTTTGTATAGTTGATCTGAAGTCTTCTTGCTTGTTTTTTGGGATGCCAAAGGATTCTTTATTACCTGCATACGCAGTGAACTGTTTGCCAGTTAGTTTTCTAGATACCAGCACCATATTGTGGTCTGACAGCCCTGTTACCATTGTGACGGCCCCAGAGCCTGTGTGCAGGTGTGTTGCAGGTCTGACGATGGGGTGGAGCTGAAGAGGCTAATCAGCGCGATCGCGGACACCTGGCCGGAGCCAAGGTGCTATTAAGCCCAGCTGCCCGGAGTCACATGGCCCCTGTCTCTTTCCAAAGCGGCTGCAGAAGGACGAACTCGGCGATCCTCTCCCCTCGACCACCCATCTCTGCATTTACCACAATAAATGTGCCGTGGTTTTGTAAACTCGTGTATGTCTCCTTGTCTTTCCGTTGTGGCCTTCGAGCCGGTCATAACACCATATTGTATGATTTTGTAATCCTTTCAGGTCTATTTGTTAAAATTAGGTCAATCTGAGTACTGGTGCTGTTTGTTATTCGCGTTGGGCCTTTAACGATTTGAGTCAAATTAAAACTATCAGTAATTTGCTTAAGCTTCTTCCTTGATGACTTATCTTCCCAATTCAAATTTAAGTCACCCATTACAATTACCTCTTTCTTAAAATCATATTGACATAAAACCTTCTTGAATTGATCATAGAAGCTAACATTTGAAGAAGGTGGTAGATAAATTACTATTAAAGTAAAGGACATCTGAGGCGACAGGATCACATTTAGGCTACACATTCTAGTTCCATTGGGTCTTGCCATAAAATCTCATTGCAACGGATGGTGTCTCTCACGAAAATTAGAACACCGCCCCCTTTAGTATGCATTCGGTCCCTCCTGTAGCTATTGTAACCCGGAAGTTGTACGGCAGCAGATGGGGAGTTGTCCGTAAACCAAGTTTCTGTTAAACCGAGGTAATCTAAATTAGACTTTAGTAACATATTCTTATCTGGTCAATTTTTAGACAAGATTTTAAGCTTCGTATATTTAGGTGTCCACCTAATATACCCTTTGGTTTTACCTTCGGATCCCAAATAATTCTTGCATTGTTTACAGTTTGGACGACTTTCCACTTCCGGTTCATTTGGATTGCTCTGTTTACTACCCGACCATGCTTGATATTGTTGCTGTTAGCAAGCAAGGCTATAATTCTTCTCCAGAGAACCCAAGCATCTCTCGCGGAGTCAAACCTCCGCCTCCACAAGATCGTCTCCAACAGCCCAGTTGTAATGAAGGCTTGTCCACCAGAGGATCATGCTCAAAACATCAAGGATTTAGACCTAAGCGGTGACACCACAGCTGTACAGCGGAGTCTAGGATCATGCTGGGAGATAGCTAATGACACATTCACCTTCAACGTGTCAGCGGGTGACAAGCCATTCACTCGGCGTGGCGTGTTGTCAACAGTGAACAGTGACTTTGATCCCCTTGGTCTGGCTGCTCCAGTCTCTGTACAAGGAAGAGCTCTCCTACGAGACCTCACCAGTCATACATCTGATTGGGATGCTTCACTCCCAGAGGAGAAACGGAGAGAATGACAGTTCATTGTGACCAAACCGGTTTCATAAAAGGTCGCCTAGCCTCGGACAATCTCAGGCGATTGCTGCACATCATTGACGCTAGCAAAGATGATAAAACACCAGCGGCTGTATTATCTCTGGATGCTATGAAGGCTTTTGATAGGCTAGAATGGTCATACCTGAGCGTCAGCTTCAGCGTCAGACAGACGAAGACTGACAAAGACAATAGAGTCCTGCGGGAGTCACGAGGGAGGCAAAGAGGAGGAAAATCCTACTTTGACTGAGCTAAGTATCGCTGGTGTTTTTTAGCCCCTCATGCTAAAACATGTGTATACTCCATTCCTGTTCATGTGTCCCCTCGCAATTATTACTGGCCCCGTGTATCTCCTAATCGTTATAACCGGCCTGCTCTCGTCTATCCCACATGCTCCACTGAGATCCAACATCTAGTTACAGGTGGCCTGTGGAACTGCCAGTCAGCTGTTCCTAAGACTGACTTCATTTCTGGCTACGCTTCCCTGCAGTCTCTGGATTTCCTTGCTCTCACTGAGACCTGGATTACTCCATCCAACACATCCACCCCAGCAGCTCTCTCCACAGCATATTCCTTCACCCATACACCCAGACCCACTGGCAGAGGAGGTGGCACTGGTCTCCTGCTCTCTCCCAAATGGAGCTTTTCCCTCTACCAACGACCTAACTTCACTCCTTCCACCTTTGAATTCCATGCCGTCACAGTAACCCATCCTATACAATTAACCATTGTTGTTCTCTACCGTCCACCAGGCGCCTTGGGAGACTTCTTGGAGGAATTAGATCATCTCCTCTCACACATCCCTGAAACTGGCCCTCCCACTGTACTTCTCGGAGACTTCAACCTCCAGACAGGGAAGATAGCTGAACTAACATCTCTTTTATCCACCTTTGCTTTCTCACTGTCTCCATCCCCACCAACTCATAAAGCTGGCAATGTCCTTGATCTCATATTCTCAAGGGACTGCACTACTTCTAACCTCTCTGTAAACCCGCTTCACACCTCGGATCCCTTTTAATATCATTCTCTCTACCCCTTTCCAAACATAACAAACTAATCTCTTCTCATTCTGCACCTGTCCGCCGTAACCTTCGTTCCCTCTCCCCCTCTACCTTTACCTCATCGGTGCTCTCAGCCCTCCCTTCCTCTGACTCGTTCCAACTCCTGCCTCCAAACTCTGCTGCAGAAACTCTCCTCTCGACTCTTTCATCCTCTCTGGACTCTCTCTGTCCTCTCACATCTCGGCAGCCTCGTCAGTCCCCTCCTGCTCCCTGGCTAAATGACGCACTGCGTGCTAATAGAACCATCCTTCGGGCAGCTGAGCGGAAATGGTGGAAATCCAAACACCATGACGACCTCCTAACCTACCAGGCTCTCCTCTCCTCTTTCTCATCTTCAATCTCTCAGGCAAAAAGCACTTTCTTTCAAGATAAGATCCAATCTTCCTATTCCAATCCCAAAAAACTATTTTCTATCTTTTCCACCCTCTTAGAAACCCCCAAAGCCCCTTCCCCCTCCTCCCTTCTGTCAAGCGACTTTGTTAACTACTTTGAAAAAAAGGTTGATGATATTCGCTCTTCTTTTTCTGACTCACCTTTACTCACCACTGGGTCACCAGACCCATCTTTACTCACCACTGGGTCACCAGACCCACCTTTCACCCACACACTAACCTCTTTTTCCCCTCTCTCTCCAAGTGAGGTTCTTACCCTCATTACCTCTGCCCGTCCTACCACTTGTCCTCTGGACCCTATCCCCTCAAACCTCCTTCAGACTATCGCTCCTGATATTCTACAGTTTCTCACCCATCTCATCAACACTTCTCTAACTTCTGGTCACTTTCCAAACAGTCTCAAGGAGGCAAGAGTAAACCCTCTCCTAAAGAAACCCACTCTCAACCCGTCTGATGTTATTAACTACAGGCCTGTCTCTCTCCTCCCGTTCCTGTCTAAAACACTTGAACGCACTGTCTTTAAACAACTCTCCTGTTATCTCCATCAGAACAACCTTCTTGATCCGCACCAGTCTGGTTTCAAGGCAGGTCACTCCACAGAAACTGCCCTCCTTGCTGTCTCTGAGGAACTGCACACTGCTAAAGCAGCCTCCCTCTCCTCTGTCATCATCCTTTTGGACCTGTCTGCTGCATTCGACACGGTGAATCATCAGATCCTCCTTCGCACTCTCCAAGAACTTGGAGTTTCAGGCTCTGCACTTTCCCTCCTCACCTCATACCTCAAAGGCCGTACCTACAGGGTAACTTGGAGAGGGTCCGAGTCCGACCCTTTTCAATTAACTACAGGGGTCCCTCAGGGCTCTGTTCTTGGTCCCCTCCTCTTCTCTCTGTACACAAACTCGCTCGGATCTGTCATTAGCCCGCATGGTTTTTCATACCACTGCTACGCTGACGACACCCAATTAATTTAGTCTTTTCCCCGTTCTGAAACCCAGGTCATCGCAGGCATCTCTGCTTGTCTAGCAGACATCTCTCAGTGGATGTCTGCTCACCACCTCAAGCTCAACCTTGACAAGACTGAACTGCTTTTTCTTCCTGGAAAAGATTGTCCCACTCTTGACCTAACAATCTACATCGGCCCCTCTGTTGTTTTCCCGACTCAGACTGCAAGGAATCTGGGTGTGACCCTAGATAACAAACTGTCCTTCACTGCAAACATCGCTGCTACAACCCGCTGCTGCAGATACAAGCTTTACAACATCAGGAGGATACGTCCCCTCCTGACCCAGAAAGCGACTCAGCTTCTGGTCAATCAATCAATGTTTATATATATAGCCCAATATCATGTGTTACATTTGTCTCAGTGGACTTCACAGTTTGTACAGAATATCAGTATGACAATACGACACCCTCTGTCCTTAGACCCTCACATCGTACAAGGAAAAACTTCCAGAGAAAACCCACAGTTTAAAGGGGAAAATGGGAGAAACCTCAGGGAGAGCAACAGAGGAGGGATCCCTCTCCCAGGACGGACAGACGTGCAATAGATGCCGTGTGTAAATTGAAAAGATAATACATTTACAACATAGGTAGTCCAAATGTTTGGAAATGCATGTGTCTGTAATAAGAAGATGAATTCACGAGGATATCCATCCAGGACTTATGATCCAGGACCACAGCAACAGGCACAGCCACAACTCAAGATCCAGGGCTCGCGATCCAGGACTCAAGACCACAGCAACAGGATCAGCCACGACTCAGGATCCCGGCGTAGATAGACACCAAAAAGAAATTTGGGGAAGCTGGGTTATTGGGAACATGAGAGTACACAGGTACAGACAGAGAGAAGGAAGAAGTAAGGTGTCCCCCGACAAACTAAGCCTATAGCAGCAAAACTAGGGGCTGAATCTAATCAGCCCTAACTATAAGCTTTATCAAAAAGG
Source organism: Trematomus bernacchii (assembly GCF_902827165.1). Lineage (NCBI taxonomy): Eukaryota > Metazoa > Chordata > Actinopteri > Perciformes > Nototheniidae > Trematomus > Trematomus bernacchii. Next base: position 2,396,473 of record NW_022987571.1, read on the forward strand.
AAGGTCTTAAGCGCACTCTTAAAAACAGATAGGGTGTCTGCCGCCCGAACACAAACTGGAAGCTGATTCCACAAAAGTGGAGCTTGATAAGAAAAGGCTCTGGCTCCCATTGTACTTTTAGAGACTCTAGGAACAACCAAAACCCTGCATTCTTGGAACGCAATGCCCTAGTAGGACAGTAGGGTATAATGAGTTCTTTAAGGTAAGATGGCGCCTGCCCATTAAGGGCTTTGTAGGCGAGAAGAAGAATTTTAAATTCTATCCTGTGTTCTATAGGGAGCCAGTGTAAGGCAGCCAGAACAGGAGTAATGTGGTCCCTTTTCCGAACTCTAGTTAGTACACGTGCTGCAGCATTTTGAATCAGCTGAAGCGACTTAACTGACTTCTTGGTACACCCTGATAATAAAGAGTTACAATAATCCAGCCTTGAAGTAACAATTGCATGGACTAGTTTCTCTGCATCGTTTTGAGGCAAGATATGCCTGAGTTTTGCAATGTTACGTAAATGGAAGTAGGCGGTCCTTGAAATTGATTTTATGTGGGCGTTAAAGGATAAATCCTGATCAAATATAACACCAAGATTCCTTACAGTCTCACTGGAGGCCAAATTAATGCCATCCATAGTTAGTATATCTTTAGATAATTTGTTTCGTAGAGTCTTTGGGCCGAGTACAATAAATTCAGTTTTGGCCGTGTTTAACATCAAAAAGTTTAAAGTCATCCACGTTTTTAAGTCCTTGAGGCAATCTTGAATTTTATTTAGATGATTAATTTCATCAGGCTTGATTGATAAATATAGTTGAGTATCATCCGCATAACAATGAAAATGTACAGAATGATTCCTTATAATATTGCCTAACGGAAGCATATATAATGTGAACAAAATAGGTCTAAGCACTGAGCCCTGTGGCACTCCATGGCTCACTTTGGTTTGCATGGAAGATTCATTGTTGACACACACAAATTGAGAGCGTTCAGATAGATAGGACCTAAACCAGCCTAAAGCAGTTCCCTTTATGCCAACTAAGTGCTCTAGTCTTTGCAATAGGATGTCATGGTCGATAGTATCAAATGCAGCACTGAGATCGAGCAAGACAAGAATAGATACAAGTCCTTTGTCTGAGGCTATTAGATGGTCATTTGTGACTTTAACCAGAGCTGTCTCTGTGCTATGATGTGTTCTAAAGCCAGACTGAAAATCTTCAAATAAATCATTGTTTTTTAAGTAATCACATAACTGTTTTGCGACTGCTTTCTCAAGGATTTTTGAGAAGAACGGAAGATTAGAAATAGGTCTATAGTTGGCTGAAACCTCTGGATCGAGGTTGTGCTTTTTAAGAAGCGGTTTTATCACTGCTACTTTGAATGATTGTGGAACATAGCCTGATAATAAGGACATATTCATAATATTTAATAAAGAAGTGTTAATTAATGGAAAAACTTCCTTTAACAGCTTAGTTGGAATTGGGTCTAAGATACACGTTGATGGTTTAGAAGAAAGAATCATTGAATTCAATTGTTCAAGGTTTATGGCTGAAAAGCATTCTAATTTCCTATCTAGTGTAATATTAGAACTTACGTTTCCGGGAGCTGTTGATAACACTACTGGTCAAAGGCAAGAGGTCATTCATTTTGTTTCTAAGAGTAACAATTTTATCATTAAAAAAGCACATCAAATCATTACTACTGAGTGCTATGGGAATAGAAGGCTCAATATAGCTGTGGCTCTCTGTCAGCCTGGCTACAGTGCTGAAAAGAAATCTTGCATTATTCTTATTCTCATCTATTAATGAAGAGTAGTAAGCTGCTCTCGCTTTACGCAGTGCTTTCTTATATTCATTGAGAGTAATATGCCAAATTAAACGAGATTCTTCAAGTTTAGTGGAACGCCATATCCTTTCAAGTGTCCAGGCTCTCGTCATCTCACGTCTAGACTACTGCAACTCCCTCCTGGCTGGTCTACCTGCATGTGCCATCCGACCTCTGCAGCTCATCCAGAATGCAGCGGCTCGTCTGGTCTTCAACCTTCCTAAATGTTCCCACACCACGCCGCTCCTCCGCTCCCTTCACTGGCTTCCAGTAACTGCTAGAATCCACTTCAAGACACTGGTACTTGCGTACCATGCTGTGAATGGATCTGGCCCTTCCTACATCCAGGACATGGTTAAACCATACACCCCAGCACGTGCACTCCGCTCTGCATCAGCCAAACGGCTCGCTGCACCTGCACTGCAAGGGGGACCCAAGTTCCCATCAGCAAAAACACGTGGGTTTGCTATCCTGGCTCCAAAATGGTGGAATGAGCTCCCCATTGACATCAGGACAGCAGAAAGCTTACACATCTTCCGACGCAGACTGAAAACTCATCTCTTTCGACTCCACTTCGAGCAATAACATTTACTAACAAAGCACTTATATACTAATAAAGGACTGGCTTATCTAAAGCCAGTTGGGTAGCACTTGAAATGTTTTGGCTCTATGAAACCTGATGTACTTATATGATTCTGTTTTCTTCAAGTTTGTATCTTCTTGGTCGAATGCACTTATTGTAAGTCGCTTTGGATAAAAGCGTCAGCTAAATGCAATGTAATGTAATGTATGGGCTGTTCTAGAGTCTATGGGATTAGGTAAGATCATCCATATGATCAAAGTACTTTATTCTGCCCCTTCAGCAATGATTTTAACAGGCAAAACTATCTTGTCGCTTTTTTCTGTAGCAAGGCCATCCAGACAGGGCTGCCCCTTGAGTCCAGGGCTCTTCGCCCTCTCGCTCGAGCCACTGGCCCAATTTATTAGACAATCACAGGATATTATCCCCATTTCTATCCAAGGCTCGCTTCATCACATTGCCCTTTACATGGATGATGTACTGATTTGTATGCGGAACCCCTCAACGTCTGCAACTCGTCTGCTTAGTGTAATAGAGGAATTTGGCAACCTATCAGGTTTTAAGATTAATTGGCTCAAGTCTGCCTTTTTGCCTCTCAACGACGCTGCCAAATCAGGTATTCTCCCTGCAAACATACCTGTGGTAAAACATTTCAAATATCTTGATGTTGAAATATTCCCAAACCTTAACAAGACTATAAAGAATAATTATACAGACACGTACAACAAGGTTCTCCAGGACCTCAATAGGTGGTCGAGCCAGCCCAGAGCTTCAATAATTAAAATGAATATACTGCCGAGAGTTCATTTTATCAGTTCAATGCTTCCTTTATCGCCCCCCAATGGTCATTGGCAGAAACTACAGTCGGCAATTTCAAAATGTATTTGGAACAACAAGCGGCCTAGACTCAAAATGTCCACTACTCAACGGAGGAGGCTTGATAGGGGGCTGGCAGTACCACATTTTAAATTGTATTTCTGGTCCTTTTCATTAAGACCTTTGATTAATTGGTTTGACCCCAAAGCTGTGGTTTCATGGCGTGCTTTAGAAGAGAATTTAGTCTCCCCATGGAGACTTCAGGACATCATTTACACAAACATATCTATCAAACAATGTCAGCTTAGGTTCGGCCCTCTGATTACTCATGTAATTCAGACTTGGCGAAATGCACAGAAAGTATGCGCTATTCAATGCCCCTGGCATCTCAATTCGCCAATATTTAATAACAACCAATTACTCATAGGGCGGAGGCCTATTAATTATTCCCAATGGGGGAGGAAGGGTCTTCACACCTTGGGAGATATTTACAGTGACAGTGGTCTCTACTCTTTTCAGGATCTTAAAGGCTGTTATGACCTTCCAGGCACCTCTTTCTTTTTTTATTTACAGCTTAGGACAGCCCTTAAGGCTTATGGGGTCCCGTGGGATCAACAATTAGCACGGCATCCATTCCACATACTCATCACTGATAGAAGACCATCCAGGGGCTTTGTCTCTATGTTTTATACTCACCTACTTGAGTCCTCTTATGGTAACCTTCCCATAGACTGTGGAGGAAGGATGTCCCAGAATTGAGACCTGATTTGAACTGGGATTCGGTCTGGGCTAACATTCGTCAGGCGTCTCGCAATCCCGACCACCAACAAATCCACCTGAACTATGCGCATAGAACTCACCTGACACCCAGACGGCTGCATATGATGGGTCTTCTGGCAGATGCTCGGTGTACCCTGTGCTCCATTGGGGCTCCTGGTACATTTCTCCATATGCTCTGGGAATGCCCGCATGTTGCTCGCTTTTGGAACGGGGTCTCCTCTAAGTTGTCCGACATATTTTCTTTGACTGTACCTGTATTTGTGTCTGTTTTTCTTTTGAATGACTTATCTCAGCTGCCGGCTACTGGGTACCAGAAAAGACCTCTCGATGCTGGCCTTACGGCTGCCAAGAAATTGGTTGCTATAAGATGGTTACTAACGTTTCTTGACGTAGTCTACATGGAACTGTCCACTGCACGCGTGATTGGAGTTAAGGAGTCCAATATCGGTTTATGGGTGTCGACAGCTGAAACATTTAAGGAGCGGATCTAGCAATCTTAACTGATATAGTTGTTTGCAGTCATTGGTCCTGAGAGGTCCTGGGATTGGGGGTGGGAGGGTTTATTTTTATTTGTTTCCCTTAGTTTTGTCCTCTTGTCTGATTGTTGTTATTGTTTGTTTTTTCTGTATTTTTTGTAATTTTTGTTGTGATTGTACATTGTATTTTTCTAAATGTGTGTGAATAAAAACATTTGATAAAAAAAAAAGAAAAAAAAAGAATTCTGACTAGGTTTGTACTCAAACTATTATGGTCCAAAATATTGTCACAACAAAGCAACTAACTGAATGAAAATGTGAACACAGAGATCCTTCAGAGATCATACGATGATAAAGACTGTAATGTATCACTAGCATGTCCAAAACAAATACTTTTAATAAACTTTGAAAGTCTGTCAAGAGGCTCATTTTTGACTGCAAGATTTGTTTAAAACTTTGTTTCTGTTTTCCTTTACAAACTGTGTTAGGGTTAACTATTTATACTGCAGTGTTTATCTAGTGCTTTCCTCTAGGATTCTTGACACAGCTAGGATAAAACATCTGATGAAGACGAACAGGCGGCTGTTTTGGTTACCAGTGGATGCCCAAATCTGCTTCCAGACGCTGGTGTTAGCCTACCAGCTGTCCTGCTGAAAAGGATTTGGCCTTTTTGAAGCTAATGTACTTTCAGTAGGGCTGTAAACGTTAATGTGGTAAAGCTCACGACTGATCCGCAAACTTGAATACATTAACAAGAATGATACAAAATGATCAAATTATACCAAGTTTGTCCCCAAATTCCCCCTGTAAGTCCAGTGTGGATTTTCCTGCATGGCAGTGAAAAGGCAAATAAAATGAAGGAATGGGCTCAGACTTCAGTACACTGAAAAAACTGAAACATTGACTTGAATTAATAAAAACAAATTAGTAAAAAAAGTCAACAGATTTCACATTTTTCATTTAAATTAATATTATTGCTTCCAACTAACCTAATATACTCTGTAAATACAGTATTTACACCAAAATATAAATATGTAAGAAACTGAGTACAGTAAAGTAAAATAAAATATAATATGGCAAAAACTATATTCAAAGTGGAGACCTGTGCAGATTTAAAAAGTAACAGAGGGGAAGAAACTGTTTCCTGGAGTAAATTCAGAAGCTACCAGCTTTGAGAACACTTTCATGATCAATCATTATAAAACATATCATATATATTATTCTGAAATGGACCAATCTGCACAATGACTACTTTTACTGTCGCTACTTTCACTATATTTTGATATTATACTTTTCTACTTTTACTTGAGTAACATTTTGAATGCAGGACTTTTACTGTAACAGAGTATTCCTACACTCTGGTACTTCTACTTTTACTTAAGTACAATGTCTACAATGTACAATGTACAAGTACTTCTCCCACCTCTGGCTAAATACAATATAATGTAAGGTTAGGTACAGTAATGGGTGTGACTGTGTCGGTAAGGTACGATAAGCCCCCCCCCCCCCCCCCCCCCCCCCCTGCTGCAGGAGGATACATAAAGCTGGGCTGCAGCAGGTGGCTCAGTCATCAGGTGGAATATTGTCCCCGACAGCAGCTCTCACTCAGATTAGCCATGCTCCAACTCCTCGCGCTCCTGCTGCTGCTGAGCACGAGCGGCTCAGCTCTTCACAACGACGCCACAGAGTCAGTCCACGCGCATCCACCTCACGAGCCCGAAGACGAGCCGGCCGAGAGAGACCTGAACCAGGCGAGGAACGGCGGGAGAGGGCTGGCTGACTCTGTGCGTAACGGTGAGTCCGAACGGTTACGCATGGCGCGTGTGCTTACAGACTGTTAATTATGTTAATATATAATGTTATGTTATCTACAGAGGTGAAATAAGTGCTAAGCTCCTGTACTTAAGTAAAAAAAAAAAAGTACCAGAGTGTAGGAATACTCTGTTACAGTAAAAGTCCTGCATTCAAAATGTTCCTCAAGTAAAAGTAGAAAATAATTATCATCAAAATATAGTTAAAGTAGCGACAGTAAAAGTAGTGATTGTGCAGATTGGTCCATTTCAGAATAATATATATGATATGTTTTATAATGATTGATCATGAAAGTGTTCTCAAAGCTGGTAAAGGTGCAGCTAGTTTGAATGACTTTGTATACTGCAGGGTAGCTTGTGAATTTACTCCAGGTGGAACTACAGTCTGATTTAACACTTGATTATATTTCACATCATTCATCCACATCTGTAAAGTAACTAAAGGTATTAAATACATGTAGTGGAGTTAAAGTACACCATTTACCTCTGAACTGTAGTGGGTTAGAAGTCAAAAGTAGCAAAAAACTGACAATACTCAAGTAAAGTACAAGTACCTCAAAATAGTATGAAAGTACAGTACTAGAGTAAATCTACGTAGTTACTTTACACCACTGGTCATCTTTTTGTAATGTTGTGGAAGATGGGTCGGGCGCTGAATATTAAAGAGCTGCCCTGCTCACATTAATATTATGGATTCCATGCAAAGTCTACATTTCGCTCTGCTAGAATGTGTCAATGTTTGTCTGTAAAAAGAGCATTCAAAATCGTCCATTTCCACTCATTTCATTAGAGGAATTTTAAAAGGCATAACTGGAAATGTCAAATCTAAGCCTTCAAAAGATAAATCTTTCCTGAATTTCTAAATATTCAAATTGCCATGACTAGTAAGTTCAGCATCCCTGATTCGGGAGAGAGAAAAACTTTAGGATGGTTCATACAAAATGGTGTAGCAACTTCTCATGGGACTTTTAACAGTAATACCTCAGGTAGGACAACATTATTCACTTCATGTTATCCCAACAGTCCAAGTTGCTGTCCACACTACTCACTTAGAATCAAAAAGGTGGTTTTCCCGTTGGAAAATAGCAGTTACCAATCAAAGCAAAAGCCACTTCCCTCAGGCTGGGACATTATCTTCCATCTGAACAGTGGTGTAAAGTAACTAAGTAGATTTACTCAAGTACTGTACTTAAGTACAATTTTGAGGCATTTGTACTTTACTTGAGTATTTCAATTTCTTGCTACTATTTACTTCAACCCCACTACAAGTCAGAGGTAAATGGTGTACTTTTCCTCCACTACATGTATTTAATACCTTTAGTTACTTTACAGATGTGGATGAATGATGTGAAATCTAATCAAGTGTTAAATCAGACTTTAGTTCCACCTGGAGTAAATTCACAAGCTACCCTGCAGTATACAAAGTCATTCAAACTAGCTGCACCTTTACCAGCTTTGAGAACACTTTCATGATCAATCATTATAAAACATATCATATATATTATTCTGAAATGGACCAATCTGCATAATGACTACTTTTACTGTCGCTACTTTAACTATATTTTGATGAGAATACTTACTTACTTGAGTAACATTTTGAATGCAGGACTTTTACTTAACAGAACTTAACGTAATAAGAGTATTCCTACACTCTGGTACTTCTACTTTTACTCAAGTACAAGATCTGAGTACTCTGCCCGTGAATCACGTTTATCTCCCTATGCTCTCATGTGTCAGGCCCGGACCAGAGCCAGGTGGGCTGCAGGGAGCTGAGGTCCACAAAGTACATCTCTGATGGCCAGTGTACCAGCGTCAACCCCATCAAGGAGCTGGTGTGTGCTGGGGAGTGTCTGCCAGCCCACCTGCTGCCCAACTGGATCGGCGGGGGTGCTGGGGTTTACACTGGGAGGCACTGGAGCCGCCGCGACGCCCAGGAGTGGCGCTGCGTCATCGACCGGACCAGAACCCAGCGGATCCGGCTGCAGTGCCAGGACGGCAGCTCCCGGACCTACAAGATCACCGTGGTAACCTCCTGCAAGTGCAAGCGCTACTCCAGAGAGCAGAATGACTCGGGACACAAGGACAGGTCCGTCCACAGAGGGAAGGAGAAGAAACTTCAGAGGAAGGCTGGACCGCCTGAGGAGGAACCTGGGGGGCAGACCGAAAACGAACAGAGTTAGTTCATCAGGAAGTGTGAGGAGGAAGAGAAGGTGTGCGGAGCTGATCCTGAATGAGCCATGTCTTCATGATGAGGATCCCAATTAGCGTGAGCATTAGATATTCTTCCTGAGGTCCACACACATACAAACAGTAACATACTTTAGCCACCTGAACACAACACCTCATCTCATTTAGTTAACAAACAAGACTGAAAGTGAAACAATAATGACCATCCTGCCACATCGTTAACCCACACACGAAACAATCCAACACTTTCTCAATCATTATTACACACTTCTACTACAAATAAAGTAGTCATTTGTGAAAAACAGAAGTAGTAGTGTCTGAAAACACTTTCAATTAAATATGTATCTATCCTGCGTCTACAGGAAAGTGAAATTTCAAGAATATAGGGTATTTCATTAAATAAATATTTAATCTATTTTTGTGACAAATATTTTGAGATCTGTTAGCCTAGCTTAGCATAAATGCTGGAAGCAGGGGGAAACCGCTGGCATGGCCCCGTCCAAAGTACGACCACCTAGAAAGCTCAATGATTTGTATTGTGGTTTACTCTGTACACAAAAATGAATGTTAAAATCAGTATTTGGCTTTAGGGTGAACTATTTAGCTGGAACTGTTAACACTTTTGTCATCTGCCGTCACTTCTGTATGATGTAACTGTCCAGCTTCACTGTGATGAAAGACCTCAGAAAGCTGCACACAGTCCCTGCAGCTGACTGTTCATTAGCAATAGCCTCAGCACATATATGTCATTTCTGTATGTGTACAGATGAAACTGTGTAAAAAATTGTGTAAAGTAGTGAGTTTTACACAATTTTTCTCCCAATGAGTACAGAACCAGGCTCCCTGTTTCTTAATGTTTCCCCTCTTTATGCTAAGCTAGGCTATCTATGAATGGCATATATTGGAATCATTTGCATGTCTAAATCTGACAGTGGTGAATCACGAACACATCTTGAGACATTATTTGTTCACTAAATGGTTAGAGCAGGCCTCTGTGCAAGTGAAGCTTTGCCTTACAGACACAGAGCAGCTGTGCTCTGTTAGGCAGCCAGACAAACCTGCAAAATGCAAAACACTGATTCACCTGATCCCAAATACACTGACAATCATCCAGTGGGACCCTGGCAGGGGCAGGAATCATAACGGGGCTCATTTGACTGCAGAGAAGAATGGAGGAAAAGTTGACTTTGTGCCAATCTCAAATCCCATTAATCCACTAGAATTTCAAGAACATTTAAGATGGCCAGAAACCAGATTTGACATTTAATATTAGGATTATATAAACCCTGTACTTTACAATTGGTTTCCCTTTGATGTTATGGTAGCACACAAAAAATGGTTGTTGTAACAGGAAACGTTTTTTGAAAGGAAAGCTAAACAACTGTTCCTCACCAGAGGGGCAGGCAGGTGTTGGTTTTTATACTCACTTTAAATGCATATTTCGAGTACTTCAGATAAAATTGTCTATATGGAAGTTTTACATTCAGTATCAACAGTTTGACAATAATCAACACCATTTCCTCATAATGTTTTATAGAAAATGTAATCCATGTGGCTTTATGATTACTTTGAAACAAAATGCTGTTCCAAATGAGTTATATAAACATAACAGGTCTGAGTATTATTAATAGTCAGTTTTAAACAGTAAGTAGCTTCTCATCTATGCTTGATATGTGCATTTTGAACTGCTCTCAGAGTGCCGGTGTGTAACGCTTTATTCTGCCACTTATGGTATGTGTGTTTCCTGTAGAGCCTTTGTGTCAAAAATAATATAAACTATTATCTATTACATAATAAAAGCTCAACAGACTTAGGATGCAAGACATGTGAAACATAATGTTGCAATGGTTTATAAAAGTTTCAAATGTGAAGTTCGATGTATTAAATAGAATGATGCTTAGTTAGCGTGAGTGTTATGTACAATATGTGGGGAGATTTTATGGGTTTTTCAGAGTGGCATACAATTTATTTTTGTACCAGAACAGTCAAAGTTCTTTTTTTACATTTATAATAAAAACAACAATACTGTTTACAGCACTGTGTTTGTGTCATACTGCTGCCGGCATGCCAGACAGGCTCAGAGCCAACAGGAACTCTCTAACAACAGAGGCATTAGTGAGTGATGAGGCTCTTTTCATCAGACGCCACACTTTGTGTAACTGTGAAGGGGATACCTTCCCCTCCAGGCTACTGGGGCTTGTTCCAGCTGCCGCGACATGTTAACACTCTTTATTGTTTCATATATCCGTTCATCTTTTCCCCTCTGAAAGCTGTGGGCTGAGGCAGCAGTGAATAGAATCACCTGCACTGGACCACAGCAGGATGTTTGACTTGTCTTACCTGCACGGGAAAATAAGTGATGTCTCTTTGTCCATAATATCCTGTGGGTACAGAACAATGCCGAGTCGAGGAATGTTGACGAGACGGTGGGGGACACTTCTTACAACAGGATGTGTATAGTTGGTTGCAAAAACGTGTTGCTTAACGTGAAAATAAATACATTTACCCAAATACTCTTGCCTTAAAGCTTTCATTCTGCTTGACTTCAAATATAATTATTGCATATAAATCCCGGAACAGGGGGGGATGTAATTAGTTAGTTTAAAATACAGCTCAAGCACTTCGTAAATCCTGATTAAAACAGTGACATTTGAACTAATTTGTGACGCATAGAAAATTAAGATTTTTAGTGTACACTTTCAAACTCACCCCACTGATACTTGTCATTGCTATTGTAGCAAACAGTTGTTACACATGTACACACAGCAACATGATCCACCTGATGAAGTCAAGTATTCACTCTCCTTTTCATCAAATGGAAACATAAAAACATTGTTTCTTGCAGCTTAATAATCACACTTTGTTTTGTTCAGGCTACTGGGATTCCGTAACTAGGATACAAAAAAAGTAACTAATCCCTTACAGTGACACAAAATCAGATTAGTGTTACATTTCTGAAAATTGGGGATTACTGACAGAATTAGAATGTTAGTAAAAACCTAACCAGAGCATACAGTGTTTGTTGTAAAGGATCAGAAGTTGTCTCTTCTCTGTAAGCTGTACTGTTCTTTAGGCTAATGCTTTAAGTGTGAATCTATACTGCCTACACATAAAGTACAAAAATAAAATAGCAGATATGTACACCATGGTAAAAAGAAGCAGCAGTAGGTATATATAGTATATTGCGCAAAGTTTGATATTGATAGTGCGACAGTGTTATTGCACATCAGAACAGTTGAACTGTCACTGTTCAACTACAAACTTGGGGACACAAACACTGTCATATTAATCAATACATTTTTATAATGCTTCATTTTTTAGTAAAAGTATTTGATTGAGATTAAAATGCATTATATAGTGTGTACTTCTCGCAGATAAACACAGCAGCACAGGCCCCAAAAACTGTACACCACCAAAACGCCACAATATCACCAGTCATTTTACAGGTCATGTTTAAGATTAAGATCAGCTTTTATTAATCCCGATGGGAAAATTCAGTTCTTCACTCCAGTGTTATTTTAGAATAACACACATAGGGACAAACACTCACAAACAGGACCTATAGACAGTGAAGAGGTGTCAGAGCGAAAAGGCTGCCAGTGTTCCGTCGCCGGAGAGCTGGTGGTTCGGTGCCTTGCTCAATGACACCTAGGCAGTTCACAGGAGGCTACCATGCTATACCATCCCAATCGGGACTTGAACCAGCAACCCTTCGATTCCAAAGACAAGTCCCTACAGACTGAGCTACTAACAATGCATCGTGTCCAGAAACACAACTTTAATCAGAAGCCTTTCTGGGTCTGTTTTTGGTGAATTCTGCAACTTTTGCACAATCTGCAGTATTTTGTTAAAAGATGCTTAAACAAAATGATTGGAATTCACTACTGCTCTTACCAAAGTGATGGATAAAACATAAAGCTCTCAAATATGACTATTGTTCTATTAGGGGGAGCATTGAGAATAGAAAAGAAAGGGGCCTAATATGCAAATGTTCAGGTTCATAATAGTATTTGTATTTTATTTAATAACGCTTCTATTTGCTAGCGCTCCAACACATTGTACGTGATAAGCTAAGGGGCGGGACATCTCTTAGCAGTTGACCAATCACAACAGAGCCGGCCAGCTAACCAATCAGAGCAGACTGGGCTCTGGTTTCAGACAGAGGGTGAAAAGAGGTGCTGCAGCACAGGCAGTATGAGAACATTAAAGCATGGAGACATGTCCCACTAAATACTAATATGAAGTTCGAACCTGAAAATGAATGGAATACGCGCCCTGTAAAAGATATAGCTGAAATGAAAAGAATGCACTTGTACTTAGAATGGAATGGCTTGTTTTTTGAGCAAACTAACCTGCAGGTTTCTTGCTGTTCTGAGTTTGTAATCGCTTGTAAACGTTATCTCATATCGGGAAGCACACAAACCTGGCCACTAAATATATTTGTATCACAAGACCTTGACTTTTGCAAGGAGAAGGCCCATCATTCAGCTACACTTGTGACTTTGATAGACCAATGAAAAAGACGATGAATGAGCAGTGGTGTTCTGTTTAATATGTCTTTAACTCCAGCTGAACTTTTTGCATCATCATGCATGTCAGCTCGCAGCTATAGTCGTGGTTTAGGTGTGGATGTTAAGGTTAGGGGTAGAGCTGTGTTAGGGTTATCTAAGATGTTGCAATACCATCAGTTATATCAGAAGTGGATATTTCCTCATTGAAAGAATTAAGAAATATCGTGCAAAGAACAGTACTGTAGGCTTGTATGGATGTATAAAGCCCATTCACCACGCTCTTTGTGATATCCCCCTTCAAGCTATAATTACATGTCTATTGATGCACTCCTTAAACTTCCCCCTAAACATAAGCTTTCAATAGTGAACCCTGATAGAACCCATCTAACTGTATATTAAAAGAGCACTGTCATTCTTTGTATACATCAAACAAAGATCTAGAGTTCACACGTGTCGGAATGGAGGATTACAGCACAGTGATTCTACTCTTGTCATGGATGCAACATCACAAGTGGGAGTCTTGGAGACATGTAGTATTTTTCCCTGCAGTATGAATACTTTTTTCGTATTGTATAGATCAAAGTATGGGCGGGAGCCACATCAAAAGCTGCAGGAAATCATCTTCTGCAAACATACTAAGTATAAAGACCAACATAGAATCATACAAAGGTCCGTTTTGTTGAGTGTCCTGTAGCCTGAGGCTGTGAAAGGTGCTGCTGCTGGATGTTTGTCTACATGTGTGTTCTGCAGTCAATAGCCTCAAACAATCAAAGGGAGTTTAATCTCTCTGCTGCGACACACCTGCTTCTCATTCAGCCAGTGAAGGGTTCCCTCACAGCCACAATGCTCAGAAAACAGAGGAAGAACAAAGACATATAGAATCGCATGCCTTATTCTCAATTGTAATGCTGTTAAAGCAGCAGAAATAAGGCTGACATAAGAAAAGGAAAGTCAAATTAATTCATTAATCTCCACCACGTTGGTGTTCTTTGTACTTTGCACAAATACAAAACAGTGTATATGGATATAGTTTAATTACTTTATTCCTTTTTACCTGATTGTGAATCAGTTGTTATAGAGGCAAGGGTATAGTCTTCAACTGTACACTCCCTTGTGGCAAGATCTGTTGTAATTCTGTGTATTTCACTTCACTGTCTGTTCTAGTATAGATGTTAAGATTGTACTGATGACTTTTAAAGCTCTTAAGGGCCTGGCTCCTGATTACCTCACTGACTGGTTGTGCCCTTATGAGCTCGCTGTTCCCATAACCAGGCTACAAACAAACGGTGACCGGGTGTTCTCCGTCAGAGCTCCACAGCTCGGGAATCTGAGGCTGCCAGAATCAGTGACATCTTTTTAATCACTTCTTAAAACTCACCTTTTTAATAAAGCTTTTAACTAATGATGACACCACACTGTTTTGCTCGACATCCATGTTCTATTTGTTTTACTTTCTTTCTTTTTATTGTATTACTGCTGCTATTGTTGAAATGCTTTATGTTGTATTGGGTGGGTTTGGGGATCCTTGACTGCATGCTTTGTTGCTGCCTGAACGGCCTGTTCTGAATCCATGTAAAGCACTATGTGATGTTGTTTTGAAAAGTGCTGCATACATAAAGTTATTATTATTATAATTATTATTTTCCATGGCGGAGCCTATCAATGACAGTACATGCATGGGTGATCATCACAATATGTGCGTCAAACCACCTCTTAGCTAATATAAGACAACCAAAGATTGTTAGTATAAATATCAGAGTTATTGTTTGTCTTAAAATCCTTTTCTTTTGTGTTTTATGTTTGTATGCATTGATACATGTAGACATTATGAAATATTTACAACCGCACTTAATAATTATGGAGTAAAGCAAATGTTTTATGTTATATTCACGGTGTTTGGCCTTGTAAAGCTTTTCATCACTGTGGTTATGTAAACTGACCACTAGGGGGTGCTTTTGAACAGTGGCGAGCCGTCAGGGCCCTCTAGGCCCTCTGTTACCCCTTTCACACCAACGCAACTCCGGTTCAAGCTCCTCTAGAGCTTTTCAGGTTCGGAACCGGTACTTCGGTTTAGCTCCGGCTCTTTTCACACCGCTCAGAGACCGACTGGTGCTGCCGCTGCTGCGTCATGACGTCACAGTTTACGTCGCTGATTTTCTCCCCAACGGAGCTCACCTCACAACAACAACGGGCCGGGGACTGCGTTGCTTTTAATCATACGAAGCCAGATTAAATTAAATAACGACTTCTCCAACCTTATACTTTTCTCCAGAGTGCCGTGGTTCATTGTTTATTAATGTGTTTCAGTGGCATTTACCGACCGCTGCAGTGCTGCTGCTCTTCCACGAGTGTATTCTCCCGTTAGCTCCGGGTTAGCTCACACGGCTCTAAAGTATTCACTGTCTGACTGTCACACAAGCAGCTGATACATATCCCCAGTTCCCCTTAAGTGAATGTGTGTCAGTCTGAATTGACGCTGTTTGGCATCACAACGCTGTTATGAAAGTTTCTCTGGTATAACATGGGTGATGTTAGCATAGCAACCGAAGCTAAACTGACTACTTGCTAAGCCGTGTTCTACAGGCACTTTTTACCGACGTATTTTTCATTATGATTCTACTTGTGATAGTCGGACATGACAACCTGTGCAGCCCATGTATTGATTCCATCCGATAGCTGCTATAATAACAAACAAAACGTCTGCCTGCTCTCCACAATGACCAATAACGGCGAACGGATGGTCAAAGTAAGGTACAAATAAACAGAATCACACGAAGCCTGGTTAGTGTTGCCTGACTTTATAAAGCGTGTTTTTTTTTTACAAGTGTGTGGTTGCGTTCTAGTCACTTTGCTCAGCACTACTGCTGGTTACAACTTTTATTTGCCGTACTCGCCTTAACTGTTATCTCAGGTTAATCTCGCCCCCCTCCGACGTAAGCGTGACGTATGCGGTTCTTGCTTCTACACGGACAACTTTTTGGTGCTCGAAACGAACCGGATTCCGGAGCTTAGAGGCTGCTCCGCTGCGGTGTGAACAGGAAAACCCGGTGCTTTTCAAGCACCAGCACCGAACCGGCCCCGAAACACCGTTGGTGTGAATGGGGTGTGTGAGGGCCTAAGATATTCCAAAAAATAATATTTAAAAACATTAAAAAAAAATATATTTTTTTTAAATATATATTTTTTTAATATTATTTTTGTTATATTTTTCATTAGTTTTACCGGAAAAAAAACTTGATTTAATTGTATTTAAAATAACATTTCCAAAGAAATAAATCCTTCGAATCTGCCTGTTCAGTCTCTGTTTGAATGTGAAGGGTTACATGAAAGAAGCTCGTCTGGCCCTCTCTGCGATTCACAGAGGGCCCGCTATAGTAACTGAACGAGAGAGTAATGTCAAATGATAGTACAATTGACCAATCATATCTTCCCTCTAAATGGGTGGGTTTTATTATCGCGGACTAGATGACAAGTTCCGCCCGCTGTGAAACTTTTCTTGTTTCCATAGCAACAACAACTTCCTGTCAACAGCGTGAACTCGCCTTCAAAATAAAAGCATGCCAAATTACACTTAAGACATACAACTGCAACGAAAGTAATAAACACAATGCAATATCATTTTCAATGTCTAAGAACACAAATTGGGTTCACAGGTGTTGTTTTGTGTGTTAGAGGGTCGCTGTCATTGATGCGTTTTGCACCCTGGGCCATTGTTTTGATATTCCGCTGAAGTATACGCTGTGACGTAATAACTCTTTTTTTTTCTTTTTTTCGAGGGAAGGGGTGGGGGTCAGAGGGCCTAGGTATAAAGCTCACGGCTCGCCACTGCTTTTGAACCCATACATTTGAATTGTGATAAGCTCACAGTGTCTTTAAGTGCCGCTGTCGGCTCAGTACTGAAATGTATGGACTACTGGAGCGCTCGCCCTGGCCCCTGGGCGTCAAATATCGCTGCCGATGGGAATACATTGCAGTCAGTTGAAAGCATTAAGCATTAAGACGTTGTGCGTCAGAAATTGATGCCATGGGCCAAGCATCGGTTTTTGCGTGCAGGGACTGGGAGTGAGACTGTGTTGGATAAGCAATAGAGAGGCGAAGTCCCGCCCATCTACTTCCGACCCATGGGACCTTATTCCGGAAAAATTATGTATTGAAGTCAATGAGGAGAGAAAGATTATCTCTCGATCCCGTTTGAATTGTGCCACGAATTACACATATGATGTTTGTCAATCTTAAAAAATAATTTCCACGTCCAGAAAGTCACAGTTTGTCTTAAAACTGTTGAAATATAAGACTATGAAAAATACGCAACTAGAAAGACTACAAATCCCAGAATCCCGGTCCCGCATGCTGGCTCTTACGAACCGACTAACTCCCCTTGTGTGTATGTACAGCTCTCAACATGCCCAGACTTGTAGTGATTTTCACCTCTTTTAATACTTTTCGCCTCATTCTGAAAGAAATAAGTGAAATGTGCCAACGTGACGGTGTGTGGTGCGAGACGGGAGATGTAGGTCATTGAGCGGTTCACACAAAAAAAAGTGTTACTTCACAGTTTTACGACACATTTTTATTTTTTTGACTTCTAAAATTATCTTTTAAATTGACAAACATCATATGTGTAATTCGTGGCACAATTCAAACGGGATCGAAAGATAATCTTTCTCTCCCCATTGACTTCAATACCTACTTTTTCCGAAATAAGGTCCCATGGAGGTCCCCCAGAAAGGGAGGGACTTCGCCTCTCTATAGAGAGGTGCAGCGATGACGTATTTTTGTAGGCCAACCAGAAGTTAGCATCACAAGGGCTCCCTTAACTAAAAGCAATAGGATTTTCCATGGATTCCAGTATGTTGCGGGAAAAAAGATCTGTAGCAAAAACACGTTCATGATACTGACATGTTTTGTTCAGCAGGATAATCTCCACATATATCTCATAAAAGTTGAAACAATCTCCAGAAATAAAAAACGACTACACCGTCCCATGACTTCTTGTCACCACCGCGGTTCAGCCTGTTGTGGTGCTGACATGTCAATTCACACAAAAGGTGAATTGTCATGTCAGCACACCACCCAGGGAGCTGAGGGTTAGCGGCAGCACTTAGGGACTATAGTATAACACCACAAGAAACCTAGGAACTTCATCTGGCCGCCTTTAACACCATCTGATACTCCAAAGATAACGGCCCTCAACACAAATCTGCTGTATTTAACCCTGTTCCCTCACTTCCCTTTTAAGTTTGCCTTTGTTCCCTGTGCTCCAGTATACTTGACTAGATCTCCTGTACGTTATTGGCATACACTGAGGACACCTAACAGGCATGCAGGTTCTTGTTGAGAGATCACAGAGCATTCAATCTCTTCCAATATGAATTAGTGTAAGAGGGATGTTGAATGCAGCTCTAATGACAAAGCACGGTCACCTTATTGCCTCCCAATCGTCCCAGCTCCTTCTGAACCTCTAGAGCACAGTGGGCCAAAATTGAAAAATGGGTACTAGTCGAGGGCCGGACTGGTTCAATGTTTATTGCAAAACGTATTGAAATGAACTTATTGCACATATTAAACCTGGAACTAACAAAGCTTAAATGATTGCCTATAAAAACAACATTAAACATTAAAGGGCCCATGTCATGGCCATTTCCACTGATCATAATTACATTGTTGAGGTATACTAAAATAGATTTATACTGTGCAATTTTCCAAACTCACATTGGTTTCGCATACAGCATCTCTGTCAAGCATGTGTATTCAGCAGTATTCACTTTCTCCACTAAACGACTCGTTGGAGCTCTTGCCCCCCCCTCCCTGTGAGCCTAGTGTGCTCCGATTGGTCAGCTCGGCCACTCGTTCTGATTAGTCAACCACCAGAGAGGCTGCGCCCATGTCAGTGCTTTTCCCGGCTGCTCTCAGCGTAACATCAGTCTTATCATGGCGTCGGTACAGCGGTATATTTTATATACATATATATTTTTAACTGTTGTTATAGAAGAGTGTGACGGCCCCAGGGCCTTTGTCTTACGATGGGGTGGAGCTGAAGAGGGTAATCAGCACGATCACGGACACCTCCGGACACTACGGCCCCAGTCTCTCTCCAAAGCGGCTGCAGGAAGACTAACTCTGCGATCCTCTCAACCACCTATCTTTGCATTTACCACAATAAATGTGCCGTGGTTTTGTAAACTCGTGTATGTATGTATGTATGTATATGCCTTTTATGCCTTTTATGCCTTTTATGCTGCTGTAACAAAAACAATTTCCCAATTTGGGATCAATAAAGTACGATCTATCTATCTATCTATCTATGTCTCCTTGTCTTTCCGTTGTGGCCTACGAGCTACTCTCATAACAAAGAGTAAGTTATTTTTACCCGTTATAAACTACTACTGTTTGATGAGAAATCAAATCATGGTTTGCTATATATGAATTCAGGGAAGAAAGGATAGGCCTACTAAGTATTTCCATTAAACTTTATTTTTAGAAATGTACAAAATGAACATAAATATACATATATACACGGTATATCATCCATTCCTCCTCCTCTTGCCTGCGCACAGCCGGTGCGGTGCGGTGCCTTTTAGCACCCTCAGTAGAATCCCTTCCCCGTCATGGATTGTCCGCCAGGATCTGGCTGGACGAAATCAAATGCAAATCACAAAATATTAGAGAAACTTAGTTGTTTTAGATTCGTTAGTAGTAGTTGTGTAATGAACAGCTTGCCTGCTAATATGCTAACCTAGCTTTGTTTACCTTGGTAGCTAACACGATATGAACGTTAGCTTGGAGGAAAGGCAACTATAATGCAGTGTAATAAAACTACTATGAACAAAAGCTAGTGGTTCATATTAGGCTAGCAATAACGTGTTTATAATTGCAATCGTATACGGGTATTCTGCTACCATACAATGTAACTTGCATGAATACATTGTTTTGCGCTAGCATACAGCTAGCCTCGTTAGCTACATGCAGTATATGTACGGTCACAATGTACGGTAAACCGGAGTATACTGTATGAGTATTCCGTGTGTGTGACTGCAGACATTCTCCTGCCATGACAAACATGTAAGGCCATCTGCTGACATTGTAGTTGATATATTTAAACGCTAGCAACGTAGCATCACAAAAATGTTTTTCTGACCAAAACTAGCTCAAGCTCCGTGTGTTAGATCGCTACGCCAGCTATAATGTAATTACGTTTCGCGACTGACCGGCAAATCACCCGCAGTATACTGTCAATAGGTATTTTGTGTGTGAATGCAGACATTCTCCTGCTATGAGATACATGTATGCAAGGCCATCTGCTGATATTAGAGTTGATATATGGAAACTCTAGCAACTTAGTTAGCACAGTTAGCACTGTGTCAATGGCTTAGCAGTCCAACACAGTTTACACATTTAAACAGTCTTGTTTGATAAATACACAAATAACAATGCAAACTTACAGGTTGTATACCCAGATCTTCCCCTGCTCCAAACGGTCCAAACAAGCTGTGCATATCCGGCCTCAAACTGGGCAATGTTTTGGAAGCTTTCGTCTGTGAAATGCCGGTTCTTCGAACCTCTGGAGGAGGAACACGCCGCTGCTGGTGTGGCCATAGCTCTTCGGGATTGGTCCATTTCGTTCCGGGTACCGCATGACATCAGGCGGTACCCGGAACTAAATGGAAGACTCAAATGGGCAGTGACGTATCTCCAACGAGGCGTTTTGGGGAGGTATTTTCTGTGTTAGAGTTTTACTCGCTACAGGGTGTACTTTGAGGGTTTTGACTCTGCACACCGTTTACATGCATAAAAACCTTCATAACACACAAGGGGACGGGTAATAACCGGAAAAGCATGACATGGGAGCTTTAAATAATCAGTTGCATTCATTTCTTATGGCTCTATCTGCAGAGTCATTTCTTATGATTACATTTTCCCACAGGCCAACAACAGCTTCAAAAAAACGATTTCCCTCAAAGAGAAAACCAAACATGCCCTGTTGTCGTGAGATAAAAAGTGCAGAAGGAAACATCCATGTAAACTCAGTGTGCTGCTCTGTGATGCTAGTTCAGATACTTGGCATCTCATCTTGGGTGCAAGTTCATCAATGTTTGGGCTCAGGCTCTGAGCTGAGGAAATCCTCAGGATTGAGTGAAGGTGTGCGTGCAATATACCGGCGGGTCAGATCTAATAGTAATTAGAAATTATCCTGCGGGCCGAAATTAAATCCACCACGGGCCTGATTTGGCCCCCGGGCCTTGAGTTTGACCCATGTGCTTTAGAGTGACAGTGAAACTATTGGTAATGGTTATTAAATGGCCTAACAATAATTCCAAACGGGTGCTCCTAAGATGGTCCACTGAAGTAGACATTAAGGATACAGAGTTTCCTACCCACTAGGCTATCCTATTGTAACACACACTAGCCCCGCTGACAGGAGAACAAAAAGCCGTGCTGTTTGTTCCTCATCAGGTATTAGGTGACAGCAAAGCATACTCAAGGAGCATTTGATAGCCTTGTTGTTTTCTCGATGATCTCATCCTACATGCGTTAGCACAGAATTCTATGAAATCACAATCCTTATCTTTGATTATGCATATACATATTTCTTAATTGAGTCACATTTTTTTGTTTATGACAGAAGGGATCCTTAAAGGGGCTCTATTCTGCTCATGCTCGTATTGTATGTAGTGTCTCTACTGGGACATGTCTCCATGCTTTAATGTTCATACTGCCTGTGCTGCAGCACCTCTTTTCACCCTCTGTCTGAAACCAGAGCCCAGTCTGCTCTGATTGGTTAACTGGCCAGCTCTGTTGTGATTGGTCAACCGCTTAGAGACGTCTCGCCCTTAGCCTATCACCTATGTGTCGCCAATGGAGGCGTTTCAGGCAGGGGGGGAGTGTGTGGGAGTGAAACTCCCTCTGGAGGGAACACAGGGATTTCAGTCTTTGCAGACCATTTACATGCACAGAAACCTATAGAACACACTACAGGAGAGGGAAACCCCCAAAAAGCATTATTAACTATATGGCAATATTGGCCACTGGTTGGTTGGTCAGGGTTCAATTCACTATAATGACCAACTCGCTGCACTCCATCCTGCTAATCACATTATTACTTACAAATGAATCGATCATTTTGGTTTTAACATATATAGTCATGTTGAGTCCATTCTCCTGTTATAACAGCTGGCAATGCTCTGACAGCAACGTAACATAAAATGACGGCAGCACTGATCTTGAGTCCATAGTTTTGTAACAATCTAATATTCCTGATGTTTTCAGACAGAGGAAAACAAATGGATTCTCTTTGGCCACAGCTGACCTTAAGTTGACCAGACTTCTTTCTGTGGACTGATATGACTCCACATTGATCAGAGCGTCCTCAGCAACAGTCTGCTATCAAAAACAGCAGACTGTTCAATGTCCAAATGGACCAATCAGAATCAGGTACTGAATTAAGACATGTATTCCAAAACTGATAACAAACAGTAAATCCTCATTTCAGGCTGTATCATGATTCAGAGCAACCTTGTATGGTTTCACAAAGACAGACTTTGACTCTGATGGGATGCAATGTCCTTAGTGTGGATTCTGCTGATAGCATAGTTGAGGGGTGAGTAATTCCAATGTAATTCTCTGGATCATTTAATTCTCTGTTGATATTGGAGTTCTTCACTTAGCCTCATCCAGCCAAGTCTGAGTACATGAGCTCATCATCATGATGTATTCGTATGTCCATTATCCAAATCATACAGTAGCCAGACAAAGCCTCCTCTCCACCTTTATCCTGCCGAAAGTTGGCCCCTGGACCAAAGGTGTCCTCTTACAAGCCTTTCCCAGGGCCCTCTGACAATGACTTTCCTCCAACTTTCCTTGTCTCCTCTTTGTTGCCACTTCTCCCCCCATTTGCTCTCAAAATGATCTCCCATTACCCTAAAAAAGCTGTGTTTGTCACATCACATCATCGAGGTGGAGATATGGATGAGTAGCAGCTGAGAAAAAAAAGAACCTTGGGGGCTTCAAAGACGTTATTTGATCTGACGGAGCATTTGCTAATTTTTACATCTCAGGAACCGGAAATTTGAGATCAACCTTTTGTGCTTGGTTACGGTCCAGAGTGAGTGTGACACCCAGATAAGGGAAGAGGGAATAATAGGGTGAAAACAGGAGGATGGGGCTACAGTTGTGACCCCATTAACAATCAGTGTGACAGTAGCCATGCTTGATGCTAATGCCTAGGAACATAGTGACAGGTCAGTGTGCTCCCGTGGGAGCAGAGCTGTGTGAAATGAGGAACAATGCAGTCAGAGTGAAGGCAAGGCTCCACAGAAACCCAATGCATCGCCGAAGGATGTTCTTCACGTGTGAAAATACAAAGCTGACGAGGAGCCATTTTTTTATCTTGTCATTACGTCTTCAAACGGTCATCAAATTAATATCTAGATTGTCGGTTTAGTCAATACATCAAAGTTAAAGGTTATGGGAAATTAATGAATGTTTAAAACAAATCTCTAATCAGGGGCCATCTCCAAATCCCAGTAAGGGACATTTTTACTGTCCTCCTAATAGTCCAGTAGTCCTATAGAAATTGGCCATGTTTGTTTTCCCGGGCAGCCAAACTCCCAAATAATCAAACGACAGACAGGAAATTGATTTAAAGCTCCAGCTTTACTGTAGACTTGTCGATTGTGATGATACAGCGAAGGAGTAAAGCTGGAATAAACAGAAATATGCATTTAATTATTTATCCAGAAATAGTAGATGTATAGTCATACGTTTGATAAAATGTTATATACAAGTAATACAAAAATCACCAAATGTGCCCGAAATAGCCTATGCTAAATGTAACTAACATGCTACTAATATGTAGAATGACTCACATGACAATCATGACATTTATAGCGTGAATGGGAGAGAAACTCCCTCTGGAGGATACACAGGGATTTTAGCCTTTGCAGACCATTACAATCAGAGTTACTCCAAAACAACCTAACACTCTGATTGTTCACTGTGTTTTCCCCTTTAAAGGGGCAATGTGTACTACCAAGCCACCTGCTTCAAATAGGGGGCAGCATTTCCCCACTGTTACTGACCAATACAATCCGGATGTACAGTTACCAGTTATTTAGAAAAGCTATTTTAAATCCAATAAACAAACTGTCTAAGAGACATGGACCATAGCGGTTTTATATCAGCGATATTTCATATTTTTCTGTTTTCTAATTACATATCCAACAGACAGGCTTGGGGAGTAACAGGCTTAATTGGGATTATGTAATCAGGATTGTTTTTAAGTAACTGTATTCCCTCACAGTTACATAACAAAAGATGCACTAAAATTACAGTTACATTTCTAAAAATAGTTGATAACTATCAGGATTACAGTGTTAGCAAAACCTAAAAAGATCATAGTGTTTGTTGTAAAGGATCAGATGTTCTCTCTGCTCTTAGAGCTGTACTGTTCTGTAGGATAATACTTCAAGTGGGAATACTTCTACTGCCTGAATCTGCTTTATGGTTTTCACTTTCTTTGCTTCATTTCTTCTGTTTTTAATTCAGCAGGTGAACCTATATGTTCATAAAATAGTGTCTGTGAGCTTAACTGTGTGTATTAAACTAAGACGGAGCATTTTCTGTCAGCTCAGGTTTTATTTCTGCTTTTTTAAACTGTAGTATGGCTCAGTCAGTAGGGGCTTGGACAGTAGGGTCGCTGGTTCAAGTCCCCGACCAGACCTAAATATGGAGTGTGGACTGCTACTTGGAGAGGTCCCAGTTCACCTCCTGGGCCCTGCCGTGGTGCCCTTGAGCAAGGCACCGGACAACCCCCTTCCCCCTCACTCACCCATTGCTCCCAGGGCGCTGTACAATAGCTGCCCACTGCTCCTGGTACTAGACTCCTAGTAATAGACTCCTGGTGCTAGACTCCTGGTGCTAGACTCCTGGTACTAGACTCCTGGTACTAGACTCCTGGTGCTAGACTCCTGGTACTAGACTCCTGGTGCTAGACTCCTGGTACTAGACTCCTGGTACTAGACTCCTGGTGCTAGACTCCTGGTACTAGACTCCTAGTAATAGACTCCTGGTGCTAGACTCCTGGTGCTAGACTCCTGGTGCTAGACTCCTGGTACTAGACTCCTGGTACTAGACTCCTGGTGCTAGACTCCTGGTACTAGACTCCTGGTGCTAGACTCCTGGTGCTAGACTCCTGGTGCTAGACTCCTGGTACTAGACTCCTGGTACTAGACTCCTGGTGCTAGACTCCTGGTACTAGACTCCTGGTACTAGACTCCTGGTACTAGACTCCTGGTGCTAGACTCCTGGTACTAGACTCCTAGTAATAGACTCCTGGTGCTAGACTCCTGGTGCTAGACTCCTGGTGCTAGACTCCTGGTACTAGACTCCTGGTACTAGACTCCTGGTGCTAGACTCCTGGTACTAGACTCCTGGTGCTAGACTCCTGGTGCTAGACTCCTGGTGCTAGACTCCTGGTACTAGACTCCTGGTGCTAGACTCCTGGTGCTAGACTCCTGGTACTAGACTCCTGGTACTAGACTCCTGGTACTAGACTCCTGGTGCTAGACTCCTGGTACTAGACTCCTAGTAATAGACTCCTGGTACTAGACTCCTGGTACTAGACTCCTGGTGCTAGACTCCTAGTACTAGACTCCTGGTGCTAGACTCCTGGTGCTAGACTCCTAGTGCTAGACTCCTGGTGCTAGACTCCTGGTGCTAGACTCCTGGTGCTAGACTCCTGGTGCTAGACTCCTAGTACTAGACTCCTGGTGCTAGACTCCTGGTGCTAGACTCCTGGTGCTAGACTCCTAGTACTAGACTCCTGGTGCTAGACTCCTGGTGCTAGACTCCTGGTGCTAGACTCCTAGTACTAGACTCCTGGTGCTAGACTCCTAGTGCTAGACTCCTGGTGCTAGACTCCTAGTACTAGACTCCTGGTGCTAGACTCCTGGTGCTAGACTCCTAGTACTAGACTCCTGGTGCTAGACTCCTGGTGCTAGACTCCTGGTGCTAGACTCCTAGTACTAGACTCCTGGTGCTAGACTCCTGGTGCTAGACTCCTGGTGCTAGACTCCTAGTACTAGACTCCTGGTGCTAGACTCCTGGTGCTAGACTCCTGGTGCTAGACTCCTGGTGCTAGACTCCTAGTACTAGACTCCTGGTGCTAGACTCCTGGTGCTAGGATGGGTTAGAAGCAGAGAACACATGTCACTGTGTGTGCTCTGCATGTGTGACCATTAAAGAGGGGTTCATCCCTCCCAATTCTATCTATCTTCATGTGTCTCAGTGTTGGTGTATAGGCTACTGCCTGAATATGCTGAGTGAAAGGCAGCTTTTATCTATATATAAAATACATTTTCATCCTAAATATCTTGGTTTGTTCTTTTCTAAGTAACATTACATAATTCACTTAAGTAAAAAACATCTTATTGATATTTATTTTCTCTTTTATTTATTTTCATTGCATTAATATGGAGGTAATCCAAAAAGAACAGAAAGGTATCAGGTTACATTACCTTTATATTTATATTTTTCTTACAGCTAACTTCTCATTTGAACGGAATACATTTTGAAGTAACCATCCCAACAGATACAGAATAAGATCAGCATCATTTAGTCACTTTGTGTATTGGATGATTACATTGATAAGATGTGTGTTCTCTAAGCTGACACTGAGCAGGAACAGTCCTTGGGGTGAAGGCAAACGTCATCATTAGAAAAGCTATATTACATTCTACACTGATCGTGGATACTTTAACAACAACAAACATAAACCACAAAAGATATAATGCACATTACTTCAAAAATACCAGCATTTCCAAGATGACACAAAGAACACAGTGTAGCTGTGACTGGAGGACTATTTTACAAAGCTGTGTCGTATCCTAAACACAGAAATAAACAACGTGTTTTCCTACTTTACCATACTTTATGATATATGCAAGGGCTTATATCTTATAACTGTGTGCACTGCAGTTTCAGAGGATAAAGTCATCAGATCCTGTCCTTTATTCAAAATACTCCATTACAAGGGAAATCCTGAATTCAACATTTTACTTAAGTTAAAGTTAAAAATACAAGTACAGGAGTATTGTCAGCCGAATGAGCTGTACAAGCTTTTTCATCTTCTAGTTTGTCAATATTGAGCCAATTTGTTTGATTTTGTATATTAAAAGATAGATAAGTAATATAGTACTGCATTGTATCATGAAAGCATGTTTCTCTATGTAAAATATAACTGGTAACTATAATAATAATTAAATGTAGTGGACACAAGTACAACCTTTACTCTGAAATGTAGTGGAGTAGAGGTAAAAAGTCAAATAAAAGGAAATTATCATTTCAAAATAATACTTCAGTACAGTACTCAAGTAAATGTACTTTGTCACATTACACCACTGTGCGGTTCACAACCTGATTTATTATTTACATTTTGCACGTAGTACACTCTATGGCATTTTGAACCTTTTATGTTATTAACTGACACATTATTATGTGTTGGATTGCAAATTATGCACATTAATATCTCGATGGTCTCTAATGCCCTGGGCTCACTCAATCACATGGTAATCATGGTTACCATGGTTAAAGGTCTGTCATCATTCATTCTTACCAGTATAGAGAATGCTCTACCACCAAGGCAAGCTAATGGTCAAATAATGTTAGGTTCTGAAGAGTTCCTTATGTATTGCCATGTTAGGCCATTATTAGGTAGTGACAGTAAAGAGATACAGGAAGTGAAGAGAGAGAGACAAATGTGGAACAAAGGTCCTCGGCCCAACACAAACTGAGCGGTTCCCCCTGCTGTTAAAGGTTGGAGGGAACATGAGGACCAGGTTATAGTTTTTATTTGAACAACTCTACCTTATCATAAAACCGAAAAAGCCAGCTGTCCAACACCTTAATTGGGACAAAAATGGAGGACATTATTCTTCTGATGTCTTTATTGATATGACGGACCTTTCGGTCTACATGCACATTTAATCTGTTCTGAGGCTTCTTGCTAAGAAAATGATAATATCATAACATTACAGAACGAAAAACAGGAGAAAGAAGTCACCATTTTAAAGATTTTTTGATAAAATTGTTGAGGTCAGGTTAATATGAATCCAAATGGACTCCTTACAGTACTGAACTGTTCCACCCAGAAAATGCTTGAAATAGCAACATTATACTTTATGCTTCTCATATTCCCTGATCAGATTTAGCATGAATTTATTATATTTCTTATTATACATTTTGAAAATACCTCTACTTATTGCAGCTGCCACAGGAGCAGCGTTCATGTTATTGCTAAGATGGTTTATGTTCAGCCATGCCTCTCCATTTATAACTTTTGTGAAAATTCACAGGCCTCCTTCAGGGCCCCTGTTGGGCTGTTGCCTCAGTCTTGGGTGAAGGAAGGTCCCTCAGCAGAGGGGGGGGGGAAGTCACGGAGCTCTGCAGGGCAGCCTCCAGCAGCAGCCACCTGCTCCTCCGCCCGCAGACACAGCTCCTGCAGGAAGTTGGCTGTCTCCATCACCAGGTCGCTCTCATCATCTAAAGCAGAAACACACCGAGTGATAAGGGCCCGAGCAGCGAGTCAGAGCAGAGGACCTTTTGAAATCCCTCAAGATTGATTCTCTTTGTAGCAAAAATGAATCACATTTTTGAGGGCCTAAAAGTTTACCCAACATGTAACAGGATAATCAGGACTGGTGAAAATGTTAATAATTTAGGGGACTCGTTCTCGGAGTGTCGGTAAAAAGCTCTGTAAAAAGCTCTATACGCTCCCTACAAAGTTGCCAAAAGGCAGCCCCCCCGCTCAGGTTCACTTAGACATTTGGTAGGTATATGTAGCTTGGTGAGACGCACAAAAAAGCTTCTTGGAGGCTTTTTTTTTCACCAACTTCTCCAACGGTTTTCATCCAAACAGCTTCAAATTAAGTCAGTAAGTCTTAAGACCACGAGGTTAAAACGTTATTAAAAGCTTTACATTAAACAGCCTCGCCACGACGTGGCGTGGAAAAAGCACCATTGGCTGTAAAAAAGGAAGTTGCTGTAACTCAAGCATTTATTCTCAAATATGCTTCAGATTTCTTATGGATGATCAGAGACCAGTAGTGATGGGAATTCCGGCTCTTCTTGGTGAGCCGGATCATTTGGCTCGGCTCACCAAGAAGAGCCAGCTCTTTCGGCTCCCAAACGGCTCTTCAGTTTACCACATATTATACCTTTTATAATTCAATCAAATGTAGCCCTGTTTTGACTAATGATTTATATGTGTACACATATCACTTAAATTATTCAATACATCCTTTGTACTGAAGTATTCAAAAGTAAAAATTACATGTTTAATATCAATTATTTGCTGTGGCCAATTGTTTTCATTGCATTTACAGACCCTTGTATCTCTCTGATACCACCCAATGAATGCACAGACTTGCATGTAGAACCACGCTACACAAAGCAGATAGCAACACCTATAAAAACTTAAGCATAGACATTTAAAAAAAGGGGCTACTGTATCGACATTTTAAAATTATATTTAAAGAAAAGGCCCTGACAAAACAGCAGGGCTCTATTTCAGTATTAACTATAGAAAAAAAGACAGCAACAGCTGACATCAAATCTTTGCTGAGCCCAAGGATAATCATAAATAACATAGTGAAAATAAATATATTGCAATGCTCAGTACAGCAGCATCCAACCGTCTCTAATCATAAAAAAACATAATACAAATAAATGTATTGCAATGCTCAAAACAGCAGCATCCAACAGTCTCTAATCCTTGGATATTACATGTCACTGCATGCATGCACGGAGCAGCTGTAGCGCGGAGATCATCATATCATTCTGTCTTGTATTACTTAACAAAAAATAACAAAAACAAAAAACCGGCTCGTTCGCGGGCGCGAGCCGGCTCCCGTCGTTCACTTAAAAGAGCCGGCTCTTTGAGCCGGCTCGTTCGCGACCGACACATCACTAGAGACCAGGCCTGAAGATATTTTCATGCCAATATACACTCATTGACATAGCGCCACATAGCGTTTGACCCTTTAACGTCCTCCTCCAGGCAGATTATGCAGGCGACCCAAAGACTTTTACAGGTCAACATTGGGTCATATGTATAGCACCACCTAGTGGCACGGGAATGTTTAGTCAGGTTTATGTGACAAACATCAGTCAATTGACATGGAAATGACATGCAGCCTTCTAATGGAATTAGCACATATTCCTTAGCGCCACATAGTGGACACCAGAGGTGCTGCAAGATTCACAATGTCATTTCTAGAGCATCACACTCCATTCAGTAAGTTATGTTCATTACGTCTGCAACGCTCACGCCAATTCACTGCTGCAGTCACAGGAGTCTGGTACTAACCCTGATGGTATGGATGTGTGAGGGCCTGTGCATCACTGCCTGTACCTTTAATTATGACTGTGGTATATTTACCACAAGAGGGCACACTAGACTGTCAATAACACAGCAGCCTGATGTGCAGCACTAGTTTAAGACTTCAGTGTGTTGCTGCTATAAATTACATTTATAAAACAGGATATTGGGTTTAACCATAAATTATAGTAAATCTAAAGTGGATCAAAACTTCAATCCATCTCCAACAATATACCTTTTTCCCTCAATTTTTTCATTTTTTTACTTGATTTGATTTGACTTGTTTATATATATATATCTGAAAATGTGTCGTGCATTCCAACTAAATAGCTAAAATTCAAAACACAACATTTTAAGCAAAAATGTATCTATACTACAAACATATATCACACCAGGGCCCACATTAAGGGTCATTATTGAATGACCAAAAGCGCATGGTTCAAAGCACATAATGCAAGTAATTCAAGGCTTGTCCAACTCCACTTTTGCTAGCTGAACAGCGCATCATCTGCTCACAAAATAAGGCACAA
This sequence comes from Trematomus bernacchii, assembly GCF_902827165.1. NCBI lineage: Eukaryota > Metazoa > Chordata > Actinopteri > Perciformes > Nototheniidae > Trematomus > Trematomus bernacchii. The sequence goes on from NW_022987571.1 coordinate 2,427,347, forward strand.
GGAGCTAACTTTCAAACATGTTGCATGTTTGGGATTTCTGAGTTATTTTCACCTTTTGCTGTCACTCAGACCCTTTGATTAGGCCCCGCCCTCAACCTGTTGATTCAATCTGCCCTAGTTGGCTCTAAATGTTGAACTGCAGATGAGATTTAGTGAGTGCTGTGAATTCTCTCTCTGCTACACAGCCTCGAGCTCATCATAATCATCGTTCTAGAAGATTATTCTCTTCATATGGAATCAGAGTGATTTTTTCTTAAAAGAAGATTCTTCTACACACCTTTCAGTTCTTTGAGCTTTGGAGAATCCTTCTCCAGGTCAGCATCCTGCTCCTGTAGACACCTGCACATCTTTTTATGGGCGAACCAGTGGAGCTTTTGGCACGATAAGCTACAGTAAGTCACCTTAAAGACAAATGAAATCAAACGTGACCCGGGGGTAGTTCCTTCCTGAGAGTTGACACCATGGGGGCATTAACTCACTGCTTTACAAAGGGAGCATCTCTTGTCTGCTCCCTTCTCCCCACACGTAGCACAGTAGTTAGCATCTACAAACGCCATCTGACCCGTGATGGCCTGGTTCAACACCGAGAACGCTGTGGGGTCGTTTCCCTGGAAATAAGATGATGGGGTTATTAGTTAGGTCAAGTTATTAGACAAACCAATACAAAAGAAAAATGATTACTTAGTAACCTTTTATCATCAACTTCTATAGAGTGATGCAGTGATGTCGAATTTGTAGTCCGACCTTGAAGTTAGCATTGTAAGGGCTGCCCCGACTAAAAGGAATTTGGAATATTGGAGTAAATAAGATCTGTGGCAAACACAGGTTCATGGTATTCCCAAGTTTTGTTAAGAAGGATCATCTTGTCGTATTAACACCACCTCTTTCTAAAGCGTCAAATATGATCCCCAGAAGTCAAAAGCTGAAGTTAGGCTATACCTGAACTACACAGTGGCATGGCTGCACATCACCACCGCTAAGCTAAAGATGGCTAATGTTTGGCGGGATGACGTTTGAGAGTCTCATTTAGTTACGTGTTACAGTAGCTACTGTTGTTTCTAAGACACATCGAAGCTTCAGACACATCGAAGCTTCAGACACATCGAAGCTTCAGACACATCGAAGCTTCAGACACATCGAAGCTTCAGACACATCGAAGCTTCAGACACATCGAAGCTTCAGACACATCGAAGCTTCATCTATGAGGGGGTCTTTACTGATTCATTGTATGTCTTTAATGAATATGTTCAAATCTATGAAGCCTTTGTTAACCACATACCTTATTTCAGTCAACAACAAAACAAAACAAGGAAACCAGATGTAATAAAATGCTAACTCAATGTTGGGTTTGAGGACTCATTCCTGCACCACTCTTTTAACAACTGTTCTAACATCATTCTCCCTCATTTATGCTTACCATGGTATTTTGCTAAAAATGATATACTGCATATTACACTTCAATTCTCTGATATGTTCTTCACTTACAATTTCTACCGGTGCTATGCTCCTCACCAGCTCCTGAAGCAGTGTGGCCTCACAATAAGGAAACTTCCTGATACAGTCCCGAATGAACTTCTCCTGGTACTGAGGGAAGCCATCGCTGTCTCTCCCCTTCAACAAGCTGGGGCCGAGCAGCATTCAGGCAGGTGAAGGACAATGAAAAAGAGAAATGGACAATTATATTTATCCCAATTTGACTCTTCATATGGTTTAATTGACCATTGTACACATCAGATGTAGGTACAACCTTGTAGATTAGTTTGAAGATTATTCAAAGAGGCCCTATTCTGCTTTTTGTGGTTTTCCCTCTTCTGTATGTCCTATAGGTTTAAGTGCATGTAAATGGTCTGCAAAGACTCACAGTTCTTTTGAGTGGCGCTCCAACACATTGTGCTTGATAGGCTAAGGGGCGGGACATTTCCAACTCATCTCTTAGCAGTTTACCGATCCCCTTGACACAGCATGGGGCCAAATGATTGAACCAAATATGGTTCATGTATAACACAGCTAGCAATTTGGTCAGTATGCATATCTTCTAATGTTAAGCAAAAAAAACACAAACATTTTATAAAGCAGCATTTTAAATGGTGCAGAAGAGAAGGATTATATATTGATCTAACCATGGGCGTCACTTCGTTAGAAAAAGTGGTGGGGATCCTTTTTTCAGATAGAAAAACCCATTACTGCATTAAACACCCCTCGCAAACAATACATACATATATACATAAATACATATGCTTACAATACTTTTTTTGACAACTAGTGCAGTAAGCTACACTGCAGCAAAGCAGGAGCAACAATTGCTTTTCTATTCTCCATTCAATTATATATAATATTAGACGTGTCGCAGGTCCAAACTACACCACTTGTGTTACCAGAAATACACCCAACAAGTGAGAACAGTCCTCCATATTCTAAATGTTCTCTTGCTTGTGCAAATAAAGCTTTCTCAAAGTGTACAATTCTTTGTGCACAACATTTTAGAACGTTGTTAACAAATGATCCTAATGCAAAGGGTTGGGGAAATAATGGGAGTGCTGCTGTGTCTATAGACTCATTCCACTCAGAAGCCTCACCTCTTGACAAGTGCGTCCAGCTTGTCATCTCGTTTCTTCAGGAAGGCCAGGCATTTCTGGAGCACACAGCTGATGTAGTGCATCTTCATCGCCAGGACCTCGTTCATGTCCTGCTGCTTCACACACTGCTCACACAGCAAGTCCATCACCTGGTGACACTTCTCCAGAGCTGCCACGTTCACCAGCACAGGGTTCTCCTTCACCAGCAGCACTATCTGGGACAGGCGGAGGGGAAAGTGTAGTAGGTCAGCAGATCACTAAAGATATGGTTCATCCTTTGGGCACCAATAATATGTGAGTTATTCAATAGGATAGAAATGTAACTGAACACCATAATTATGAATTATGTTATGTTACATTGAAGCTGAGTGCAGAGCAGCTTTAAGTATTTTGGAAAAATGTAATAAGCGTTAAAAAAATAACTCTTTATACTCAATAATAATCTATTTTCTTAATTTCTTGGCAGGTACAGCCAAGGTATGAGAGCAACCCATCTGGATACTTTCCCTCTTTGTCATGGCCTCACATCTTTTTGGGTGAAAAATATCTGGTGTCTTTTGACCGGCTCTAAATATAGATTTGAAGGTCTTTGCCAATCAAATAAAAAAATTAAGAAAACCATAAATGTTGTATCTACACGAAGCCCAAATATGATGGTCAATCAGGCAATCAATATACTATGATGAAATGAAAGCTATAGTGGATTGATGTTTTTAATTTCTATCTAACAGTGGATAACTCTTAATCTGGCATTTTCCTTTGATTGTCAGTGGTTCATTACCTTGACTTTAAACACCACTGTTAACTTTGGTGTTTGACGTTAGCCTCATTAGCATCATTAGCATCATTATGTAGTTGTGAGGAAGTGTTTCCCAAAAACCAACGTTCTGGATCATTTTTGTTGTAAAGACATTATGAAACTACATTTTAACGCTTCGCGCCAATTCTTTGATTTCACCCAAAAGTGGGCGGGGCCGTCTTTTGAGGTGCAGTGATGTAGTGCTGCTCCCATCGTTTGGATGGATAGCCATTTCATGTGGGATGGATGTTCAGCATTCCCAGAGCTTGAACCCTAATGACTTTGCACTTCACTTCCCCATTAGTGCTGCCATCATCAGTAGACCTGTGAGGAAGCCTCACCTTGACCGGGTTGAGGTTGGTGGTCATGATGATCCTGTGCAGGGGCCCCGCCAGCGTGGGGGGCAGCCTGGGCTCCGTCTCCAGCCCATGTGGCCTGGTGTAGAACTCCAGCTTTGCGAGCGAGAAGAAGTTATTGATCACTGTGACACAGTCGTGCTGGCCTGTGAGGAGAGAGCACAGGTTAACATGAACCCCCCCACAGTCACCTGACAGCCAATCTCAGCTTGTCTCACCAACAAACGCTGCCATCTGAGCCGCAGTGCGACCCACAGAGTTCACTTGGTTTGTCTCTGCGCCTGCATCCAGCATCATGGAGGTGATATCTGTCCTCCCTGAAATGTTAATGACAATCAAAAGAGCCATTTTCCCCTGCCATCAAGTAAAGTTTGTCTGGAGCTGCAATACATATTTGATTATAAATAAATAAAAACACTTTTGTGTGTGAAACATTTTGATTGTTGCATTTGTGAACAAATAAACAATTTGACAATAAAGCAAAAGGAAGTGGAAGTCTACTGCTTTTTCCCTTATAACATAGGAAGCAGCAAATGCTGTGTGCTTGTTCTGAATTATCTTTAGAATATTATTTGTGTGGTTTGCTCATTTCTAAAAACAACAACAAATGAATATTTACACGCAGAATTTACCTCTCTGTTCTACTATTGTTTTTTGATGAATCCATGGTTAGATTTCCAAGGCCAGTAAATAGATGTACGCATCTATTTACTGGAAATAACTAGAGGCTAGAGGCTATTTAACTTGTTGACTTTTGCCACTACGAAAAATGTTCTGATGTTTTGGATCAAGGAGGTTGCTCCAACAAAGAAATTGTGGCATAATCTTTTTTATTATTTTTATTTCAGTGTCACAGTATCACCTCAAGCTCTTTTATTTATTGCTATATAATACTTTGTGAAAGCCACATTGAGCCAAGGCAGAGCGGATGAAGGGCCACATGTAGCTCAAGGGCCGCGGGTTGCCTATGCTTTCCTAGTTAAATCAGATGTAATAATAGAAAAAAACCTCCAATGTAAGCTGAAAACCTGACTTCACAGTTTTACCTGACAGGCCAGCAAACATAAGAGCAGTGTATCCGTATTCGTGCTGGTTGCAGTTGACGTTGGCCCCATGCTGCAGCAGCAGACGACACATGTCCGCCTTGCCCTTATAGGCTGCATGCATCAGGGGAGTCATGCCATACTTAGGAAACCAAGCAGAGACACAACATTACATGAGGAGATGTTTTTATATATAATGGAAAAAGAAACATGTCAGGTCTCAACATAAAGCAGCATGAATTGATTTGATGGCCACAAGCTGAAAAAACAACATATGAAGCTTAGCGCAAGTTCAACCAGGAAGACCATCTTTACTCATTCATTCACATATTCCCAGCGTACTACTCTCTCTCCTCTCAATCAGTGATCAACAGCTAAACCTATCACTTCGCCTCTATTCCCTTCCTCACAGTTGTCATTTCAGCTGACTCAACGCAGCCCTCTTCCTCCCCTTCCACCTTCCTTTCTTCCAAATTTGGATTTGGCTGTGCCCGGCGGTGGTCCAACAGTTCCCCCAAGGGCCCCAACCGATAGGGGACTCTATGGCGCTATTGAGACCCCCGACGCCAAGATCAAAAGCTATATTATAGCAACCGGTCTATGTAGGCCTACCGGCCCATTCCCCAGAGACAGACATCAAGGAAACAGGTTTAATCCTCTTCTTAGTTCGCTGTGCCGTTGTCAGGCTGTGGTGGTCTGAGGCCAGGGCAGGCTGTGGTGGTCTGAGGCCAGGGCAGGCTGATGTTGATAGCCTACATGTGGCACTTCTGAGTGGTTGTGTATGTCCGTCATAGGCGGCGCCAGGGGGGCGCTAGGGGGTGCTGAAGCTCCCCCTATATAGCCATAGCATCCCCCAAGCACCCCCAAAAAATGTATGTATTTTTTTTTTTTTTTACGTTTGAAATTCATAATTTGAAAAATGATTAATTCGAAAATAATATGCCACAGTACAGAACAAGTACTTCTGGGTCTCTGTGTTTCATTCAAGCTCGGCTCTGTGTGTGTGTGTGGCAGGCGCGCATTTAGTGTGATTAAGCGAGCGAGAGAGAGAGAGCGCACCGGTGCCAGGGACCATGTTGTTAGCATCTGGTTAGCTAGCTGCACTAACGGATATAAGGAGCTGTTTCTACAACAAGCTGGAGGAGAGTCCTCTCCTGTCAGACTGAGAGACTCAGGTGAGCTAAAGGACTCTCTGAGTGTTTAGATAGTTAACTTTAGTCTAAGTTATCTCAGTGGGTCTCAAACGGTTTGGTCACAATTTATGTAAACAATTATTTCGACGCACACCTTCATATGATCATTATAGTTATAAAACAATAAGAGAATACATGAAAAACAGTTATGAAATACTACATGGCTGTAAAACAAGAATAGAGTTTAAAAAGGGGAGTGATTTGTAAAATACCCATAAAGAAAAAGTAAATCTGTTTACAGTTCTGTTTCATATGGGTGCTGAGAGAGGTATCCATAGATCTCTTCATGTTGCTCTCAAAGTGCACCAGGTTGATGCTTTTAACTTCAATATAAAAAAAAAAATCTTCCCGGGGAGCCCCCTAGACTTAGGTCCACCCCCCACTTATAAAAATAGCACTTTACCTATGCTTACAGCTATGAGCTGATTATCGAGCCTTCATTGTAACAAGTGTATACTGTGTATGTGTGTGTGGGGAGTGTTGCAGTAGAACATTCCACTGTAGCGCCCGGTACCTTAATGGAAAACCCTAAATGTTTGAGCACCCTCTGTGAAACGTCAAGCTACCCCACAGCACCCCCAAAAGAAAATCTTTGGCTCCGCCACTGATGTCCATGCGTGTGTGAGCGCATCAGTGTGCGCTTATGTTTTGGGCGATGTGGGGGGGGGCCCCCAAAACAATATTTGCACCGGGGCCAATCACAACCTTGTTACGCCACTGATTATTATATAAAGTTCATATGGCTAACATGTTCGGAAGCATTTGTTGACTTACACATTCAGCCTTCACAGAACAACATAATTCATTTGGAGTCTTTGTGTTTGTGTCCACATGATAAATATCTTTGTCTTTTAGCTTTGGTCTCCACCGTCTGAAAGATATGGCTGCTAAATTCAGTTATCAGTTAGTTAATACAAAATTATAAGAATTCTATTAACATCATTATTATTATTATTATTATTATTAATTAACTGATAACGGATACATTAACATGTAAGGAGTATTTTATTGTTAGCTAGGCAGATGGTCATGTTTGAATTTAATTTATTGAAAAATGTAATTATTGTAATTTAGTCATTATTATCTGATTCAGTATAATGCAGCTGGTGACCCCCTCTTTGCAGAATCCCCCAGTATAAAGTAATGGACGTAGCCAGATTTAAGAAAACCCTAATATTATAGAGTATTATAATAGACTTAATACACTAAGTTTAAGTGTACAATAACTATCACTCACACATGTTTTATTCCAGACACTTTAAGCATCTACTTTATTTATCTTAAGTTTGTTAAACATACCAATGATGGAAATATTTGAAATAAAAAATGGATAGTATAACAAGGTTACAAATAACTATGAATGAAATACCAGGCCTTGCAAAACCCCAACATATTCAATTGTCAATTATTTAAGATACAAATAATGTTTATTTTTATTTTACAACCACAAAATGTTGAATTTAATTATTTAATTTGACTTGTCAGACTGCAGGAGCCTGATATGCAACAGGTTCTCTAAGATAATCCTGCAGGCAGAAGTGCACATTTTAAGATTTAATAAAAAACATATGCCTTACATCTCACCCAGAAACACTTTGGTGCCTGTGTTTGTGTGTGAGGGGAGTGTGTGTGAGGGGAGTGTGTGAACACCTGCTTCTGACATGCAGTACGAAGGGTCTGTGAGCTACTTGTAGTGAAGCTTTATCAAACACCTTCAAGGGTCTGCCTCTCAATAGTCGCCTCCATATGTCCCGATCACAATGGATAACATATGTTACAGTGACATAACTGTTGCATTGTGGGTGGAGGAAGGATATATATATTAAGTATATATTGTTTTGTTTTTTTAAAGGTTGTGGAAGAGTTTCTCAACCTTGGGTTTGGGTCAATTGATTGAAAAAATGTACTTCATCAAAATACATATCACAGTTGTACAAGACAACACGTGCTAGCAGGAAGGACTTTTTAGTGTCTAAAGTCACAGGAAAGGTTATGAAAAATCTGCACTTTTGATGCTTTCGGTGGACTGGTCCTTTCAATATGGAAACATTTCTAGGTATATACTTTATTTACTTCAATATATTATTTAGTGGAGCCTGAAAGTTATTTTTGACTTTGACCGGGTTGTTTGATGTTAAGCACTTGCTATTTTCTTAGCTTTGAAAGCTTAAGAACATTTGGCAACAAAATAAATACTGTTTGTAAAATACTTCAACTAAAAACGTATAAAAAGTGCTTTCATACCTCATCCAAACAGTTGACTCGTACTTCTTCACCGGCCAGCAGCTGGGCAGCTTCCTGTACGTCACCTGCACAACAGAAGTTTCTAGTAAACATGAACCTGTGGACATTAAGTGAGAAAACTCAGAACTGCAAGGAGACCAGCGCCGTCAACACAATTCCTACACCACATATATAATGTTGTTATAAAGGATTTTGGTTATGCGTTTATTTTATGGCTTTGACATTTCTGAGTAATAACCCTTTTATGTTTCCTGGAAATATATATATATAATCCGGTACCAATACACGGAAATCAATATATTTCTATAAAAATAGGTAAATTGAATATTAATTCTTTTTTTATTTATTATTATAGATTCGATTCTTCATATGTACACTGAACTGCACTTTATAAGTCATATTGTAATACGTTAGCTGGTGGTATAATAATTAAACAAACTGTATCCAGAAAACCTTTTTTAAATATTAAAAAATGACATAAAAGTTTGGACAATTTCTTGCTACAAAATTACTTTAAGTGAGTGGGTTTGTCATGAACAACTTGGTCCTAACAAAATAAATTGCAAGTTATATAAGTTTGTGTGAAACACAGTGAATGAAACTTAAAGTGTAATAAAAGGAACCAGTACTCACCTGCAGCGATGACCTGCAGGATCTTCCTCTCTGCTGATGATAGATCTCCTTTGTGCTGGGCCGCCATCCTCTGTGATCAGCTGTGATCTCTCAGTGATCTGTGTCTCTGTCCTGCTGACAGTCACAGTCTGCATGTACACTGAGTCACTGCATGGACTCAACCGACATCCCTGGAACATACCACTGTACCAAGCAAAGGGGGAGACCACTGTGGTCTGCTGGATACAAAATGCATAGTAGTAAAGATATTGTAAGTTTCTGATGATTCAATTTAGATAATTTATAACTTAAAAGATAAAGGTTTTGCTGTCCAGGTCTGACTGTAGTTTAAATAATGTTTTATTTATATAGAACAACTAAGAAGGAACAAAATAGTTGTGGCTATATTTAATGACCCCCTGATGTGGAACACAGATTGCATCAAAATGTGTAGTTCGGTGTTCACATTAATATGTGGAAGTATTTTAACACGCCTGCTTTGAAAGCCCTAAAGCGTTTGGACCTTTAAGCTTTCACGCTAGTAATTGCCGCTAATATGTACCCCCTATAGCCCCTACGTGCCCGACTCCACCTGCAGGTGGATCACAGACTTCCTGTCTGACAGGAAGCAGCACGTGAGGCTGGGGAAACACGTCTCTGACCCCCGGACCATCAGCACTGGTTCCCCTCAAGGCTGCGTTCTTTCCCCTCTGCTCTTCTCCCTGTACACCAACAGCTGCACCTCCAGTCACCAGTCTGTCAAGCTCCTGAAGTTCAGAGACGACACCACCCTCATCGGACTCATCTCTGCACCATCTGGTGATCTGGTGCAGGGACAACCACCTGGAGCTCAACGCTCTCAAGACAGTGGAGATGGTTGTGGACTTTAGGAAGAACGCAGCCCCGCCAGCCCCCATCACGCTGTGTGACTCCCCATCACTCTGTGTGACTCCCCATCACTCTGTGTGACTCCCCATCACTCTGTGTGACTCCCCATCACTCTGTGTGACTCCCCATCACTCTGTGTGACTCCCCATCACGCTGTGTGACTCCCCATCACTCTGTGTGACTCCCCATCACTCTGTGTGACTCCCCCATCACTCTGTGTGACTCCCCCATCACTCTGTGTGACTCCCCATCACTCTGTGTGACTCCCCATCACTCTGTGTGACTCCCCATCACTCTGTGTGACTCCCCATCACTCTGTGTGACTCCCCATCACTCTGTGTGACTCCCCCATCACTCTGTGTGACTCCCCCATCACTCTGTGTGACTCCCCATCACTCTGTGTGACTCCCCAGTCACTCTGTGTGACTCCCCAGTCACTGCTGTGGAGTCTTTCCGCTTCCTGGGCACCATCATCGCCCAGGACCTCAAATGGGAGCAGAACAGCAGCTCTCTCATCAAAAAAGCCCAGCAGAGGATGTTCTTCCTGAGGCAGCTGAAGAAATTCAACCTGCCAAAGACGATGATGGTGAACTTCTACACCTCCATCATGGAGTCCATCCTCACCTCCTCCATCACCATCTGGTACGCTGCAGCCAAAGCCAAGGATAAGGGCAGGCTGCAGCGTGTCATCCGCTCTGCAGAGAGGGTGATCGGCTGCAATCTGCCATCCCTCCATGACCTGCATCCCTCCACGACCTGCACGCCTCCAGGACCCTGAGGCGGGCAGGGAAGATAGTGGCCGACCCCTCCCACCCTGGACACAAACTGTTCACCCCCCTCCCCTCTGGCAGGAGGCTGCGCTCCATCGGGACCAGAACCTCTCGGCACCTGAACAGTTTCTTCCCCTCCGCTACCGGCCTCTTAAACAAGGCCCGGCCCCCCACTGACACTTTACCTCTGCCACAACGTAGACTCTATACGCATTACATTAATGTACACAATGTTTAAATATTGCTTACTGCACATATTGTATATTTCATATTTTATATTCTATAATTCACTGCATTCTATTTGGTTGTAAATTACTGCTTTATTTTATTGCTATCTTACTATACTTTTATTACAGTGCAGGGCCGTTTCTAGCTTTTTGGGGGCCCTATGCAAGATGCTGTTTGGGGGCCCTAGTTTTGACAGTTTTTTAACTACAATGGGGGGGATTCCGAAGCCTTTAAGATGATCTGTGGAGATGCATCAATATGTTACACTTTAATAGGAAAACAGGCTAATTTCACGAAAACCAAGCAATTGAAAATTACAAAAAATGATATTAAAAAGGTAAACAACAAGGCTCCTCTATGTCAATAAATGCAAGAGATGCAGCATTTTCTCAACAATGTTTAATTTACATTTTTCATCTTCCTCAGACGTCACTCATTGGCTGTCAGCCAATGAGTGATCGTTGGGCTGTCACTTTATTACCCCAAAAACACAAGCCACAGCTTTGCTATCATTGCAGTTTAGTTTGTATGCATATAATGCTTCACCGAACACAGGAGGGGGCTTGGCTGTCTACAAATAAAGACGGCTCATTTTAATTCTCCCCAAATATATTGAGGCTGAACCTGAACTTTGAATTCTCTGCTCCCATCATAATCTTGGCGATCTTGTTAAAATTGTGAATGCAGAATTAGAAATACTATGTAACTGGTTTGCAGTTAATAAATTATCCCTTAATGTGGCCAAAACAAATGACATGTTATTCAATACAAAGTCTGAGAGTAGAAATGACTGCATTATACGGATTTGCAATACAGAGATAGAAAAAGTTGGTGCATGTACATTTGTAGGACTGCTTGTTGACGAAAAACTCAATTGGAAGCACCATATAAATTATGTACAGACTAAACTGTCAAAAACAATATGTATTTTGTATCATACTAAGAACATTCTTGAAGAAAAGATACTCTTTATAACAGTCTATTTCTCCCTTACCTTTACTACTACTCCGAAATATGGGAGTACTCAACAAATCTACAAAAAATAATAACATCCCAAAAAAAAGTATTACGAATAGTCTGTGGTGTTGGTAAATATGAACACACAACTTCCATATTTAAAAAAACTCAATCTATTAAAATGTGTTGACATAGTGCAGCTTAAAACAGTACTGATTATGCACAACATTTTCCATAACAAAATGCCTAATAACATTCAAAAGCAGTTCCAAACCACAGCGTGAACATATGAATGTAAAAAAAGTCACTTGAAAATAAGTGTTCACAATGTTTATATGCAATTATGCATATATTATTATTATTATTCATTTGCCAAGTACATGTGTACATATGTATATATTTATATATAGTATTTTCATTTCCAAAAAAAGATAGTGAAAGAAACTGCTATTGACATGTGCAGAAAATGACCCTATATCTAGTTTTCGTATATATATATATATATATATATATATGCATTTATTGTTTTCCTGCCTGTTTTCTTTATTTCTTTGTACTCCTTCATTTCTATACGTTTTTGACGCAATAATGCCGCTGTATTAGGATGATGCACGGGAGGGCTACTTTCCACAAGCTATGCTTCAGCCCTCCCGCTTCTACTCATTTTGTTCATCTTTGTGTGTGTGAATTATACTTTTTTTGTTTTTTGGATGAATAAAAAAAAAATTACCCCGCATAGTCCGCCTATAGAAACGGCCCTGTTACAGTGTTCTTCATATAGTTCGCTATCTGTGTACTTTTTAAACATTTTGTTTTATATTTGATGTATGCACCATGACATCAAGTCAAATTCCGCGTACGTGTGAACCTACCTTCATCCTCTGTCTGAAACCAGAGCCCAGTCTGCTCTGATTGGTTCGCGGATTTTAGAGATGTCCCAAACCTTATCACTAATGGCTCGTTTCCACTACACGGCCTCGCTCGGCCTCGCTCGGCCGCGCTCGGCCGCGCTTGGCCTCGTTAGGACCAGCTCACTTTATTGCGCGTTTCCATTACAGTTTAGGAACTGGGGTAGTATCTATAATAACGCAGTGTAGGCAGAGCGACGCTGCTTAAAACTGCCGTGACGTCATCTTCAATGCGACACAACACACAACAATGGAGGATGTGGAGATGTGGAAGCGATCGTTTGCTTGTTTCTTGCTGTGTGGTTTATTATCACAAGAAATAGGCAAGAGTTGTTTCGAAAGAGGCGACTTATAGCAAGACGAGGTATAGAAGAAGCTGACGCGAGAGTTCGGGCAGTCCTACGCCGCAGAGACTACAGGACGACTCGAATCACTACTACTAACTACAATGCTACTTGGTAAGCTAACATTAGCTAACTAGCAATGTGTTTAGGCTCACGCTCCCTATACGACCAAAGTATTTCAAGTATTTAATTAATTGTAGCTACCACTTTTACGTATTAAAATATGTATGCTTTTGTTTGTGTATTTCAGAAGTTGCGTGTATTTCAGAAGTTACGTCGCCGCCTTAGACCATGTGTTTGGATGCTCGACCGAGCTACCGAGTGGTGGAATGTGATTGTTCCATCTTTCACACACACTCAGTGGGTGAAGAACTTCAGGATGCCTGAGGAAACCTACGTCTACCAGGGGTAGCAGTGGCACAAGGTGCAGAGGAGGGCAGGGACATACGAGAGGGTCTGATGCGCTACCTGAATACCTAGAATATATAATGTAATACCTAAATATTCATTGTATTGTATTGAACATAAATAAATCTTTTTTTTTTCACATAAATGTGTTTGTCAAATTATTTAAACCAACATTTTTTTATCAGAATTGACTATTTAGTAAATATTTGAATTTCAAGCACCAGTACTTACTGCCCCATAATAATAATAATCTAATAAATTAAGCAAATATCAAAGCAAACTATAAACATAAATACAAAAGTGTAAAACACAGCAGAACTATATTCATAAATGCAAGTGTAAACAATTGTTAACATGGATGGAGGCTAAAGTATCCACAGCATAAAATAATATGATTATGATGGTTTGTCTGAAAGACACAGCCTTAAGGTTCAAGGTTTTTTATTTTGTCATACGAACATAGCTACAGTGTAGTTATGACAATGAAAATCTTAGGTCACAACAGTGACAACACAATAACCCAGATCAACAGAAATATAGTGCAAGTAAATATTAAGCGCTGTGCACCGCTCTCTTTGTATAGGTGTTTTCTTTTGTTCTCTTCTCTTTGAAATATATAAGCAATGTGTTTGAGTCTAGCACAACGAGGGTATTACAATTGAGTAATTTTTACTACATGTATTTATCATGTATTCTTAATACCATTACAAAATATGTAATGTTATGTTTTAGAGGACCTCAAGCTAGCAAACTCAATTTCAAACAGTATGCAGAGTTGTCCTGCTAAAGAGTTAAAATGTATTATTTAACCAAGTATTTATTCTCTTATTTGCTTTAATTGCAACAGATGATAAAGGTTTCACTGTGATAAGTATTCTCTTAAATCCATAAACCCCTGTACAGTGCTTTGTGGACGATGATGGTGTTTATGATATTTCTGACTGCAGAGGGACGCCTAGATGATGCCATCTTTCTGTGTGATCGCTGGTGGGTGCAATTATTTATCAACAAGCAATAAGATAAGTCAAAGAAGTACTTTATTTAACACAATTTTAGAAGTGTTTTCTTGCAGCAGCATAAAAAAGGCATGGCATTGCACCAGTTTGTGCTGTTGATGTGGAGGATGTCGATGCAGAGGACGTTGTTCGGAACTGTTCCTCCTCGCTAGTCCCAATGTAATCATCTAGAACAGAAACATGACTTGTAAATTCCACAAACTACTGCAGCACAATACTATAAATAGCAACAACAACTATAGAAAAGACAAACTGAACGTAAACAATGGCACATATGGTGTTAGCAACAATAGCTCTAGCTAATGCTATCTGCCTTAGCTAGCTAGCTAGCCTTCGGGGCTCCATAAAAGCATGGGTTGTCGAACATAAATGTAAGGATAAAATAGACTTATTTGTTAGAAGTGAGCTTTAGAACAGATAGGGACACAAAGGTTTCAAGCAAATAACAGAGCGTTAGCAAAAACTTACCATGCAGAGACTCCAGTAATGCCGTTGCAGAGTCCAGTGTCTGTGGAGAGACCTCCTGAAAGACTTTGATATTGCGAGTTGTCCCGTTGAGCTCTCGCTGGATCTTATCATCTGCAATATAATGGAGGAACGTCGTCACTTCCTCGACCGACCATGGTGTGCTTTTCTTTGCCATTGTTGTAGCTCCTCTGTTAACAAAAATGCTGTTTGTAAAAATGCTGCAAGCATCGCTATATATATGCGACGCTAGGGATTATCTCGCGCGCCGATTGTGGCGATTCTCTCCGACCAATCAGCAGCCGAGAGTGTTGACGTCACACACTCAGCCCGGTTGTCTCTGGCCCTAGAACCACGATTTTATGAGGCCAGAAAAACTGTGAATTAGGACCCGCCGGCCGGTACTAGGCCAAGTGGAAACGCAACCAAAAATGGGCCGCTAACATCACAGCCCTCTTAAACCGTGCTCCGCGCTGTAGTGGAAACGAGCCATTAGAATGTGTTGGAGCACTAGCCAATAGAAGAGCGAGTGTTACATAGTGATGTCATTTTGTTATTGCGGCAAACAAAGGAGTTCATTGGAGGTGTTTCAGGCGGGGGAGAGTGCGGGAGAGAAACTCCCTCTGGAGGGAACACAGGGTTTTTAGCCTTTGCAGACCATTTACATGCATTAAAACCTATATAAGACACTACAGTAGAGGGAAACCCCCCAAAAGCATAATCTCTGTGTGATGGTTTCAAGGTTTCTTCTTTGTTAGGACGAGTGGTTAAAATATACCATGCAGTGCGCATGGTATACTTTAACCACTCGTTAAAGTAGTGGTTAAAGCCTCAGACAGAGGTTAAACTGTGTTTAGGACTCAATGTCACCAACACATTCTCACTCCCAATTCGTACTATAGAGACGTTATGTCAGGATCCCTTGGCGTCACTATCAAAGGCAGTGGGGGGCCTTTAGCGTCAAGTTTCAACTATCAGGGAGTCCCATTGACTTGCATAGACCTCCCTGAACGTTGGTAATAGACGAGTTGGGATCGCGGAGAAATGCTCTCCGCAGACCCATTCTCACAGCGTTTATCAACCTTTTTCTTACTCAATATCAAGCCACACTTATTGTTTTTACTTCTTTATTTTAATTGTATAATGTCAGACTTTTGTTGCCGTCTGTTAGGGGGAGATTAGGGGCTCAGAATACTGAAATCTGTATTGTTTCATCGTTTTTTCCTTCTAATTTTGTATTATTTTCTAAACTACACACTGTTATTTACTCAACAATAAGACACAATTATCCTTGTGTTTATTTATTTGTTTGATTGTATAATGTCGGACTTTTGGAGTCCGTCAGAACCGAGGGTCGGAGCAGCTCATTCGAACACAGGAAGCTGTATTTTCAAAATAAGAGTTTGTTTTTATTATGTTTGATAATATATTTTTTATTAACTAGACCACTGGGTCATGTTAAGACCATCTTTTCTGTCGATTTGGTGTTACAAATATCAAAACAATATATGTGTGGATAAGAAAATACATCCATCATAAACTAAACTGGAAACAGCAGTATATTGTATTGTGTTAACGCTGTACACTTGACAGTTTTTTAACACGCACCACCTAGTGGTTAAAGCACGTT
Source organism: Trematomus bernacchii (assembly GCF_902827165.1). Lineage (NCBI taxonomy): Eukaryota > Metazoa > Chordata > Actinopteri > Perciformes > Nototheniidae > Trematomus > Trematomus bernacchii. Next base: position 2,443,784 of record NW_022987571.1, read on the forward strand.
ATTGAATGTTTTGGTTGAATATGTTATATTTGATAAAAACATAAAAATATTAAGAGTACATACAAAATAGGGGGAAAGTAGAAGGTCAACTAGAGAATGCAATTCCTGAAGAAATTGCTAGTGGGAATGCTTTATGCTGAAAATCTGACGCTAAACTGCTATGCTGAAATGTAATGTGTAAGAAGAAAGTGAAGAATACATGAACACTGGGGGCTTGAATGTGTGATGAGAGAAGAAAAGAAAGTAAAAAGGCTTGGAAAAGCAGCAGAATATTTGAACTGCAAACTTTTGAACTAACTTGATGGCGAATTATCTGTCGCCATGCCAACAGCATTTGATGACATCCCATAATACGCTTAGATGCGTTGATGGCTGCATCGTTACCAAACCTGTGAAGTTTTGGGCCGTTTGGAGCATTTTCACTGAAGTTTTGAGAAAACCGTGTTTCCATGGAAACGGCATATGATGAAACCCCATAATTGACGTAGAGCTGTTGAGGGCTGGACCGGTGATATACAAGCAAAGTTTGGGGGACGATCGGACCGTGTCCATTGGACTTACAGCGACATCGTGTTTCATGGCGAGTGGTCTGTCGCCATGGCAACGGCATTTGATGACACCCCATAATACGGTTAGATGCGTTGATGGCTGCATCGTTACCAAACCTGTCAATGTGACATCATCGTGTTCCATGACACAGGTGTTTATATTCAGTGGCGTTTTTATATGTACAAAAGTGGTGGGGCACAAAAAACTTAGATGTCTATATATAAGCTTCTGCAGTGATGTGCAGTGAGGTTCATGGCTGGTGAGTCACTGGCCCTGACTCTTCAGGTTTACAAATATTATATTTTGACCTAAATCAATACCCAAAAAATGTAATTTTATCATTTAAATATTGAATTGTTCTCTCTTAGTAAGATCCCATTTTCAATCAAATTGTGGTCTTACCTTGACTTGAAGATGAAGTCCATTTGCCTATCCTTCTGGACAAAAATTTCTATTACTTTTTTGTAAAAGTCCTCCTTATCTTCTTGTAGTTTCAAAAGTCTATCATAAATCTAATCGATAGATTTATGATTAAAAAATTATAAAAGTAGGGTAGACATGTGGATATTATCCGGCTGAACAAACGTGCATTTATCTAACAGGTACGTTTCCCACAGATCTTATTTCGAGCTATTTTCTAAAATCCTATGGAGAAATCTCATTGCTTTTTTGTCGAGGGAAGCCATGCGCAGCTTACTTCCTGGTTTTAGGACGCGTCACTGCAGCTCTCTCGTCTCCTCTTCATACACCACACTTTTCGCGGCACACGTGCTTACAGCCAATCAGCTCTGAATTATGTGAGATGACGTATGGTGGGGATGGCAGCTCAGTGCCCCTATGGTCATTATTTTTTTGCCACACACATTAAATAGGAAAATACTCTGAGCATGCGCAGTGTAGTTTTTACAGTCACCGTTCACTTAGACAGTGAGAGGGAGGGGCATGATCAGGTTTTGTCCCACATGGCTCAAAACGGCTCAATAGGCACACACTGTAGACACTAATTAGAAGAACACAGACAGCAATGTACAGACGAATCAGATGATTAAACATGATCTTAATTTATATATTTTTTTATTTATTTCTTTGTAATCATTATTTGTAATACTTTCTGCTGACACCTTTCGGCTGTACCTGCCCCTAATGACCAGTCGCCACTGTTTATATTTGAGCTAACGACGACAGCTGTGTGTCACCAATAATGTATAAAATAGGTGGAACATGTTGAAGTCAGTATGAAGTCTCCATCAGACGGAAAAGAATAGGCTCAGACAGTCTGTTAAACTCCAGTGACCACGTCGTTAGCTCAAAAACGAACACCTGTGTGTTATGACATCATCGTGTTCCATTACACAGGTGTTTATATTTGAGCTAACGAGGTGTGCAGAGATCAAAGGTTTCCATTGTTCTGAAACCTCTTACTTGTGAACGTTTTGTGGAAGAACCGTAACAGATATCTGTGAAATTTCAAAACGTGAAGCATGTCAAGGAAGTTGAGTATCTGAAGTGTAATCTTTGTGTACTTTCGGGTTAATAATGTGGCCTTTTTGGCAGTTTAACTAAAGGTGTGCGGCTGCTGCTGTGAGGAAATATCAGCCTGAAATTACAATGGGGTTTAATGGAGGCATGTTGAACGTTTTTGTCACTTCATGCCCTCAAGAGGCTTTTTGTTTAATTATTTTTTGCTTAATTATTTGTCATTTTTCAAGCTACGAGATGTTTTCCTACGTTTGTCATGAAAAATTATGTCTCAGGAATGTAGGGTTTGGGAATTATGGCAGTTTAAAAAAAAAATATGAAGGCAAATTTCAAACTGTCCTCCACTCTAACTCTGACATCACGCACTCTGCCTTAACGAGCTGCGCAATGTTAAAGTTAAAATGTAAAAAATGTGATGAATTATGGGATGTATCTCTGGAATTATGAAAGTTATGAATAAAAAAAGTAATAGCCATCGATTCCCGACCGAGCTGAACGTTTTGATGTTTGAACAGAGTTTCTGCGATGTTCAATGCGGGAGGAGAAGAGGTGCAAAATTCCGGCGGAATAATAAAGAATTTCGTGCGTAGAATAACAGATAGTTGGAATGCTGTTAACAGCATTCCAACTAAATGATAGAAATATAGAATAGAACATATCAAGAAGATACTGTAATTGATCTCTAAAACAGTTTAGTGCCGGATGTCCAAAGATATTAATAGGAGGATGTGCAAAACAGACAAACTAATTAGGCTTTATTTAAACATTAAAGAGAAAGAAATTAAAGTTTTTCATCTCCGACCTTGTCAGGTATTGAACATTCAATAAATGAAGAACACAGAATTATTAAATATAAAACACAGAATTTGTGTGATTATACTAAATGATTTACAAAGAAACACCACTGCATATTTACAACTGTTATACATGCTGCTGTAACGAAAAAAAATCCAACTTGGGATCAATAAAGTATATCTTATCTTAAGATGATCGATGGCTACTGCCATATTTGCAAAATGTGCCTCTGAACCTTGACAAGTGCATGTTTCAAGGCTTATCAATTAACAACAGGAGGGGTCACAGACATAAGACCAGCTATTAAATAAAGCTCTTCTGACCTTAGCTATCATGTGGGTACCAATCACAGAGCTTGAGGACTAATCACGGGGTTTGTCAAGCAAAGTGCACTCAAAAAAAGGGGAAAGTGGGGTTGTTCAATTTGCAAATATGCAGTTAATATATGAGACAGAATGTATTCATGTTTCTCATCGAAACATCAATCAATCATGTAGAACTATTTTAATCCTGAGGGGTGTACGTTCTATAAGTCTCAATCATGTTAAGAAATAAGAAAAAAGTTATGTTTATCTCTGTAACTACGCCCACTGAGCACATACGTCAGCAGCTTGCTCTGCAGCCGATTACTCATCTTCTAATTATTATTGACAAATATTTTATTCACAAATCAAAATGGTCGGACTCAAAACCCTACTTTTAATAGTTTCTTAATTGAACTTGAACAATATGGCACTTTAATGGACAAGATGAAAAGCAGAAAGCCAGCCTCCACTTGGGAAAACGCAGTCAAGCCAGCCCGCACGTGATATTGCGGTGCGCGAATATCCTATGCATTACGGTAGAGTCCTGGAAAAACTGCGTTCAAAATAAAAGCGCTTACTCGGTCAATAACAAATACACCTAAAAAACATACAAAACATATTAAAGGTGGGGTAGGTAAGTTTGAGAAACCAGCTCGAGATCGCTAACATTTGAAAATACACAACCGGAGAAAATCTGCCACTTCCTTATAGAGCCCTTCCTCCAACACACACGAACGCGCACATGACCAATGAGGGCACGAGATAAGTTCGTGCACAGATGGAAGGCTGACAGGCAGGTAGGCCATCCAGTTATTTTAGCCGGGCCGGTTAAAATAATTGGTCGTCCTTTTTACAGTATTACGGCTTCCACAGATGACATTTTTGTATGGATTTTTTGTTAAAGCACTTAAGATATTCCTATATATATATTCCATGGAATATAACAAAAAGTGTATCTCGAGCCGGTTTCTCAAACTTACCTACCCCACCTTTAAATTAAGAAATATGTACTATATAAAGTGATCAATAATTATTTAAAACAAACTACGTATAAGTACCACATTATAAATGAGTGAATGTAAAATGTAAGGAGTTTCAAAATAAAAGACCTTTGAAGTCTCATATATGAGCTATCATCCCTCTGTTTTTAGATAAGAATAAAACAAAGACTCTCCAGTATCAAAGACTCATTTCACTCCAGGGTGATAGCAGGACATCCCAACTAGTCACTCCGAAAAAAATCAGGACATTCTGATGTAGAGTTTCAAAATAAAAGACATTTGAAGTCTCTATTGTATGAGCTATCATCCCTCTGTTTTTAGATAAGAATAAAACAAAAACTCTCCAGTATCAAAGACTTATTTCACTCCAGGGTGATAGCAGGACACCCCATCTAGTCACTCAGAGAAAATAAGGACAATCTGATGTAGAGTTTCAAAATAAAAGACCTATGAAGTCTCATATATGAGCTATCATGCCTCTGTTTTTAGATAAGAATAAAACAAAAACTCTCCAGTATCAAAGACTCATTTCACTCCAGGGTGATAGCAGGACATCCCATCTAGTCACTCAGAAAAAAATCAGGACATTCTGATGTAGAGTTTCAAAATAAAAGACATTTGAAATCTCTATTGTATGAGCTATCATCCCTCTGTTTTTAGATAAGAATAAAACAAAAACTCTCTAGAGTTTAAAAATAAAAGGGATGATAGCTCATATATGAGACTTCAAAGGTCTTTTATTTTGAAACTCTACATCAGAATGTCCTGATTTATTCTGAGTGACTAGATGGGGTGATACGATAGATGTCTTGTAATGCTGTTGAGGAACCTGCGACCCAAGTCTTTCATTCATTGCATAACTTCAACATAGTTGTGTATATGATATGTCAATAAACCTTTGAAAATCTTGAAATCTTGAAAGGGATGTGAAAAATAGCCATTATATACAGTCTTTAATGAACTATTAGTAGAGAATAACGAGTAATGAATATACTTTATAGGGATCTGCAGATAAATGTTTAGTCTTCTCAAGCAGCAGCTATCAAATATCTCTCCTGATTGTTGGCACTTGACAATCACCTTTCCTGAATTTGACTCAGGTGTAACTAAAGTCTGATTTAAGGGTTGTTTATATTTCACATCATTAATCAGAATCTGCAAAGTAACTAAAATAAATGTAGTGGAGTAAAAATACCAGGTTAACCTCTGAATTGTAGTGGAGTAGAATTACAAAGTAACAATGAGCTGGCATGTGGGTATATATTAATGCTGCCCATTATGGACACAAGCAATTTTCACCCATTTATTAATTATATGTTTTAAATTTGATAACAGTGTGCCAGTGTTTAATACTGGCAACTTCTAATTGTGGGAAAAACGAAAACGTTCCCAGTAGAGACTGGCATTATACGATTTAAAATAAAAACAATAATCGTGGCTTGATATTGAGTAGGAACATGTTTTTATGAACCCCACAGCTTCCGGTCTTCCAAGACCCGACCGGACAAAAAGACGTGTTGCAGGCACGAAACATACTACCAATAGAAATACATTGCTTTTAAAATCGTTCTGTGTGACACAAAAAAAAGGGGAAAATCGTGTTGGTGAACACGAATCAATAGATTCAATGTCGTGACTATAACACGAAATGCCGTGAGACTGGGTTGGTCCTCAGTAACACACGGCAGGCTTAAGGAAAGTAAGTCCAAGGGTTGCAGAGATAAACTCAGATATATATACACACACACACACACACACACACACACACACACACACACACACACACGCACGCACGCACACAGATGTATCGCAGTATGATTCACTTAAGATAAAGAACTGCATTTCAGCTGAGGTGAATCATATTTGACGCTACTGAGGTGATGATGTGTCATAAACTCTCTGTTGTAAATAATTGTTATCAATACTTTACAATATTATTATGAGATTTTCAGCTGACCCTAGCTGAGGTGATAGCATGATGCTAGGGTGAGAGGATTCATGTATCTGTAGGCCTGCAGCCATCATGGCTCATTCTCAGCAGGAAATGAAACATAAGCTGATGGTTTCAGGCGACAACATCTGTTCTGAAGGCTGTAACTTCGTCCTTCACCTGCGGTTACAACATCAAGGTTTCTTGTCACAACAACATACCCTCTTGTTTTTTATAAAGAGATTTACTGTAATCAGACAAGCTCTGTGTGAATTTAAACAATCAGCACTAGCTGAAACGGTTCTTATCAGGAAAAGGACCCAAAAATGATCTTACAACTGGCAAAATAAAGCATAAGCCGCTTTTTATTTCCCCACACTGAGGGTCAGCTGTTTGAAAACCTCGTCTTTGCCACCATTATTACAATTATTGTAGACCAAAACTGATTCATTCATGAATTCATTTGGGCATATCTTTGTCAACAAAGTACTCAAATCTAGAGTTATCGAGTATTAATGTGTACGGCCAGGCTGCTGAATGATTTAAGCCCAGGGTATTGACAAAGTATGCTCAGTGTTGCATTTACACGGGAACGAAACGGGTTGTATTTGCATAGTTTCTCTTGCGTATAGCCCTTTCATTTACACGAGGCCGTAACAAAACGATAGAAACGGACCCCGCAAATGATAACGGGTCCCAAGGTGGATAGATTTGCAAACGAAACGCTCTGGGGGGTCAAACGGCTCCGTGTAATTGCCTCTATACGATCATTTCCCGATAGATGAAGCCATAGCCCCACCTCTCCCCGCCTCTGCTGCTCACTGCAGTAGCACTAGCAGTAGCTACTGTCAGTAGCTACTGCTAGTGCTACTGCTACTGACCATGCTACAGATGTTAGTACAACATCTACAGCTCGACCATGCTACAGATGTTAGTGCAAAATCTACAGCTCCTCTACCACAACCATCAGCAACAAGTGGACATGGAGAATTACATGAACTACTACATGTTGCTAAATCCACCGCGGGGCATAAACAGAAGGGCAACCATGGCAACCATGCTCCGGGTAGTGATGTGTTGGTCACGAACGAGCCGGCTCAAAGAGCCGGCTCTTTTAAGTGAACGACGGGAGCCGGCTCGCGCCTGCGAACGAGACGTTTTTTTTGGTTTGTTTTTTGTTAAGTAATACAAGACAGAATGATATGATGATCTCCGCGCTATAGCTGCTCCGTGCATGCATGCAGTGACATGTAATATCCAAGGATTAGAGACTGTTGGATGCTGCTGTTTTGAGCATTGCAATACATTTATTTGTATTATGTTTTTTTATGATTAGAGACGGTTGGATGCTGCTGTACTGAGCATTGCAATATATTTATTTTCACTATGTTATTTATTTATGATTATCCTTGGGCTCAGCAAAGATTTGATGTCAGCTGTTGCTGTCTTTTTTTCTATAGTTAATACTGAAATAGAGCCCTGCTGTTTTGTCAGGTCCTTTTCTTTAAAGGTCCCATGTCATGGCCATTTCTACTGATCATAATTCCATTGTTGAGGTCTACTAGAATAGATTTATATTGTGCATTTTTCCAAACTCACATTGGTTTCTCATACAGCATCTCTGTAAACTACGTGTATTCACTGAATTTCACTCTCTGCCTTTAACGGCTCGTTGTAGCTCCAATAGCTCCAGCCCCCACCCTCCCTGTGAGCAAAGTGTGCTCTGATTGGTCGGGACGTTGTGAATCGCGCTGAGCTCCGTGGAGGTGTTGTTTCCTTGTTTAGCATACACAGCGAAACACAGCCAAACTCATCCTGAGCACACACAAAGTCACAGCCGAAGTAAAAACAATAAGTGTGGCTTGATATTGAGTAAGAAAAAGGTTGATAAACGCTGTGAGAATGGGTCTGCAGAGAGAATTTGGCCGCGATCCCAACTGTCTGTTATCAGCCTGCAGCCAGGGAGGAGAAATCAGCAGAGCTGCCTGTGTGTGAGGAAGTCCGTGGATTGGTCAATTTGGACCAATCAGCGGGGGCTTAACGTAACGGCTCCGCGGACGTAACGTAACGGCTCCACAGATTGGTCCATTTCGTTCCAGGTACGGGGTTACGTCACCCCGTTCCGGAAGAATCAAATTGACAATGACGTATCTCCAACGAGGCGTTTTGGGGAGGTATTTTCTGTGTTAGAGTTTTACTCGCTACAGGGTGTACTTTGAGGGTTTTGACTCTGCACACCGTTTACATGCATAAAAACCTTCATAACACACAAGGGGACGGGTAATAACCGGAAAAGCATGACATGGGACCTTTAAATATCATTTTAAAATGTCGATACAGTAGCCCCTTTTTTTAAATGTCTATGCTTAAGTTTTTATAGGTGTTGCTATCTGCTTTGTGTAGCGTGGTACAAGCAAGTCTGTGCATTCATTGGGTGGTATCAGAGAGATACAAGGGTCTGTAAATGCAATGAAAACAATTGGCCACAGCAAATAATTGATATTAAACATGTCATTTTTACTTTTGAATACTTCAGTACAAAGGATGTATTGAATAATTTAAGTGATAGATGTGTACACATATAAATCATTAGTCAAAACAGGGCTACATTTGATTGAATTATAAAAGGTATAATATGTGGTAAACTGAAGAGCCGTTTGGGAGCCGAAAGAGCCGGCTCTTCTTGGTGAGCCGAGCCAAATGATCCGGCTCACCAAGAAGAGCCGGAATTCCCATCACTAGCTCCGGGGTCTTCTTCGCTGCTTTTGGTGTATTTTGTGGCGGCAGCAGCACCACTTACAGCGTTTCCAGCGGGTCGAGCGGTCTCGTGTGAACAGACACGTTAAATGAATCGAATGCGTGTGAACGGAAGACTTTTTTGAAAACGCATACGGTGCATAAACGCAAACGTTCCCGTGTAAAGGCAGCATAAGTCACAGCACTGTCTGCATTGTTAGCTTACCTAAATTCAAGGTAACATAGGAATTGCAATTCAACGACAAATGACTTGCTTTTATTTTGAAGGCGTGTTACATAACTTCCGGTCTGCACCGGGTGTGTTGTTTGTGATTGACGCATGAAGCCCCGTTCTTTCCAGGTTGGACCTGCTGCCGAGCGACCGTTTATTCCTGCGGGCCTTTGTTCTGCATTTCCCCTGGAGCCGGAATACCTTTTGAAACCCTTTGAGGATTAATTATATTTGTTTATTTATTTATTTTTTGATCAAGATGGGCTGCTCGGGATTCACCTGTTCCAAACACTGCCTGTGTGCGCTCAACATCCTCTATGTTGTGAGTATATGAAAAGGCTGAGATATGGATCATCAGCCTGCTGCCATTATTCACCATCATCCCAGTGATGAGGGCAGACTTAATCAGAGATTCACTGTGGGATCAGTGCATGAGAAAATACATCTTCAAAAAATAGCCTACTGCCTGCTTTCTTTTATGCATTATTAATAAGCCCAGCTCTGAAGGCTTTGAATCCTGCCATCACATGTTATGGAATTACGGAGGACGCCCTGTCTCTGCCTGCAACCTCTGATAGCTCTTATCACAGTGTGTGTGTGTGTGTGTGTGTGTGTGTGTGTGTGTGTGTGTGTGTGTGTGTGTGTGTGTGTGTGTGTGTGTGTGTGTGCGTGCGTGTGCGTATGTGTGTGCGTGTGTGTGTCACCTGAAGGTCCAAAAGGTCTGATTTTCAATCATTTTAAAGGGCCACCCCACCCATTTTAAACATTAGGAAACAGCTATGTGGTTTTCTGTTGGTGTGAGATTGGGGATTTGAGAGTAAATTAACTGATATCATTGACCATTCTGAATTGATATATCTGTACCATCTTCTTGGAAGTTTAATTCTCAATTAATAGTAAACTCCTGTACATGTGTTATTCAACTCACTCAATATGAATATAGAGGTATCAGAATTAGTTTTATTTACCAAGTAGGTTTACACATACTGAGAATTTGCTTTTCTGGTGCATACAGAGACACAGAAAGGAGAATACGTAACCAAAAATAGAAAATAGTGTAATTATAAAAGCTATTCAAAATAATAATACACAAAATATAATATGCACTGAGTGCAGTCAAATGTGGAAAAGAAAACAGAGGGTTTTTAAAAATTTATTTGAAGGGATTTTTTCTTTTGATGGAGTCATTTTGATGTGGGATTTGTTTTCAAAATCCAATTATGTATATTTTTGTTATTTAAGATAAAATGCAGCTGCACAGTTTACAGTTTCAGTTCACATGAGAACATGTACGTTGTTTTGTACAGTTTATATAAATACAGAAATATTTTTCAGTCATAATTTGTCCGCAGCTCACTCTGTTAAGAAAAAATAAAAATCGTGAGAAAATAGTTTTGTGAACTTAAAATGGTGAATCATCGTGAGTTGAGTCTATCGTTACATCCCTAGCGTTTAAGCTTGCTTTTGACCCTGGCACTGTTGGACTTTATTTGCAGCAACTTATTTGCAGCAACTAAATAATATTTTTTGACCGATTAAGTTTGCTCAATTTCCTACGGACACCTGCCCATCTCTGACGGCACACTGGGGTGATTTTTTTTCATTTAATCGTTTATTTGGCAGGGACAATGCACAGTAATGAACACTTAAAACAGTCAAATGTATCAAGCGTAACAGTGCCAGATTTAGCTTTGAGCTAATCTCCATCCGCAGTCCCTTACATTAAACATTTAAGAAAATTACATTTTACAAACACAGCAAAAACAAAATACATGATATGCAAAAAGTGCAAAAGAGCAAGAGCAGCATGTACACAAGTATTTACCACATGGCAGTACAATGTAGCAGCTACGACATATAAAGTGCAAGAGAAGATACAAGTGCTACATGAAGTGCAAGAGGAGATACCCCTGTGTTAAAGTGCATTTAGCGGTGATTGCACGTCTGTTTGTTTCTCAACCATTCTTTGAGTTGACCTTTGACGCTATTGAGAGTGGGACAATCCCGTATCTCAGTTGGGAGGCTATCCAGAATGAGCTGCCTTTAACGGAGAGGACATTTTGTCCAAAAGTGGTCCGTCTGCGGTGGACTTCACAGTCTCCTCTGGTTTCTGACCTAGTGCAGCGTCCAGTGTGTTTTCTGTGGATGAATTCCCCTAAGGGTTGGGGGGGGGGGGGGGGGGCAGTCCATGTAAACATTTATAAATAAAGCACATACTTTTAAAAGACTTAAAATGGTCAAAACTCAAGAAATGGTGTTTCTCAAGGATGGTGCAGTGGTGGTATGAATAAGGCTTTCTGTCAAACACCTTGATAGCTCTCTTGTACAGCTGTTCTATGGGTTTCAGGTTTGTGGCACAAGCAAACGACCAGTTTGTAAAACAGTATTCAATGTGGGATAGAATCATACAGTGGAGGTATGACTTTGCAGCATTGACAGTTAAGAAAGGTCTAATTTGTTTAACATTTTGCAAGTTGAATTTAATAGTATTGGATACTTTCTTAATATGTTTCTTAAAAGTCAAGTTTGAGTCCAGTATGACTCCAAGATACTTGAAGTGGGGGACTAGTTCTAATTCTGCTCCGTTTAAAAACACGTTGGATCCTTCCATTTTGACTGGTCGTTTACTGAACATCATGCATACTGTTTTTGCATTTAACTGTAAGCAAATGTTGTTCAGCCAGTGTTGGACCTTGTCCAAAGCATTTGAGAGACAAGATGAGATTATTTCAGTATTTTTCCCATGTACAAAGATGACCGCATCATCGGCATACATTTGCACATTCAACTCAGGACATACATTAGGCAAGTCATTAATGTACAGAGAAAACAGTAATGGTCCAAGAATGGAACCTTTTGGATAAGTAAGACTCAACCCACTGTATTGATACGGCACAGTGGTTGAAAATCACTGCTCTACACCTCATCCAGCTGCTGGAGAGAGACACTTGAAATCCTCCTCTTCCTCTCTAGTTATTATTACTGTCTCTTCTCCAACCATCACAGCTCTCTGGCTCACAGGGCACCGTGGGTCCTAATGTGCACCGTGGGTCCTAATGTGCACCGTGGGTCCTAATGTGTAGTATGCTGGACATAATCACTGAACATTTCAACCTGTACATTTATAAAAGGGTTTATATCCATACTGCTCATGCACATTTATGATATATAATATACTTATATACTATTACTCCACTGAATCTATCAGAAAGCTATCACTCATAATTACTTTGCGGACTGATTTATACATTAGTTGGCTTTTTCATAAACTAGTGCAGAGGTAATATTAATCAAATCTTAAAAGTAGACAGTAGAAAATAATAAACAATTAGCATGTTTGCTTTTAAAATGTCAGCATATGTCCCTGCTGTTCTGTTAAATGCACAACCTTTACTGGTTATTGTGATTGTCCCTTTAAATATAGTACTTGTATTAGGTCAACTGAATCTGAATACATTTCCCTACTGCACTGCAACGGTAGCAGATAGCAGGTATGTCTTCCACAATGTTATACAGTATGTGTACTTAGCTTACTTTTTGTTTTGCTATTGATGTGTAATATGTTGGTATACTACTATATTATTTTTGATTTCTGATTCTGGTTTTGAATAACCCGGGACAAAGGTTACATGAACATAATGCAGATGTTTTTATTCCTCTTCTGATTGAAGATGCACTTCATATTTTTATTTAATATTGAAATTCACTTTAAATGAATGTAGGGATAAAATACTGTACCAATCATGTGCAGATGGTGAGCCTGCTGATGATCGGCATCGCGGCGTGGGGGAAGTGGTTCGGCCTGGTCTCCAGTTTCCAGGTGGTGGGGGGCATCATCGCCGTGGGGGTCTTCCTCTTCTTCGTGGCCGGGGCCGGCCTGATGGGAGCCATGAAGCATCACCAGGTCCTGCTCTTCTTCGTATCCTTCTCACCGCTCAGACTACTGCTCACCGATAGTGGTGTAAACAAGTAACTAAGTACATTTAATCAAGTAATGTTCTTAAGTACAATTAACAGGAAATTGTACTTTACTGGAGTAATGTTGTCCTACTTTGTACTTTACCACTACAGTTCAGAAGTAAATGGTGTACTTTTTCCTCCACTACATGTATTTAATACCTTTAGTTACTTTACAGATGTGGATTAATGATGAAATATAATCACGTGTTAAATCAGACTTTAGTTCCACCTGGAGTAAATTCACAAGCTACCCTGCAGTATACAAAGTCATTCAAACTAGCTGCACCTTTACCAGCTTTGATAACACTTTCATGATCAATCATTATAAAACATATCATATATATTACTCTGAGATGGACCAATCTGCACAATGACTACTTTCTTTTTTACTTGAAGTATATTTTGACGATAATACTCTGATTCCAACACTGAGTACTACAAGGGCTACACAATTTATCAGAAACGCAATATTTGTACCGGAAAAATATGTTTGAATATTATTCTGAATGAGGGATTGTTGTGCTTCATAGCGTTCCCTCTGGAGAGTCATATTCTACGGAGTAAACAAAATGTCTTTGTTTGGTACCTTTTTAGAAAATTACGCACCAATGATTAACTCCTCCGATATCGTAAATCACATTGCAATTGCAATATCAGTCAAATGAATTACAAGTTATCTTTTCAAAATGTCATCTTTGACAGAGTTCATCACAGAGCTGCAGTCAGGACAGGGTTAGCCAACTTAGCATAAAGACCAGTGGTGGACAGTAACTACCTACACTTACTAAAGTACTGTACTTAAGTACAATTTTAAGTTACTTTAATTTAATATTTCCATGTAATGCTACTTTATACTTCTACTCCACTACATTTAATAGGGATATAATGTATGTAACTCTACTACATTTGATTTTAAAGCTTTAGTTACTCTTCAGATGAAGATTAAACATTGCTTTAACACGATGGATCTCTAAAGATTAAACCAGTGGAATAACAGTTTGAGATAATAATAATAATAATAATGACAATTGATTTCAGCACTTTTCCAAGGGCTCAAAGCGCTTTACATTACAATATATGACATATATTAGACATGTAATACATCAGTACTGTGGACAATACCCACAGGAACCATTTTCGGTTGAAGAAAATAGCTGTGAACATAATTATCTCTGAATCAGATCTTTTATTGTGTACAGTAAAATGCTACTCTTATAATGTCATATGTATATATAAATATTAAATATCACATATGTACACAAAATGCACGTCATCCATCTAACATGACTATTTCAGATCTTTGTGTTTTTGGATCAAACAGAATACAGTATTGTAATGTTATGTAATATATACAGTATATCATTGGTGAGCGCCACAGGTGTTGCTAGGTGACAGAGCCAGACCAGCAGTTTCCTGTTTTTATACCAAACATGACTTACCACTTCCCTTACAAAATATGTAGATATGTATATGAGCACTGTACGTATGTTATGGATCTGTGAATGTTTTTTAATGTTGGACAGTGCCCTCTCTTCCCCTCAGTGATTTGGAAAATCTATTCATGTATGCAGTGCAATAAGACCCAGACGGCCTCGTGTTACACACCGTGCTCAGCCAGGCTCTAACTGACGCTCAGCTTTAAATCAGGCGTGGAGTTACAGTGTGTGTGAGCAGGGTTGTTGTTTCTGCTGAACATGTGTGTGTGTTGCTCCTTGACAGTGAAGCTCAGTACATGATCGTCCTGTTCATGGTGTTCATCGTGCAGTTCTCTGTTTCCAGCGCCTGCTTGGCCATCAACAGAGAGCAACAGGTACGATACACAGCAGCTTCACGTAGAGAAATCCCATTCAGCTGGGTGCACTGACAACTGTACTAGAAATCAAATCGTGTACCCCTGTAGCAGCTTCATGTGTGTCTATACTGAACATATATATTCATCAACTCATAAAGCCACGGGAAGGAGGAAACATTTTCAACCCTGTCACCTCAAATGTGTTCTTCATTCCTTCCATTGGTTCAGCGCTTCCCCTGAAATGATCTTTATAGTGAACAAAAAGTGATTCTGACATCACTGTTAAATGTTTTTAATGTTTTTATTGATTTTATTGTGTAAATGATTCCTTCTTATCTTTTTGACAATTATTTCCCTGGTTTAAAATAAGTACATAACATTCTTTAAAAGTAATTGGACTATTTCATTATGATGGTTCCTTATTGGTCTATGTGCTAAGTGTTCCACTTTGCAGGGTTAGGGATGGTTCATCGTGTCCTGTTGTATTTATCATACCATTTCTTCCAAATGGATAGTATGGTATGGATGGTGGTCCCACAGAGCCACTGGGGCTGATGTTACTTTGCATGGCAGCCCTGCTCTGTATGAATGTGTGGGAATGATGACGTGCAATGACCTCAAGTGACAATACTAATAGTGGCTAATAATGTTCAATTCACTTAATTTTAGTGTGTAATAATTACAAGAGTAAAGAAGTATCAATACGATGTTTAACTTAAGTTAAACATTGTATTGATACTTCTTTACTCTTGTATTATGTAAGACAACAGAACAATGTGACCTTAGGAAAGAAGAAACCATGATATTTAGGATCAGAAATGATCTTATTGATAGGAAGACCTTCCTTTCACTCAGCAGATTCAGACAGCAGCCTATACACCAACAATGAAACACATGAGCCATCCTACAGTTTACAAAAGCAGAAATAAAACCTGAGCTGACAGAAAATGCTCCGTCTTAGTTTAATACACACAGTTAAGCTCACACACACTATTTTATGAACATATAGGTTCACCTGCTGAATTAAAAACAGAAGAAATGAAGCAAAGAAAGTGAAAACCATAAAGCAGATTCAGGCAGTAGAAGTATTCCCACTTGAAGTATTATCCTACAGAACAGTACAGCTCTAAGAGCAGAGAGAACATCTGATCCTTTACAACAGGGCTATTCAATTAGTTTGGAATGGGGGCCGGTTGATGAAAATGATCCAAAGCAAGGGGCCGGGAAAAAGATGGCTTGAAATATGAGCAATCATATTGAAGAGCTTCAGATACAGTGAATACTACAACAGCATAGTGGAGTGCATATATTGTGTTTAATTCAATCAAACAAAATAGCCCCAAGGCCTTTATAGATCTAAATGGCTCAGAACTCAGTAGGCCTACATGTTTCATTTGATTTCATTTAGGTGAAATGATCTAATCATTCACGCAGAGATGCAATCAATGACAGGAGTTGTCACTACAGTATAGTAGGTGGGTTCTCAGGCATTGTCTACCCCTCTATCTCTCAATGTAACACCCTCTCTGGAATAAAGGCACTATGGCACAAAAAAAAAAAAAAAAAAAAATCTTAAAAAAAAAAAATGGATTACTTTTTAACATTATACTCAAAGGGCCAGTAAATATCACCCCGGGGCCGGATTTGGCCCGCGGGCCGCCAATTGAATAGCCCTGCTTTACAACAAACACTATGATCTTTTTAGGTTTTGCTAACACTGTAATCCTGATAGTTATCAACTATTTTTAGAAATGTAACAGTAATCTTAGTGCATCTTTTGTTATGTAACTGTGAGGGAATACAGTTACTTAAAAACAATCCTGATTACATAATCCCAATTAAACCTGTTACTCCCCAAGCCTGTCTGTTGGATATGTAATTAGAAAACTAATTCGTTTTTCTAACATTGTTTTCCTGCTAATCTCCAATTGTAAGGTAATCTGATTACATATGTGTTATGTTAGTGTAAGGGAATACAGTTACCTTTTTGAAAGAAAATCTAGGTTACATAATCCAGTTGCATGTAATCTGTTACTCTCGAAGCCTGCGGAGGCCCTACAAGTCATTTGTGATTGTGAGCAGCATGATTATTGAACTGTTTTCCTGTAGTAGTTGAAAGGCGTTGTGTGTCATGTAGGAAATGACTAAGAGAAGTAGAAGAGGACAAGGCAGATCGACAGGAAGGGGGTTCATTCCAGAAGTGATTAAACACGGATGCTCTTTAATACGGGCTTCCTGTCTCAGAGGAACAGAGCTGCAGCGCTCAGCTTCAGGGAAACATGTTGAACACCTCTGGATATCATCCATCACTACCATCAGCACACATTGTTGGCAGTGGTGAAGATCATCTTCCCTTCACAAGAAGTGGCTCTCCTTGTATTTGTGGTGTCAGTAATGAAGTGGAAGTGATTTGTGGTCACTGTTTAAAGCCTTTCTGATGCTGCTGACATCTAAACCATGAGATCAGACGGAGAATTGATCCGTATGTAAAGGTCTGTGTGCAGCAGCTATTAGACACCTCAACTGCTGTGAGAGGATCACACATACTTATTCTGCCATTTTCAAAACTACTCACAGCCCATATCTTGTATTGATCCAGATATGTTTGGGACATATGAAAAAGCTTCTGCTTTGGTTATTAATTCATGTATGACATATTTTTCCCCCCCAAAAAAGCCTCTTTAAAAAAAATCTGGAATTCACATTATCTACACGTTTCAGCCATTTTTGAAAAGTCCAGAATCTATGAATTTGCATTACACACACACACACACACACACACACACACACACACACACACACACACACACACACACACACACACACACACACACACTGCTTTTAATTTTCTTCAGTACTCTGCTTAAGACTTTTTTTTCAATACTGGAGCATTTCCACTTTATGCTACATCATTGCTTACTAGTTCATTTTAAGGCTTATATTATAAAAACATAGTATAAATGAACAAATGTAGTCTTATGTAATAATATGAAAACTACAAAAATGGCCATTCTCCATAAAGTATACTTTTAGTTTTGGTACTTTATGTTTGTTTTTTTAAGTACTTACAGTATACTACTTTCACTAATATCTGAGTATTCATCCACTTTTGCATAACACTGGATTCAGTGCTTTATGAAAGTGGTGTGAGATGAAGAGTGCTGTGCTGTGTTGTGTGTGTGTGTGTGTGTGTGTGTGTGTGTGTGTGTGTGTGTGTGTGTGCGTGCACGTGCGCGCGCGTGTGTGTGTGTGTGTGTGTGTGCTGCAGGACCAGCTGCTGGAGGTGGGCTGGAATAACTCCCGCAGCACTCAGAGGGACGTGGAGAAGAGCCTCAACTGCTGTGGCTTCAGACAGCTGGAGCCCAACCGCACCTGTGACGCTGTGAGTCTGATCCTGGACCTGTTCAGAGGCTTAAACTAATATAAGATCATAATATCCCCTCTCCCTGCAGCCTGAGTCATTGCTTCGCTGTGTGTGTTGTCGTCCTGCAGGCGTGTTTTCCCAACCACTCGTGTCTGCCCTGTGCAGAGAAGATCCAGGAGCATGCAGGAGAGGTGCTCCGCTTCGTGGGAGGCATCGGACTCTTTTTCAGCTTTACTGAGGTGAGCCATCACAACTACAACACTAAGGAGTTACTCCACGCTGTGCTCAGTCAAACTAAATGAGCATTGCATTTGGAACCGTGGTAGAAAAGTTAGATGTAAGGGGCAGAAGAAGCAGTAGTTAGAGTAGGGAGGAAAGCACACACACACACTGGCAGGGTTGGGAGGGTAACTTTAAGAATGTTTTCCGTGACAATTACTAGTCTCATGTTCAAAAAACCTGATCTGAGTATCAAATATCAAAGTAATTTAACCTAATTACTTTCTGTTACTTTTGGATGACCTCAATATCAAATGAAATGCAAATAAATACACAAGAAAATAAATATCAAAAAGATGTTTTTTTTGTATCCTGATGCCGTAATTACAACTACTTTCAAAATAGTTTGAACTACTTTTTCCAAGTAGCTTTATTTATTTATCCATCTATATTTATCGAAATGCTTCAATGGAGAGCAAAATAAACAAGAGAAGGACAGAGGTTAAAAGACGTTAGAGAAATCAACAGAAGAAGACAGGAAGTCAACACTAAAGGGAACAGCAGAAGAAGACAGACAGGAAGTCAACACTAAAGGGAACAGCAGAAGAAGACAGACAGGAAGTAAACACTAAAGGGAACAGCAGAAGAAGAGGGGGTGCGTTTCATTTCTCTTATTTCTCATTTCCTCGCTCCTCGGTCCTCGGTATCACCGGAAGTTGATTTGTCTGCGCCATCTTGAGTAGCGTCCCATGGCTCTTATTTCTGCCGGAGGACCGAGGATCGAGGAGCGATAATGGAGGAGCGATAATGGAGGAGCGATAACCGAGGAACCACCAGACCATCCTCCGGTGAAATCCTCAGATACTTGCTCCGCCCCCTTACTGTGTATCGCTCACTGATTGGACGATGCAGCGCATGCACTGATCTGATGCTTCTTGACATGAGAGCAGTTTCCCAGCGGAGTGGAGAAAATACATGAAACTCACGGGAGTCAATCCTCAGTTCATACAGTGTTTTGTTTCAATGAATGCATCATTCAGTTACAAATATGTGATATATCTGAACAACAAAGTGGTCAAAAATCATTTTATTCATTTATTGGAAACATTTTCATGATCACTTTTTTCGTTTATACATTTTAAGAATGGCGTTTATCTTTTTTGAGAATGAGTTCTTATTTTATTTAATGTATTTGGGTCTACAACAGATGATACAAATGTTTGTGTCAGTAAATGTGTACTAACAGAGGCGGGGGTGTTTGTGAAAATAACGGGGACAGAGCTGCTGTCAGACGATCAGCTGTGCGGCGTCATCACAAACGGACGTCGCTTCACGTGACGCTCCGGAGGAAAGGACGTCCCATTGCTCTTAAAACTCATTTCCCTGCTTCTCGTGGTTTCCTTGTGTCTCTCCATGCTTCCCTGGTGGGAGGGACTAGTCGAAGGGAAACGACGCAAGTGAGGGACGCAAGGATTCCATTTAACCGAAGTGAAACGCACCCACAGACAGGAAGTAAACACTAAAGGGTACAGCAGAAGAAGAGAGACAGGAAGTAAACACTAAAGGGTACAGCAGAAGAAGAGAGACAGGAAGTAAACACTAAAGGGTACAGCAGAAGAAGAGAGACAGGAAGTAAACACTAACAGGCTCTGTCAGTGTTTGAAGACTGGTTAATGGAAACGCTGCAGAAAGGAAAATGTTTTCTTAACAGAAGCAATACGATAATTTCTCTAATCCAAAAAATTAATTTATATCAATGTCGAGTCGGTGGTTTATATAATGTGTATCCATGTAAAAAGCTTACTTAGCAGATACATTCACTGTGGGTGTGGGTCTCCTCATGACCAAAAGAAAACAGAGTGTTATTCTCTAACTCACAGAGGGTATTGTTTTGCTCTCAGTCTCACTGTTTCTTCGTCCTGTTTCAGATTCTGGGAGTGTGGCTGACGTACCACTACAGGAACCAGAAAGACCCTCGAGCTAACCCCAGTGCTTTCCTGTGAGTGAGCTCCGGCTGCTCCGTCACCTCCGCCTCTGCCCTCCTTTTATGGACTTTGTAAATAAAACACTGATCGTTGTGTTTCCACTGAGGGCTGCAACATGCTGTTATTATGTTTGGAGTGGAGTGTGTTCTGAAGTGTTTGTGTGTGAAGGAACAGCACACACGTTGCCTCCAGTGTGACAGCTCTGCATCAGAAACATTTACAGTTAGTTCACTGACACTATTGTGTACAGCAGTCTGCTGTGTATTATAAAGTATTTATGCAGCCTGCCTCATGTAACACTGTTCATCTCCTTTGGTGTTCATTGTTTGTCTGCCCCACTGAACGCAATGCTGCTCCTCACATTGGTATGATGACATTATTTTGACTGTGTGTGTGTGTGTGTGTGTGTGTGTGGGGGGGGGGGGGGTGTGTGTGTGGGTGGCACATTTGGCCTTCTGCATGATTCTTCTGCAGATATTAGCTCCTGTATGAGAGCTGCACCTGTCTGAGCCTTTTTACTGTAAATCTGAATAAAACACTGATTTCTCTGGCTTCTTGTCTTCTGTTTCTACTCTGTAAAATTGTTTCTATTCAAAACAATAGGGAACATTATTGTGTATTATTCAGTCTTAAAGGTCAGATTTTCTGTAAATACAAAGCACAAGTTGCTCAGCACAATAAGTTCATTTTTCATTGTTTTAAATACCAAGTCAGTATTCAGTATCTTAACAGTCAGTATCTTAACAGTCAGTATCTTAACATACATAAAAGAAGACTGAGTGCTACATTAGATTGAATAATTGTTACACGTCATAGTTTTGGGATTGCCATCTAGTTTTTGGGTGGAATGTCAAGCAAAATCTAACATATAGTGTTCATTTGAAGTCAAAACCACAGAAACATAATCAAATAACTCGGTCATAAAGGGGCTTTAAACTGAATATGAGGAGTAGGGCCATGAATAGTGATGCATTCACTTACTGTCGTTCAAACAATATCAGCTCTGTGAAAACGTGAAAGGATAAGTATGTTACAGATATATCTACACAGAAAAGCTGACTTGACATTGGTTTTCCTTTCCTGAATCTCTGTCCTAGGTTCAGGTTCAGAGGATTTTAGTTGAAGTCCTGACCAACCACCTCGTGCCACGTTCTCCTGCTCTAAGCAGCTCAGGACACAGAATAACAGTCTGCGTGGAGCCTCAGTAACCTAGCAACAGGAACAAGCCTTCAGTGCTGACAGTGTAAACCCGCCCATCCAGGATGTGGAACACACACACACACACTGAACACAATGTGCTATGAACAAATTCCTTGCCAAAGCATTTTCACTGCTTAATTCACTTAAATATATACTATGTTGGTCATATCAAAGTTAAAATGATAACCATGAGCTGTGGATTGTTGTTGGAGTTCACTAAACTGATAATACTGTTTAACAAATGAACAACAACTGTATTGTTAATTATTTGGCATACTTCCCAGATTGCTTTGCTTTTACTCAAGCCATGTCTTGAATACGTCCTGCAGAAATTGGTGGGCTTGGGAACTCCTGGGCCAATGAAAAATCGAACTTTTCTTATGTTTTTTTTTTAGTCTGAACATTTAAAGATGCCTTTAAAGCTGTACTAATCGATGTGTTTATAGCTGTATATTAGCAATGGATTTATTAATCAGGTGTATATAGTCTAAACACCCACTGTTAGAGACTCACTGGGAAACATTGTGGAGGGTTCAGCAGCTCACTCCACTCGACCCCAAATGAAGGATGCTCTGAATCTGCTGGATGCTTTAGCAGGAAACTGCTTCCTGTCAAATATGGTGTCCACTGCCCTCAGGTAACCTTGGAGACACTAATGTTCCCTGCAGGCCTAACTGATGGAATATAGATCCTTAAACTCTCCACCACTTACTGCAAACTAGCTTTGAGGCTTAACAAATATTTCATAGTGTGCAGTGATGACTTTTTAGGTGTAGGTCAATCTGGAAGTTAGCATCCCAAGACAAGGCCAATGGGATTTTTTTCATTTGATTTAGGAATACTGCAGAAAATAAGCTCCGGCGACAACACCGCTAAGCTAAAGGCGGCTAATGTTTGAAGTGATGACGTTTATAAGTGTCAAGTTTAGCCACTTGTTAGCTAACGCTGTGTCAGGCACATATACATTTCAGAAATTCATCAGTTAGGGTTTACTGTCGTTTTTTATGTTGTAGAACAAAACGTGAAAATCTCAGGCATCGAACCGAACCACGTTAAAAAAACATTGATTTCGCAACAAGGGAGTTTGGAAGTGCTGAAATAAACTAATTTTCCAGTTTAGGACTTATCCCTGCACCACCATATAGGATGGGACTTTTAAATGAATATTTCCCTTATATCATAGCCTGGATTCAATGATATGGCAAATAAGTTATAAACATAACCAGGATTTTGACTACTGTAGTAGTGTTTTAGTTGCTGCATAAGTATCTGTAGTATTACATTGCATTGATGTATTAGCACAACAGTGCATGAATTATATATCTATAACTATATTTCATATTATATTATATATCTATATCCTGTTAACTAGTAGTAGTAGCAGCATTAGCACATTAAGTTAGCATTATTCTTTAGTTTATTATTCATATTTACTCTTGAGTGTTATAATTCCCTGCAATGTGTTGGCAAATGAAAAAGCATGACCCATATTGTACGTATGAACAGTTCCATATTTATTTAAAAGACATTCTGGATGTACAGCAATAATATTAATAAAGGGAAGGATCAGAAAGGGAATTTAAGGCGGAAACAAGTGAAGTTGAAGAGAAGGAATTTTGCAGTGCGTAGTTTTCCACGTGTAAACTGAAGGGACCGCGTGTGACTCCTCGGGCTCACAGCTCAGACTTCAGGAGCTTCTTAGCTGCATCCATGTTGGTCTTCACTGTGGGAGAGGCGGGAAACATTACATTTTTGATTCATGGACACAGACGAAGCTCAGTGTGTTAGCTTAGCACTTACGGAGTGTGAGGTCAGCTGGTTCGTAGGCATACAGGCGGTTCCTGTAGCGTCCGTTGATGTCCGCCCTCACCGTCATTGAAGGGTCTGTAAAGACATTATTGGACTTTAATTTGAATTAAGTCTTTAAGTCATACATTGCTACCTTTTCTTGAGTAAAGGATCGGAATATGTATTTCGCTGCTGGATGCTATTACTGTACAAAGCAATCTTAGCTTTAATAAATCAAACATTATTAGCATACTAAAAACCTACTTACAGTTAACTAAACTGACAAAGTTGGTCAAAAGCAGCTTTGTGTCAGAACCGAATGACTTACTGCCTAGACTTTAATGATTTAGTTATACCAGAAAAAGCTGAGTAACCTCATCCACAACCTTAACATGCTAACGGGATAACATGCTAACGGGATAATAGGAAGACAGCTCTTACCGACAAACAGGATTCTGGGAACATACTGTCCATCAGGAGAGAGATGTTTGTCTGTGGTTTCATACTGTCGGAGAGAAAAAGAAACACATCATCAAACAGAGGTGAGTTATTCTCACTGGCTGTTTAAAAAAGTTCATGTCACATTAATATATGTGCAGCAATCCAAATGTAGACACATTTACATTTCAAAGTGATGAAAGGTTGGTTGTTCACTTTGGATAATTATTGAACAAACAATAACTAAACTAAAGTTTCAAGCTAATTGTAGCTAGTTTAGTGATGCATATCAAATATACTAGATAAACACCAAGTTTACAGTAAAGTGAATAAAAACCTATAAGTTCTCAGAGTTTGACATTGTTTTTAGAAAAAGATTTGGAAACTTGCATACACATTCAGTGGAATGCGCCTTTAAAGCAGTGATGTCTGATGTAACCTACCATGAGATTGAGGATGATGAAGTCCTCATCCAGCCTTTTCTGGATGTCGTTGTCTTCAGCGATGACCTTCTTCAGTGCTGCAGGAGAAACACAATATGTTACAGTTAAAACTCCACAACCCTGAAGTACAACCAGGATGTGACTTCACACTTGAGCAAACACATGACGGCTGGCTGTTCAAACAGGTTGGGCTCTCTTTCTGTGATTAATAAGATTAATAACTACATCCGGGGTCAGACTTACCCGCGCTGTGTGGGCAGTCCGCCAGGTGAAAGACGATCATCAGAGGCTTGTTCCTGAAACATGTCATACCATTAATCATCAGATTCAAAGATCAACCCTGTCAAAGGAAAAGCATTTTAATAACTGTTATTTTCTTACCGTGACCTGGACCAGTAGAGACCCTCTTCGTAAGTCTGCGCCCAGATCAGCTGATCACCCCAACCTGGCAACATGGATACATTATGGATAAGTGACCGACTCAACATTTATAAAACTCTCTTTCAGTCTCACTTGCTCAGATGATGCTACGCACCTCTGGAGAGAGTCTGAGGGATCCTCTTCCCAGTTTTGGGGATGTATTTCCCAAAGGCGGAGGACACGGCCACCAGGACCAAGAGTGCTGACAACAAAGCTTTGATCATCTTAATAGACTTACTGGAACAAAATGCAAAGAGTAAAAGGTCAAACTGTGTTAAGAAACAGTATAAAGTGACATTTTGTCAGGAAAGGCATAAACGTTATCTTCCTTCCCTTTGATATAAAAAGTGGTGAGAAAGAAAAATCACTATTATAAAAGATGATTTTCTTGAAATATGTAACGGATAGGAAACATCGAAAAAAGTATGACTATCAGACTCTAACCGTGGAAGTTGTCCCAAAACTAGTTTTGATTGACCTGGGACCATGCATGAAAATACATCAAAAGAGAAGAGATGATTTATGCCAGAATTTGCTATTAGCTATTTTCCATCTGCATTCACTGATGCAGTATGCCAACCTGCACTTTGCCTATTCATCCAAATAAAGTTATTAAAAGTTATCACAAAGTAATTACAGCCAATGGTTTGAGTAAGAGTCACAGATTTGGATATATACACACATTAAAATGACTTAAAGTGAAAACAATATGCAGAGTGAGTTTGCCTGGGGTCTTACCTGTTTCCGACGGCTCAGGTGTGTGTGTTTGTGTGTGTGTGTGCCAGCCGCAGCTCCAGGATCTGCTGTTCCTCCACTCTCACCTGCCTGGTATTTAAACACCTGCTCCCCTGTGGTCCCGCCCTCTTACCATCCCCTAACCGGAATACTACGTTGATTGAAATTGTATTTCTGTTTGCCAACCAAACTCCATTGAGAAAATGTGTGATTTGAAGTTTCCATGCCATTACATCTTGGTGTAAGATCACACTATTAAATATTTAAGTTAGAATACATAAAGAAATCAGCATGTCATAATTACAGGGAGGGCATATTGTACATAATATAAGCTTTAGCTTTAAGGCATTTTATGTTGTCTGTCTTCCTCCAAATGCAAGTTATAAACACATTTTTAACTAAGATTGAAATGTTTCTGAAGTTGTTGAATGTATCAGAACAGTATAGCAAGTTATAACCTGCATTTTGTCTGTTCTACCATTAATGTATGTTTTCACATCTGCAGCACACTCTTAAATTATCAGATTTCTAAATGGAATTGTCAGAAACAAATAGTCTGTTTTCTGCAAACATGAATGAGCGGCTCAGTCTGGGTTTATACATCTTTATATACATTTTGAGGCAATTTGGACACTGTGCTGGATAATTAATAATCAGTTGAATTCATCTTTGTGGGATAGCTTTTGGAGCGAAGGGATGTTTGGCTTTGGTCCATGGACCAGTCAGCACATTAGTGATGATTAGGCTGCATGGGATTGGCTCAGACACAAAGGTGCAACTGAATGCAAAGTCAACACAGTGGTTCAGTCATAAGGATGAAAAAGTTTGACATCCAAGTTTCATAACCCCTGCATAACATATATGATTAATGATTACAATAACCAGACAAGGACCATAATATATAAGACATGTTTAGAAAACTTGCCGATTAGAAGATTATAGCATCTAAAGTTGTGCTCTCAGGGAATTTGTCAGGTGTTTTGTGGCTGAGCTTTATCTCAGTGTCCTGTATCCTGCAGCAGGGGGGGGGGGCTCCACATGCTGCTGTTAGCATGGAGCCTCTCCTCGGCTGACGCTCATCACCTCTCTGCTCACTGGGGCATCACAACGAAGGGACAGTGCTTCACAGTGGAAGTGGAATCAGGATGATAAATTTATATCTAATGCCGATTACGCATGCTTTCATTTGTGTGTTTTGAATTAAGAATCTGCTTCTTATTTTTTAATGGACCTGTTCTGGTTACATCAAGTGTGCGTTCTTGTTAACATATTCAAGATTAAAGTGTTCACACATGGTATTGCTTGTGTAAAGCCATCTGTAAAAAGGGTTTATGTTGAAATTAAGATGTTTTGTTTTGTTTTTATAATGTTATTTTGGACTTTTAACAATTATTATTAAATCCTTTATTTATTAATCATTAATATAAAATCGCTAGGGTTGCCAGTTGTGAGAAAATCATCCACCTGCTTTTTCTTTTTAGTTGTTTATTAATCCATCAGGAAAAACCCTTGAATGGAGGGTTCAAGCACTGATTCATATTTACTAGTGCACATTTTATGGGATGTTGAATATTGATTTATCAACAATAATAATGACGGTAAATGAACTTTATTTATCTCTGTTATTGATGTTAATGAGTTTAATATGTGTGTTCATTGTGGTGGTAGTAAAGAAAAACAGATGACATGAAACCGTAACTGCAGGCTTGAAACGTACCTTTATTTTTGTTAATCATTAATAATGGTAAGGACTACATACCCTTGGCAACCATCAACAAAAATAACAAAGTGATGAACTAATATTGGTAATATTGGTAAAGCTCACCAACACTTTTTGACATGCGTTCATTGAGTGTAACAATTAATAAGCATTTTTAAGCATTTTGGCTGGTGAAAAAGTTGAATTCATTAAAAGAGTTTTGCCAGAGCTGATAGTTTAAGTATCCAACTAATTATATGTCTGATTGTATGAATATTCTTCCCATACCTCAAGAATGGTTCTTTGCTCTTTGTTCATCTGATTGTCTTGACACTCAGCAAGCATATTAGCGGGGACGTGCACTGTCAAATATCGTTGGCCCAAGAAACTTCACAAAATCTATTTAATTGGTTACTCATCTTATCAATTTTGAGAAATATGCACAAAGTTTGGTAAAGAACATCTCTAGACAAAGACAGAAGAAGTTACTTTAAGGGTTTTTGTTGTTCAAAGAAATGTGTTGCCATTTGGCCAAGAGGTTATGTAAGGGATGTGCTTCAAGTTAGTATAAAAGTCTATAAATGATTTTATTGACTTAAAAATGATCATATTTAATCCGCTAAGAAAAATACTCTGTTCCACCGGCTTGAACTGCGGCGACAGCAACGTGATTTAAAATGACGGCAACACTGAACGAGGTTTTCTGTAACTGTCCAAATCTGTTCACATTTTCTATTCCATGAACCAGTCTTTAAACACTGCCAGGGCCAATGCCGTGTTCCTGTTAGTGTTTACTTCCTGTCTGTCTTCTTCTGTTGTTCCCTTTAGTGTTTACTTCCTGTCTGTTCTTCTGTTGATTTCTCTGAAGTCCAACGCTCTGTCTTTTTACCTCTTTCCTTCTCTCCGTTGATCTTCCTTAGAAACCGTCATTATATTGCTTAGCAGTGGTGTGTTATGGAGTATTAACAACCTCTGAAATGTCCAGATTGACCAATCAGAATCGAGTATTCAACTAAGCCCTGTAATAAGCTATAATAAAATATACAACTATAATGTAAATGTATGTATGGATGAATGTATGGATGGATTGATGGTTTTCATTAACAATTCTATAGAGTGGTGCAGGAATGATTCCTTAAACCAGAAAAGACTAGGCATTTTACCACTTTCGGTTCCCTTTTCTTGAAGTCAATGGTTTTTGGAACATGTTTTTGGTTAGAAGCATAATAAGATCTGTGGTTACCATAAGCTTACAAGATTTTCTCTTTTTGTCTAGGACAGTAAATACATCAATAAATACCCCACTGGTGAATGTCTGAAGCTTCTCTGCTTAAAAAAGCCAGTTGCTAAACTAAACTACTAAACATCATCACAGCACCACAAATCCGCCTTTCGCTTAGCGGGGGTGATGTGCAGCCGTGCGACCTCGAGTTAGTTAGTTTAGCTTTTTATATATGATGATTGATCTAAAAGTTGTGTTATTTTTGTGGAGATTATCCTACTGAACAAACATGTAATGTACCATAACGTGTGTTCGACACAGAGCTTATTTTCTGCAATATACCGAAATACAATGGAAAAATCCAATTGCTTTATGTTGAGGAAGTCTCGCCATGCTAACTTCCGGGTCGTCCTACAAAAATACGTCATCACTTACACCAGTCTATCAGCTGTAACATAATAGCAGGGACAGGCCTGCTATTTTGCGGAAACAACCATACAGACACGACTTGTTACCGTACCCAAGAGTATACAGTATAACAGTTTTCCCTTACCAGGTAAAACATTAAAATGCTGCTGACATCATTAAAATGTTTTAACATATAAAAACATATCAATGACAATGACGGTTCTTCCTCTTGAGTACAGGCGATGCACTGCTGATGATTTTCCAATAGTCAAGTTTTGAAGCGTACTTATATTTTATTTGTTCGATTGGTACATTTTCCAAGTAAAGTTACCATCTCCCCCCATAT
Source organism: Trematomus bernacchii (assembly GCF_902827165.1). Taxonomy (NCBI): domain Eukaryota; kingdom Metazoa; phylum Chordata; class Actinopteri; order Perciformes; family Nototheniidae; genus Trematomus; species Trematomus bernacchii. The sequence goes on from NW_022987571.1 coordinate 2,472,830, forward strand.
AGAATCACCTATCATATGACTGAAGTTCTCTAATTAGGTAACATGTTGACAAGCTGAACCATCTGCATGACAAATGTTCAAACTACATCCACTGACTGCGAGATATGGCTGAAACAATATTCATGAATCTATAAGGAAATATTGCTTATGGATACACCATTCAGTCAAATGTAAATGCTGCCGACTGTACATTTGCTTTGTGTCCTGCTTTTGTACAATGTATGGTGTTATGTCATTGCCTAGATCAGGGGTGTCCAAACTACGGCCCAGGGGCAAAACACGGCCCGTGGCCCATTTTGAAACAGCCCCCAGCTAATTCAAAAAGTAAAATGAAATATGGCACACAAATGAAACTTGTGCTTGTCATATATCCTACTTCTGAAATATATATGTTAAAATATATTACGCAGTATTCATGTGTTAATAAGCCCACTTTTCAAATAAATTGAGGCAATTAAAGTTGGAAACATTTTCAAACAAATCTTAGTTGATAAAAAGAGCCCAATAACTTAATTACATAACAAGCTTGAATTTTACCGTTTATATTCCCTCTTCTTATCAGCAATCTGAGGCTTCTGTTTTAAGGAATGAGCTGCTAACAAAATAAATGAAACCCTATGAAGAGCTGTGATGTAGGCTGTTGTGTTTCTTAAAGCATTTTCAAGTATCAAGCATCATTTACCTACATTTGATTGATTTTGCTAACTTATAACTTCACTAATAAGGCAGTATATCTCACCTCTAGTGAGCGGCCCAGCCCTTCGTATATTTTTCTGTATGTGGCCCTGGTCTAGATATTCCATGTCTTATTGTTTTATCATATTTGATAACAATTTTATTTCAGTTTAGTTCTGTCATTGCATTGTTTGACAAACCCAATGTCCCGGAGCCCTGAATAAATAACAGTGTTGTGGTGTAAGCTGTAACCAGGATGTGGGAGCAGTTAGTGCTGAGGTGTCCTAACCCCCCGCTCCGTCTGTGTTGGCTTTCACTGCGTCTCCCAGTCACTGTTGTCCCAGCACTAGGATCAATATTTGAACTAGAGGGCAGGGTGAAAGGCCGCTCCTATTCACACTCACACTGAGCAGCTGCACTCCGCCCTGATAACACGGATCTGACGCCGTCCCTCCACACACACACTGCTATTGGCTGGCTGCTTGAATAGGATGCAACTTCCTGGTTTTAACTGAAGCACAATGCAGCTGCTCATGCACTCACCTTAGATAAAGCTGAGAAATACCGGCACACACACGTAGTGTTAACTAAACACACATATCCATTGCTTTCAGATCATGTAAATGCCAACACTTACCCCTTCACACACACACACACACACACACACACACACACACACACACACACACACACACACACACACACACACACACACACACACACACACACACACACACAGAGAGACAGTAAGTACTTCATTTTTGCTTCTGTGACAATATATTCATTTAATACAAAGCAAAATGTATTAAACAAATATGTCTTTAAACATTGGTGACACAACTTACAACATTCTTAAAGGTTAAACAGATTTCAGGGCTGTTCAATTTAGTACATCACAACTTTTGCAGCATTTTCACTTCCTCCTAAACAGTCCTATATGTTCTTATATTTCCACTTCCTGTCTGGGAGCAGCATGCTAGCAGCTCTGTGAGGATTACATTATGTAGTATGGAGCTTTTAGCTAAGTGCTAACACCACCATGCTAACAGGTTCACAACTCTAACATTCTAAAGCTAATCAGGTATCATGTAACCATGTTCATCATGTGTGTGAGCAAGCTAACATTAGATATTAGTAGTAAACCTTGCCAAAGCAGATGGAATGTCATCAGTTCTTCATGCATTTGGTTTTAGAACAAAGTATTAACACCACTTCTATCATTTCTGAAGCATAAAAAGGCAATCTCCAGAAGTAAAAAGCTAACATTAGGCTATAAACAAACTGTGATGACTCAACATCACCTCTGCTAAGCTAAAGGCAGCTAATGTTCAGCGTGAAAAAGATTAGAAGTCTCATTTAGACACTTGTTAGCAACCACTGTTTTTAAGAAAAAACACATAAAAACTGCTTTAGTCATTTACCAGTGGGGTATCTAATTTTAAATCCCTAACTCAATATCAGGTTTTAGGCCTCGGTTTTGCACCACTCAAAGAAGCCTTTTTTATGTTTCTATGTTACCTGAAGGCTAACCTATTTCTCCGGCATAATAACCAACTGCAGTAACTCCAGCCTCTGCCTGAATGAGTAGAGGTGAGGTGAGGATGGCCTCAGGGAGATGATGGTTCAGTAAGAAAGAAACCACACTGTAGGCCTACCATGGTTTTTCAATAGGCCCCTTTAACCACAGGGCTAAACTGAGGGAATTCATTTAGCAATCTGAACGCTAGATGCAGACAAATTCCTTACACTATCCCTTTAGTGCTGAGATCTAGAGATGATTAACCAATTTTAAATAAACCTCAACTCAAATGACCTGAAAATTCTTTGTTTGCCCAATGTCACATCTTCTTCTGTACAGCTGAAAGGGGGAGCACACACATCACATGAGAGGGGTCCATTACTCATTCATAGAGACTCCTGACGTCTACTCTGATATTGATATAGTGGGGAGTATTGAACATTTCAGCCACTAGAGACCTTGCTTACTTATTTAATTCTAGTGTTAAGCTGTGACCAGCAGCTCCATGGCTCCCTCTGTTGGTGCACACAAACACCGTGTTAGTCATGCACTCATTAAGAATCTATCTTGAAGAGCTTGCTCTATAGACGTAATGTCATATTTGATCTTTCCCCAATAAATGATACAAAAATGTATATAAACTATTTTACAGTAGAGTCAGTATGGGCAGAGGTAATGATTGAGATCACTTTCAATGTACCCATTGCATGCGAGTGTTGCATTCAATGTATTGCATGTTGTAAAGTTGTTTTCCATGGAATTATTCTTTGCAGAATGTTTCCACTCATCCCAACTGCTTCTTGTTTCCAGCAGTCCCACTTTCAAATTAAACAAGGCATATTTATGTTTGGACGTTTATTCAATACACTGTGTACAAAAAAATTCAACTGAAAATATGACTGTGTATGAATGTGTATTCTGTATTCATACAATCATTTCATAATGAACCCATCTAAAAAGGGCCAAAGGTCTCAAGATTGCATCAAAATAAAATAAAAAACACAGAGGGTGGAGGGAGCAACAAGAACCATTACATTCTTACCGTCCCACAAGAGACACAAAGGTCAAAGTTTTCACAGAAAACGTTCCATATATCTGACCCACAGATAACACAGAGTACACGCAGCAGCAGCTGCTTCTGAAGCGTTCATGTTAGAAGCTCATGATTTTCACGCCACACACACGTCCATCTGACGCTCTGACTGAAGCGAGTGCACAGAAGAAAGCTTGATAACACACTGCCGTTCTTCTTAATCTTATCACCTTCAATGCTGGAAAGAAGTCTCACAGGTCAGCAGAGTTCAAGTTAAGAAAGCAGTTTCCATTCTGTGCAGTTCTTCCTTAGGCCCATTTTAAGGAATCATGGCTGTGTCTAAATTCTATTGGCCTTTTTCTTTATAAAGTGCTTCCAGATTTGTTTGTATCACACAGGAAGGTCAAAGTTGCCGACTTCTGTACAAACCGACCCATGAAGGAATATGAAGCAATATCAGGTGCAGGTACACAGTACAACAGCCACAATGAGAAGGTCATTCAGTCGTATGAAGAGCTTAGGACACTCCTTTGGTGGACCATGTTGATGAAGCAGCTCACACTAGTGGTCAAGTGGTGGCATGTTTCAGTCTCACTGTTAAAATGATGCCGGTAAAAACACAGTGCGTCAGTGAGGCAGAGCTCAGTCCCTGCAGGATCAGTCTCTCTGCTCTCACAGAGCTGCAGTTTGATCAATGAACGGCTCCTCCGGGGGCCAACCATTTCCCCCAGGCTAGTGTCCGTGCTGCGGGTGCTGGTTGTGTTGGTTGTTGGCGGGGTGGTTTGGGGGCAGTGGGGGTCCGTTGACACCAGGGTGGTAGAAAGCACAGTTGCTCTCGTACCGGCAGCTGCCCTTCATCATGAAGTGACGACACACAGGCCTCTTGGACATGTCTGCCGAGAGGAGACAGAACAGCGTTAGCATCACATCACACACTCACACTTTTCCAAACTGTGCAACACCCTACCAGGAAACATCAGAGGCCAACTCAATGGACATATTTAAATGACAGCGTAAGTGTATTATTATCATTGTTTTAGTTATTTATTATATTGTATTTATTCATTTCGTATTGAATCTTCCTTTATTTTACTGGGAGGGTTTTCCCGAAAAGGATCATTATTTATTTTGCTGTTAAGTATTTACCTCCTCGTGTCCCTTGGAATTGTTATATTACACTTTTATGCTGCATGTGTGAAAAACGATTTGACCTTTGACCTATGGTAAATGACATGTTCTCAGTTTGAGCTTGTGTCATGTTGTTAAAGTTCTATGAGCTGCTTCTGGTGTATGAAAAGTGCTATACAAATAAAGCATTATTATTATTATTCATTTGAATCTCTCACTGCACAAGTTGCCGAGTCATCATTACTATCAATATTTGTGTTGACTTTTTGCAATTGGCCTTTGTTGTTTTGTGCTGAGAACATGTGAGAACATTGTCCCACATACCATTCATGTTGTTGTGTCCTCCTCTGGGTCCCCCTCGTCCTCGGCCCCTGAAGCCCGGCTCTCCCCCCCCACGGCCCCGCCCTCCTCTGTGGAAGTGGCCCCCCCTGGGCGGCCCTCCTCTCATGGAGTCGTCTCCCCAGTAGTTCCCGTTGTCTCCTCGGCCCTGGCCCGGCGGCGGCCCCATCATGCGCGGGCCCCCGCCGCTGTTGAACGGGGGGCCGTGGTTGTGCGGAGGTGGAGGGTGGTTGAAGCGGGGAGCGCCGGGGGGGTTGTTGGGGGGGTATCCGCCATTCATGGGCATTGGCATGTGCATGTTCATGTTGTTCATGTTGTTCATGCCCGGACCGTGACCCAGCAGACCCGGGTTGACTAGAGAGAGACAATAATGATGAGTCACAGAACAAGCAAAGCATGCTGGGACAGCAAGACAAGATGGGAGAATTAGATGGGAAGTTTACCTGGTGGAGGTCCGTTGGGGTTCTGGTTCTGGGTCTGCTGCAGGGAGCCCAGCAGCTGTTTGATCTTGTCGGAAAAGTTGGGCTGCTTGATCAGGTCTTCAGTCGATTGGTTACCAGAGGCGCCCTAAAGATACACACAAACACACATTAGATACACAATACAGCTACAAACACAACTGTGCACATATTTGACGGTCTACATCAGTGGTGTCAAACATACGGCCCGCAGGCCAAAACCGACCCGGCAGAGGGTCCAATCCGACCCACGGGTGACTTTAGATTTACATTTCCTTCACAAGGCACCTTCTTCCTGAATAGCCCCCACTTTAGTCTGTATGCTGGTGTGTGAGGATTACTACACAGATGTGGAAGTGAATGTAAAATAGTTGTTTGGATCACAAAGTAACCTACTATATCTTCATTATCAGTTCCAGGTACCTGTGTCTAGATGTTTTTGTAGACACACTGTGATCTGTACATTGCACATATGGAAATGATAAACTGAGACATAATACTGTTGAAATTGCACTTATTTTTACTTTCAGGTTGATCATAATATTTAAGAAGATAGTTCATTAAATGTGAACATCTTCAGAATGTACTCTCTTGCTCCTAAACAAAGGGAACCGGTAGGAGTTGTGGTCATTTATAGGTTATTATGCTGGGATTTGACTGGTCCGGCACACTTGAGATCAAATGTGGCTGAATGTGTCCACTAATCTAAAATGAGTTTGAGACCCCTAGTCTACATATTGAATGTGTATTTTGATTAGCGCGTTAAAAAAGGAACCCATGATCCTGATTGTAAAATAGTATGTGAAAGCTTCTCCTGACGGTTCTCACCATGATGGAGGTGAGCAGCTCCTGCACGTTGACGGTGGGGGCCACAGGGCTGCTGACGGGGTTGGTCTGCGGGCTGCGGGAGCTGTTATTCAGGTTGCCCATGAGGTTGGCGAGGACAGGAGGCAGCTTGGAGCTCTCGCCCGGGGCCATGGAGCCCGGCTGGGTGTCCATGGGCTCCGCGTAGCCATCATCCCCCATGGAAGAGTCCTGCAGGGGACACAGTATCACACACATTACACAATGTGTCTAATGAGATACAGTGTATGTGTTTGTGTGTATGTTTTGGGTGTACTGACCTCATCCAGTGGGATGATTCGGGGGGGCATGGGTTCATACGGCTCTGGGTCTGGTTCATGTGGACTGTCCGGCACACTAGTGATAAGAAAAAGATGGAAATGATTAACACTGCGACTCACCCCCTGACTTTTTAGCACATATTTTTTAAACAAATGAGCCTAGAAGCATCTGATCCTGTTCCCTACCTGTCTTTGGTGAGGAAGATCTCCTGCAGGATGCCCATCTCGCGGTCTCTCTGGGTCAGTTTCTCTGTGCTGTTGGCCCCGGCACTGACCAGGCAGCCCGTCAGCGTCAGGGGCCTCGGCGGGGACCAGGGGACCCTCTCCTCCATGGTGTCATGGGAGAGGCGGCGGGCCATCTCAAACGTCTGCCTGTCCATCATCAGCTCCCGTTTGGCGGCCTCACCAAAGTCCTTAATCTTGTTGACGTTGACTGTGAGTAAGATGAAAATGATGTTAATCATTTTGTCATATTGTAATAACTGTGTTTTACAGCAATCACCACTCGACAATGTGCAATAGGAAGCATGCGCTGTACCTCTCTCTGTCTCATCCAGGTCAAAGTAGAAGTAGTGTTTGAGCTGCTCCTCCTCCGCCCAGTGGACCGTCTTCTTCTTCTTGCCCTTCTTGGTCAGACTCTCCTCCTCCCCCCGAGGTTCTGCCAGCGCGTTAGGCGTCTCACCTACAAACAATAAGACACAATAACATTGAGCTCTGTGTCTTCACAACTTCATACAATTCCTCTGTTTGCATCTCACATATGTATCTATCAGTACAATAAGCATTTGATTGCACTGTACAGCATTTCATTTAACATTCGATTGACATCTTATCCTATTTTACTTCCCCTGCATTAGTCTTGCACCATTCTCTTGCACTATTTTATTTCTACTCTCTTTATTTTTGGCACTATTTCTATTGATCCTTTGATTTAGTCGTGTTCTTAAATGTTGTATGTTGACTACGGATGGAAACTAGCTCAAAGCTCAAATCCGGCATGTTTACGTTTTTAAAGCATTATTTGTTTTAAATGTTCATCAATGTGCACTGTCCCTCGTCAAATAAACCATTAAATGAAAGAAAAAAAATAGTTGTAGGTCTGATATATATTTATGTTGCATTGTTGGAGGAGCTGGTGACTTAAAGGGGACCTATCATGCAAAATGCACTTTTGTACGTCTTTTCTACATGAATATGTGTCCCCGGTGTTCCAGGGAACTCACCAAGTGTCAGAAAACACAACCCTCTCTATTTTCCTCCATACCCAAATCTCTAAAAAAGGGGCTGCAACGGATCTGATACAGACTGATCCAGATTTGAACACTGTCCTGACGTCAGGACGGTGGCGCTACGGCTATTGGGCCAACTCCACCAATCAGGAGGAGACAGCCACGGCCATTGCCGTTCGAAAGCGCTGGAGACGATGTAGTACATATGCCAGGCCAGTAGGTGGTGCTGTTCTCACTGAATCAACCCTTGCTAAAACAGAGCTATGAATTGTCAAATTGAGCAAAATGAGGCATGGCTAAAATGCATGATCTGTTTGGTATTTTGAAAAGAAAAAAGTATAAATATGCCTTATATAGGTATGGTCCTACACTATATTATTCAAATATAGCATGATAGGTCCACTTTAAGTGTTTCCTTGCATGTCTACACTGTGCATATAACAATAAAGCCCTTTGAACCCTTTGGACCTTTGAATGAAACCAAAGAAAAACCTATATAAAAACATCACAGAGCATGTGAGTCTGTGTGAGGACTGACCGGTGTCAGAGGCCTCGGGCTCCTCCGAGGGGACGGGGGTCCCCGGCCGATCTGGCTCCAGGTTGTCATCCGCAGGCGTGATGGAGGCAGCTTCTTCAGGAGATGAAGGTTTAGTCGGAGATGAAGAGTACACAGCGGGTTTGCTGTCAAAGGGGTTTGCCTGAGAACAAAGAAGGAAGAGAGGGACGTTTGGTTACATTTTCTGAGAACCTGGGGAAAAAACTAAAATAATACATTCAAAATAAAATATATACAAATTCTGAGGATGTTTTGGACTGACAATGACCATAAAAGATTAAAATAAAAACATACTGAGGCATCTTCGGACAGGAAATGGCTATAATAAATACAAATTAAATAATAGACAATGATTCTTAGTATGTTTTGGACAGAAAATGTTATTATTAAGATACAAAATAAAAACGTTCAGAGGCTATTTTGGACTAACATTGGCCATAATAACTGCAAATGAAATGGAAGGAAAATGTTCTGAGTGCGTGGACTGACAATAGCCAGAATACAGACTGACGGTAGGGGCGTACCTTGTTAGACGTGGGGGACACAGCCTTGTTCCCAGCTGGACTGGTCGGAGCAGACTTCTTCTTCTTGATTTTGACCCCGGGCACTGGAGCAGAGTTCAGAGCATCGAGGAACCCGGTGCACTCCATGGCTGCAGGGAGAAACAGGAGCGGTGAGCACAGCTACATCACTATCATCTCTTTTATATATCATTTAAATGTGTGTCTGAACGTACGTTGAGCTGGAATGATCTTGATTTTGATCTCTTTGGCGAAGTTGATGGTTAAGGGTTTGTATTTCTTCTCCAGAGGCGGGGCTTCTGTTGGACCAGAGCTGAAAAATAAAAGAAACATGTCAGTACTCTGATCCGCCACTGGAGGGCAGCGACGAGACAGCTGCAAGAATACACAACAGACAAGCAGATATAGGGGGGCAGCAGTACCTTGGCCTCTTGAGGACAGGGGGCTTGATGTTGTACTTGTCCCCCAGCTGAGGGGCGACGGGCGTCTTCTTAGCAGGGGCTGGGTTGGGGGTGTCTATTTCCAATCCTACTCAACACACAACATATTTAATCTCTCATACAGAACTTATAAAAACAGAATTCACTTCCTCAGTGCTCAGCGTCAGGTTTACCTATGGAGCGGATCTTGGTGTGGCTGGGAGCATGAGCTTTGGGTTTCTCCTTCTTCTTCTCCTCCTCCACCACCACAATCTTTTCCTTCACCTCCTTCACCTCCTTCACCTCCTTCACTGCCACCTTGGCCTCCTCTTTCTTCTTCTTCTTATCTGCAAGAGAAATTATCACTGGTGTTAAGTAACCGAGTACATTTAGTCAAGTACTGTACTTAAGGTACTTATACTTCACTTGAGTATTTCAATTTTTTGAAAAGGTAAGTTGTGTACTTGTCCTCCACTACATGTATTTAATACCTTTAGTTACTTTACAGATGTGGATGAATGATGTGAAATATAATCAAGTGTTAAATCAGACGTTAGTTCCACCTGGAGTAAATTCACAAGCTACCCTGCAGTATACAAAGTCATTCAAACTAGCTGCACCTTTACCAGCTTTGAGAACACTTTCATAAATAAAACATATCATATATGTTATTCTGAAATGGACCAATCTGCACAATGAGCACTTTTACTGTCGCTACTTTAACTATATGTTGATGCCAATACTTTTCTTCTTTTACTTGAGTAATATTTTGAATGTAGGACTTCTACTTGTAACAAAGTATTTCTACACTCTGGCTTTTCTACTCAAGTACAGGATGTGAGTACTTCTTCTACCTCTGGAAATTATGAGTGTAATAGCAGATAGGAGCCATGGTGAGCACAGACAGACATTTGACAGGTAAATGATGGGTGTGTACCTGCAGGAGAGTTAGCGCTGGACACACTCTGGGAGCGGATGGTAGCCATCCAGCCGTCCACGAGCACGGTCGCCAACTTCCTCAGCTCTAAGGGTGACAGACAGGTTTATTAGTATACATAATACACACTACTGATATATCAGGATACATTTCGTGTTTAATGTGCAAGCAAACTAACCTTCTGTATCTGCAGTCTTACTCAGCTGCTTCACCAGCTTGGCGGTGTTGTTCTGGGGGAAGATTAAGGCACAAACAGGAAGTTAGAGACTATAGTTCAACAGAGTCCTGCAGACATTACTACTGCCCAACACCCACCTGTTTGAGGTGGTCCACTTTGAGAGGGAGCTTCTGCAGGGTGAGCAAGATGAGCTGCAGCACGGGGGAGTTGTTGGTGGTTTTGGAGTAGGTGAGCCAGGCGTTGAGCATCCTGTAGCCCCCGACCCTGATAAACCTGATGGAAGCGGGAACAAATGATTAATAATGGAGGATGGGTAACACTTGGTGTAGGGAGAAGTGTGGAAGGTGTAAGAATAATTCCCATGAGGAAGCCATACAAATAACCTATATAAAAAAAAGTGATTACATTTTTTTTTTAAAACTGACTCAAGAAACCACTAATGTAGTAAATTCTATAACTTCCTGTTTCTTGAGAATTGCCTGCAAAACAGCTGTTCTTTTGTAAGAATGAATGAATGTTTACCTAAGAACAAATCATTTTTAGACAACTAAATATTACACAAGCACTTTAAAACTCTGAAAAAATATTATTACAGGGTATATGCAGGAATCCTGAAGTCAAATGTAATACCTTGCAAGACCTTTTTTAAGACCCTTTCCATACATTTTAAGACCTCATCGCCACTTGGAGTTTTAACCGGTTACATTGGCGACACACTTTACCTCACATTGACTATATACAGTATTGATTGTCCTTCCTCCTTATCTTCCAACCATTTGGACGCAGACTTGCATTTCCCCGTAACGATGTTGTTTAACAACCGGCGTAAACGGAGCTTCGCGCGCTATCAAGCAGTGAGCGTGCGATGTGCTGTTCAGATGACGTCAAACCCAACGGGATGCCATAAATAAACTACACAGAATCACACTACACACCTACGCAATGATTACATTCAGGCACACTGTAGAATACAACCTCTTTGGACAATTTATATACTTATTGAAAACAAGCTACAACATGTAATACCTTGGAAAATGCCCTTTAATACTTTTTAATAGCCTTCATTTTCGCTAAATTGATTTATCAACTTTTAATACTTTTTAAGACCCCGCGGACTTTACTTTTTTATTTTTTAAGAGCTTATTGAATGGAAACGTTTCAAACTTGTATCCACCCATTACAAACAATACATTGATATATACAGCATGCAGAGTGGAAGCGAGGCCTACCTGTTGAGGATATCATGGGATTTGGTCTGCAGCAGGATGCTCAGGTACATACACCTACTGACCATCTTAGTAGTAGCTTTCATCAGGCTGCATGAAAAGAAGCATGTGTTAGGATATCGTGAGTAGAAGACGATTCAAAAGAGAATGTTTCACAGTAAAGTCACAGCAATGTGTCAGAGCTACTTCCTGTTGCTCACCTGTACACCTTGGGGACTCCCTCCAGGCTGCGGAGCTCTCCATCCTTCCCCAGCAGAGACTCCACTCCCTTCAGGATCTCCCTGGGGTCCACGGGTCCCCCTGCCATATCTGAAAAACACATATCAAATTGTTAATACACATGGCAACACGGCATGGGTGTATTATAGTTCTAGTATGAACAGCAAATATTTGGAAGGTATAGACGGGCTGTTTCTAGAAGGGACTTGTTGCCTGCCAAATGGAAAGGGGAGCTACACGTCACAAAAACACACCCAGCCTATCGTTAGGATTTGAGACTTTGCTCCAAAAAAGTTTCCAACAAGGAACTGTCACACTAGACAGACAACAATCTGACAGGGCTCAGATTCCCCTCACCACTGAGACTGAATCAGCTCAATCCAACACCAGCAACCTGGGCTTATCAAAGTCACTCCAACAACATGGTCCAAAGAACTGATGCTCTACACTCAAACCAGGAGAGAACAACTGGAGCAGGCCGACATGTCTCACCCTGACAGACAATCTGACCCACTATCTGATGAATCATTTGAACATCAGGCCAGAAGAAATAAGCATGGGTAGTTTGGTGACATGGCCACATACATATTACTATTCACAGGCAGCAGCGTTTCCCTCCTGCTACAGCTCCATGTTGCTCCTGCAGCCGGACCTCCACAGAGCAGCTGCTGCCCCGGACTCCACCCGCTTGGAGCAGTTCACCAGACGAGCAGAGTCCCCTCTCTGGGACTTGCCGGACTGACATGTAGAGGAGACTGATCTCATTTAAGAGTGATGCAACACAGTTTATTCCAGTTCAGACTCTTTAAGAGGCAGCAGCGACCACAGAACACAACTGCATGTTACTGACATACAAAATGTTACACATTCACTGCAAATCCACTTGTTTTATTTAACTTATCACTAAATGGAACATTGATTCCCTAATCATAAAGTAAATTAATACAATGTATGAATAGCTTTAACTATGATTTACTACTACATATATTGAATCAATGTTTCAGACACAAAAAAGACAAAAAAGTTGAAATGTCAAAGTTTGGTTAGAATAAAAATAGATATGACTTAGTGAAAGAAATGTTACCGGTAATGATTGATCACATTTTTAATACCACACTTCTATCACAATCATTCACATTTGTGCAAAACTGCAAGTCAAACAAAAACAATGGGAACAGAAACGTCTTCAGTGTAAAACCCTCATGAGAAATCAGATGAAATGACGAAAACAATTAAAAAATAATTCAGATTATACAACCCAAAACATTTAAAATGGGATAAAGGTAACTGTATGAATAATGAAATGCTTTTAAACTGTCAAATGGGTTTTTTATATCCTCAGATATGTTTAAGGACATCACTGGCAGCAGGACACTATTGGCCCCCTACAGGACACCTTATGATCACACTGACACTGAACTGACTGTGGACTTACACAATAGAGAAATGCATTACAAATTAATAGAATGGTAAGTGCAATATCACATGACAAGAGTGACAAATAGTCACACGGTAATCTGACGGATAACAAACTAATGAAGAAAAGGTGTTGGATGTTAATTAATTCAATCAGTCTACTTTTTATCTTTAAAAAGTCCAAAGTGACCCAAATAGACAGCCAACAAAGGGTTAATTTGTCTTTATGTATATCTTCAATTAAAATGATTAAACAAGTATCCTAACAAAAGGGGTCTTATTAAATATAATCAAACTGCTTCATGAGTTAATTGCTCTTGTCATATAAAGCATGCACATATTTTCCGCATGTTTTATGCGTTTTCTGATGAAACCGTCACCCTGCCACAACACGTATAAAGAACCTGCATTTCTGACGGAGTTCAATTCATTGGAAATGATGTGAGGAATCAGTTAGGTCTTACCCGTGTAACTGTAGTAGAAGTTTTATATAGTCTCAGACCTCCAAAAAACTGCAAATAACCCAATTCCTGCAAATATCACAGTTGTTACACATATACACAACATCTGTTTTAAGCATGGCCCTGGTTCAGTGGGGGAAAGAACATTATTTGTGTCCTACTGGGGTGTTTAGATATATCACTGGTACATTATTGTAAACAAACTACTCTTCTAGATAGAAAAAAAAGATTTGCTGTATTTTCGTTATAGCTGAGCAACAACAGACTAAACTATGACTAAGGAACACTCATGATATAGACACTGAATGAATCAAATAACAATATTAGACGCCCTTGGTTATATAAGGGCAGTTCAAGCAGCCTATAAAAGGCACGCGCTTAGGCTGTCATGTGTCATAGCTTAAACAGGCCTGCTCCTGTCAGAAGGGGAGGGGCGGCTATCACAGCCTCCCTCCGTTAACCACTTCGACGACAACCCAATGTCGACACAAGCAACAATGGCTCTCCCTATGTCTGGCAAAACCCGTGCTGGTGTGAAGGAAAACAAGTCGGCGAGGACCAGATATTTACTGAACCAACCAATGCGACAAAAAGCTGCATGTACTTTCTCTGCATTTCGGTTTTGTTAAAAAATAACTCCCAAATGTTGCTCCAAGAACACCGCCAGCCCCCGGAGCTGTCCGAAGAAAAGCAAACTACAACCAATCCGCCATGTTTGACAATTCCGACTGTTTGTGCTTCGAAAGACCACTTCGCTAGTCATCCTGCAATCTTTATCCACAGATTGCCGAGTCCCTGTGCTTTAGTTATCGACATGTCAACACACAGTGCTTCATAGAATATGTCCACAATCCTCAAGCTAACGCAATCTTTATGTATAGATTGTTGTAGGTATTCGTTCCGTGGAGCAGCCCCTACTAAACAAACCTGGCAAGCAAAAAGTCCGACTTCATTAAGCAGTAATTAAATGGCTATGCCTACGGCAATCTTTATGAGTAGATTGCTTATGGTTATTTTATTAATAGACTGACAATTTAGTTTTTGTACAACCCGTCCATTCCGTCTCACACACAAAGAAACGGAGCCTGGTGCCTCCATCCACTTTCCTGTGTGAGCTCATACTATAACATTGTCTATATTCAAATTGTTTGCCAAAAACAAGCTAACTTACGGTACCGGCTAACCAGCTACCGCTAAGTAATTTGTCGATTTTTTAACCTAAATGTATCTCGATTCAATTTAACTTTAAAATCAACTTACTATTGACACTATAGATCCTCAGCGTTTCGGGTGTATTAGAGTGTGCTTTTCAGGCACTTATATCTCTTATTTCATAAGTTTATATCGTCAACCTTCATGGTTTTAATATCAACTGAAATACTTCTTATGGGTGGGGCTGTTATAGTTAAAGGCTAGCCTTTCCTTCAGGAACAAACTTGAGGCAAAAATAGTAATCAAATGTCCAATACTTGAAGAAAAAATATGAATTTGAGTAGAGTTGTTCAAAGTCCTCGACGGATCAGTCTTCGCCAAAGCAAATTCATACCTGCAAAACACACAAAGAAACACACATTCAATGTCGACTCTTTCGACAAATTTCATCGTCCTCCGTCTTTATCAAAGTCCTCTGTTGGTTGTTTAAAACATTCAATAAAAAAATCGCATTTTAGACGGAGAAAATGTTATAAATAAGTCTTGCTGTCTTTCTGACTTCACTTACCTCTGAACAAATCCAGGAATGAGCCCGGGCGGGAGGGACTTGGGTTTTATACCAAGTGACGTTTTTTACGTCACGAACAACGTTTTCCTTTGTATCGCGCTGAAACAAAATGGTGGATAACCGTCCTTCACTGACCTGCCATGGGCACAATGGCGTATCACACGTGATGGATACTAATGTTGTGATTACCTCCACAGATTCACCTTCAAAGTGTTGCATATTTGTATAATTTCGTAGATACTTAAGACCCTTAACGAATTTTGTTGATTAAGCTGGATTTTGGTTATCATATTGTATATATATTTAGTTCATTATATTTCTTCAAAATGGCGACTGTCTGTCTGTCTGTCTGTCGCTGTCGGGGTTGGGGGTTGATGCTTGATACTCACATGCGTCACTCATAATGTTAATAATATTGTCAATTCCCAACAGAGAGTACAATTAAAAATGACAGAATGTGGATGTACACACATCCAGATACTTATTAATAATATACGTAGGAATCATACCATTTTAATATGAAATGTTACACTTTAAAATACTACAAAATAGCTGACCTTTCACCTTTCACCTACAACCCAGAACTGTGACAGAAAAAAAATGGCTGCCTCCTTAACAAGCATCGCGAAGGTTCTGTGCCGTCTTTCGCCTTCAATTTTACAACCATTACGGCAGTATCAGGTATTTGAATCTACTGTACAGATGATATACAGATCATCCGATTCATGTACATATGTCTACGCTGTTTGTAATAAGGTTTACATATGTTAAAGGTTTGTCGCACAGTGAGCTAACGTACCATGTAATCCAATGTAGCGCTACTGTAAATGACAATTGCGTTTATTTAGTTTGATAAGATTTCCTCAACAATACCCTCTCTGTAAAACCAAAGACATGTTGCACCTTGCCAAATAGCATGTATTGCATTGAAAACAAGAGTATTACTGTCAAAGCAGCTTAATGTCAGGCAAGATAGCCATGTGTAGGTCGCGTTGACAGGTTATTTAATATGCATTTAGCTAGGGTGTTCGAAAGGACAGCCGAATTTGTCCAATAGTTCTTTATACCATGTGTTTATGTTTGGTTTGCACTCTTATGCACTGCCACCAACACTTTCCTTTTGAATCAGAATCGAGTTTATTGCCCGGTACGTTTACAAGGAATTTGCTTTGGTGTTTGTTGGTGCAAACATAAACAACATAAGGAAATAAGTTGTAAGAGGAGGTCAAAAACATAACTGTTGTACAAAGAAAATAATACAAAAACACTATATAACATTTTAGAAATGAGTAAAGTATTTACACAAAATATAAATATACAAAAGATACTAAGAAACGTATGACAATATGATACATATATCAGATAGATAGATACTTTATTTATGAAATGATTGTGTCACAGCAGCAAATGGACAGTCAATCTACAAAATTAACAACATTAATTAAAAATACAATAAAATAAAGATTAATATGAACAATTTAAAATGTAAAAAACAATATAAACATATCCTCAGTAACAAAATAATATTCAGAGGAGTATCTAAACAATATACAGATTAAAATAGAATACTCTCTAATATATCAATCTACAGAACATATAAACATAGTGCACTTTGTATTCTGTGTATTCGCTGTGTATTTTGTAAATTGTGTCATTTCTAGTTTTTGATCATGCATTATTTTCATGCAGGCTTCTTGATTGATATTAAGCTATCTTTGGCTCTTTACTTGCTGTAACAAATGTACATTTCGCATCTGTTGAACGAATAAAGGTATTTTGATTCTGATTCTATATACGTAAAAAAAAAATGGGAACAGTAGCTTGACATTTTAATTAAAATATATCCTGAGGTAGTGCAAGTAGGCTGCAATATGCAAGTACAGTATGTGAACAATGTTCATGCTTATAGAGAGGAAGAACCTGAACACACTATGAAGCAGTGAGTTCTGGATAGGGTCTCTAAATGGATTATGTTTGTCTTGATTTAAATACATTGGCAGTCAGTGGCTTCATGCATCCATAACCATTTAGATGAAGCTCTTAGGGTTGTTGTGATGATGACGATGCTCAGCTGCTTTTCTCTTGCTTTCAGTCCTGTCTGCAGAGGCTTCCTGTCAGATCATACGGAGCCCTCTCTCCATGTGCACCCCCCAGTCACTTTTACTGCCAGGCAGCATCTCTCCAGAATGATGCTGCTGCTCAGGTTGAGACCCTGCACCGCTACAAGGACAGACCCTGGGACTATCTGGAGAGTGAAGGTACTTAAAAGCAGTCTGTCACATCCTTTTTATTCATTGTTTATTATTATTTTAGTGTTTATTTAGTACAGTCCAGAGACACAAACAAGGACACAACAACAGTAAAGGGGAGAGGACATTCCCATCTCACCACAAATAAATTAATCAGAATCAGTGTTATTACTGTTCTTTTATTATTACCTATCACAGCTCTCCACTTTCAATATAGTATTTGTCTTTTGTTGAAAAGCTAATTCCTTGTATGTGTAAACCTATTACACATACAAGGAATTAGCTTTTAAAAAAAAAAAAATAGAATAAAGAAAAGCCAGAAGAAACCAGTCCATAGGATCGCTTCAGTTCTTCATATAACTAGGTTTACAGCTCAATACATTCCAAATTGTGTTCCATTTCATCTTGTGCTTTGCCACCTTTTGATTTTTTGTGGCAATCATTTTTCCCAAAAGAAATTGCCTTTGCACTCTATTTTTCAAACGCCTTAAAATCAGATCACTCCTAAATTGCATTTTTTTTAAGTAAGTATTTTACCCAGAAGAATAATTGTATTTATTATCTCTGGACTATATTCATCCGGAAACCCAAATAAAATATTGAAAGGACCAATCCAAATGATCCAGAGTCCCAAAATGTATCAAAATCAGCCCAGTGAGAGTCCAAATATGAACACTTTCCGGTTACAACTGACATGTTTAATGTCAAAGCAAATGAAATGGATTCAGCATTCTCGATAACCCCCAAAACCCCTCCAAAATTGTCAGAATTGGCCGAGATATGTTTTGAACTATTGTCTGGGCAGTTTCTATGTGCTGGGGACCCCTACTATACATTTCTAACATAACACTTTGGGGTACTCAACATTTCCGGGTTCACAACAGGACTCTATGAGCTGGCAAACAGACTAATACCTGTGCTTGCTGTTACAATATTATTTTCCCCATGACAGAGTACATTGAGAGGTATGGAACCAATCCAGTGTGGGCCGACTACAGGAGGAACCACAAAGGGGGAATCCCACCACAGAAGACACGCAAGACCTGCATTGTAATATGATAATCCGTCTTTCATTAGGTCTGAGCATCACATGTGTAAATCACCCTAACACTGCTTCTGTTTGTGTAGAGAGGAGACAAGGTATCTGGAAACCCGTGTCCAGTGTGTCGGGATTCAAACATCGTGGTCCACCATCAGGTGGGTCAGCATCTCCTTACAGCACCATAAACAAAGATACACTGGGTTCTATTATACATCCCTCACCACACCTAAGAGTCTGCCTACACAACTACATGCTGTTTACCTGATCTGTTTGCATGGAAATGTAATTGTTGAAATATTGAGCACTTTTTAGATACAAAAGGTAACACAAAGTGCTAAATACATATCAATAAATGTACTATGTATAACAACCTTATTATACCTTATGAGTTTATTCTAATCTCATGCCTCTGGCTGCATTGTTCTCTCAAATGAACTGGCACATTTCCCTTCAAAATGAAGAAAGGAAATAAGCAAGAAAGTGAAACATTTTACATCTTGGTTTGTGCTTTTGTAAAGTTTGTTCAGTATTTAAAAAAATGAACTAGTACTGCAACCAGTGATAGTTAATGTTATTGAACAACCTTCTCAATATTTTCTTGACTATTTTAGAAAATTCTGAAAAATCCAAAAGCATGTCTTATGTTGATTTATCTGACAGTCAAACATCAATACAAATGTATTTTTATTTATTTAAATGCAGCGTATATAATGTACATTTGGTGGAGATACTTTGTGTTGAGATCCCAGGGACACTGATATTACAATGAATTAGCTTTATTTAGCTGTCCTCTCTTACAGAATGTGAAGCTGCTGCAGCAGTTCATCAGTCCCCAGACGGGGATGCTGTACGATGCCACTCGCACTGGTGAGTCCACAGTGAGTGTGTGTTGCTGCTGAATCCTGTCTACTCTTCCAGACTGCTCATGTTGTGTTTGTGGACTGTCTGCAGGTGTGTGTATGAAACAGCAGAAGAAGCTAAATCAGGCAATCGGCACGGCGAGAGATCACGGTACGTACCACAAGACCCCTCAGCCCCAGGGTCCTTTGTAAATACGTCCTATTCTGTTTTTTTTCCTCTTCATTGTATTGTGTCTTTAAAGGTTTCTGTGCATGTGAATGGTCTGCAAAGGCTAAAATCTCAAAGTTCCCTCCAGAAGGAGTTTCTCTCCCACACTTGTTTGTGTGCAAATAACCTCTAAAAGGTGACATAGTAAATAATTTAAGGTTTTTGTCCAATCTTGTGCTTCTGTAAGTTTCTTCAGTGTTTAAAAACGAATGATTAACAATACTGCAACCAGCGATTGTTATAGTTATTATTTTGTTCAATTTTCTTGATAACTGTCAAAGAATTGTGAAAAATCAACTTTTCATATTTTGAATTGCACATCTAGGGCTGCATCATTTTGAAAAAAGACCTAATTGCAACTATATTGACTGATGTTAAAGGGGGAAAAGAGTGGTTTTTTTAAAAGAGTATCTTTACCAAACAAGGATTTTTCATCAAGTCTGTTGAAAAAAGATTGTATGCTCGGCTCCACAATACTTAATTTAGATATTTCACATATTTTGCCATTACCAATATCGTGCTTACTGTGGCTTGATATTTGACTAGTCTATATTGCAATTTGAATGACTTTTGCTGCCCTGGGGCCATCCATGTTGAGATGGAAAGTATGCTTTGTAATTCAGATTTAGCAGGATTTTCAGAGTGTTTGTTTTTAAGCCAATATAGATATTGTAATTAAAGGTGTCTCCTGAAACCCGGGAGCACTTAGTCCTCACACATTCAGAGAGGAGAAACCTGTTGGAGCACTCACTCATGAACGTCTTCCAGCTGGTTAGGCGACTTAAGATACAGCTTTATGTGTTGAAGGGTTTTCAAAACTGAGATGTTTTTGTAAATAACAGAAGCCGGCACTCAACACTGCTCTCTCTTTCAGGCCTACTGCCCTTTCAGATTCCATATGTGGAGTTTTCAGGAGAGGACTACTCCAACTCCCATGATGCCGTGGGGTGCACACCACCTCCCCCGTCCCTAACCTCTGGAGACACCTGGTATAAATGGTACAGTGAAATAACACCTGATGAGCAGGAAGTGGCCAAAGTGAAGAAGACCTACAAGGCTTATTTGAAGTGACTGTTGAGTGGATGTTCGTCTGTTGGACCATGTACACCAAAATAAAAATTGCACAATGAAAAATGTTTTTATTTTATTGTTTTCCTTTAGTAGATCTTGACCTCCCTTGATATTTATAGAAATGTACACTCCACCACCATGCCTTAAAGATGTGACAGTCCAGTATAAAGGGGATAGATAGGTTTTATTATGCGTGCCGCTCTGAGGACATGCTCCACATGAAGTGTATTGAGGATGTGACGAGGGTCTCATGGGTTGACCTTGTTGACCATGGTCTCTCCCAGAGACTCCAGCACCTCCCTCTTGTAGTCGTCAAAGTCTCCATCGATCTGGACGACGGAGCGGTCCTCCACCACCCACATGGTGCACTGAGTCTCTGTGATGAGCCGGGCGTCGTGGCTCACGATGATCACAGCTGCAGGGGGGGGAGAAATCTGTTAGTACTGAAGGAAAGACGATGTTTTAAAGATCTTTTGAGCATTTTATTTCAGTCTGTTCGCATTGTCAAGCTTTTAAACAACTTCAATTGAGGACATACTAAGTCAAGTTAACCAAATCCTTCCAATCAGAACTTCCCCAAAGTCTCCTTTAGTTCAGCTCTGCAGCTGCTGAGTGAATGTCTTTGGTTTGGAGTCAACTTTCACTTTCGGTTATTGTTGGTCATTTATACTTTTCAAACAAAACATTGCCTTGCTGTTGCACATTCAACCACACACTGTAAAACACCAGCTCCCCTTTGAACTCAACAGGAACCAACCAGTGCCCAGTATGACAAACCCAGGATGTTATTGTGTTACCTGGCTTAATAAACATTAAACGGTGCTACAACGCTGGTTATAAACTCAGTAAGTTAACCCAAGATTTCTCAGCCTTGCTGAGAGTGGTTCACATGAAAGAGGCGGGGTTTGCAGAATATGACCAATCATAGCCCTGACAGCAGAGCATCACAAATAAAGAGTAAACTTTAATATTAGACAAGTTAGGAGAAGTTAAACGTTACATATCCATGAGCTAAACACATAATCCTGGATAAAAGCAAGAAAGAACAGAGGAAGGGAAGCTGGGGGAAAAAGGTGATTAGGACTATAAGATATTAAAGTTAAAATCATAACTTTCAAATGTAATAATAGTCAGATCCATCTCTAGATGATCAGTCAGTCCAATTATTAAAAAAATTCACAGTCTGCAATTTACTGCCAGTTGTCCATCCTGCATTTGGCAGTATCAAATGGTTTGTTTTGAGCCTGGAATATGATTTAATTGCCTTAAACTTCTTATTTGAGTAATATTATTCGACAACCCGTGCACTGAGCATTGATTGGTCAGCAGGACATGAGAGCTGTTATCTGGAACATAACTGGAGCAGGTTATGTGTGCAGCATAAATTAGGATGGTAATCTCCCGAAAAGAAGTGAACCGCCATCGTAGGACTAAAACCTGCGTTAACCTGAAGTTCCCTCAATCACCTTAAACCCTCCTCAGTACAGACCACTGCTGCCTGCTGGGCCTTAAGGTAGAGGGCTCTGGACCTACATCCAGAGAACTACTATTTCCATCTTGTACATGCCACACCATTTAACTGGTTTCTCCACTAATAACCAGTATGGTCACACGCGTCTTACAGAACATGCTTCTCACCTCCTTTATATTCATTGATGGCCTCTGATAAGGCATCGATGGACTCAATATCCAAGTTGTTGGTAGGTTCATCCTAGAAGAGAAATGAGGTCAGTCAGTCGTAGAATTCATCCAGGTATTCTGTCGGTTCAGCGTGGATATAAGTCTGACAGGCACGTACCAGGATGAGGACATCAGGCTGCCGACAGGACAGCTCAGCAAACACTACTCTGGCCTTCTGACCTCCTGCGGAGACACACCCAGACACAATGTTAGAAGATATTTACATCCTGTCCGCTGACATGTTGTCTGACGGTCCATGTTCATACCGGACAGTTTGGAGATCTGGATGGTGTGGGCGTGGCTCTCCAGGCCGAAGCGTCCCAGGCACTTCCTGCCGTCCTGGTAGGGGAGGTTGAAGTTTCTCATCAGGTACTCTGTGGCCGTCTCCTCCATGTTCAACTGATCAGCGTACTGCTGGTTGAAGAAGCCCACTTTCTGCAGGAGACCAGAGACCCCGGTTACAACTCTTCATCAACTGTTCAATAGGACATAAACTAGGTTCCAGAAAAACACTTTTAATTAATTCTGTTTTTCCATAGTGTTGTTTTTATTTATTTTAAATATCTTGTTCTAAAATTGCTGTGTAGTCTGACATAAAGAAATGGTTCAAGAGAGTAAAATATATAAATTGATTTATATTATTTAATGGGCAACCATTTATTTTCTTGCTGTTTTTGTTTATAGTAAATGTATTAATTAGTGTAATTATTTTAGTTAAAGGGCCCATGTCATGCTTTTCCGGTTATTACCCGTCCCCTTGTGTGTTATGTAGCTTTTTCTGCATGTAAACGGTCTGCAGAGTCACAAACCCTCAAAGTACACCCTGGAGAGAGTAAAACTCTAACACAGAGAAGACCTGTCTATGCTGCCCAAGAACGCGGGGGGGGCAGGAGCTCCAACAAGCCGTGTAGGACAGAGAGTGAATACACATACTATACAGAGATGCTGTATGAGAAACCAATGTGAGTTTGGAACATTGCACAATGTAAATCTATTCTAGTAGACCTCAACAATGGAATTATGATCAGTAGAAATGGCCATGACATGGGACCTTTAAAATAATTCTTTATGCTTTTATTTTGAAGGTGGTTTTGGGCGGTGGTGGGATTGGCACACCAGAATGAACAGATACCAGGGTTAGCACGAGGAGAGCCACAGGAAAGGCTGCAGGGCGAGGTTAATACGCCATTATATATATTATTATATTGGATCAATCGGAAATAAATGCTAAAAGAATATTTTTGCCTGGACTTCTCATTTCTCCTGCGTAGGATCTGCTTACTGGTGCCCCAGCGGCAGTTTAATTTTGAGTTACGTTTAATTTCTTTATGATTCGTCACTGAACACTTCAATTTACGGCAAGTATTAAGCATCCTTGATTTTTTTTAAATGTCAAAGTGTACATACAATGGGGAACAGAGCCTGTGTTATCCATTACTGCTTCAGTTAGCAGGCTGCAAATATGGGAGACTTTGTTTGCCTTTCGGAATATTGTAATCTTTTGCAAGTTCATTATACTTCCACATGTTGTTCAGCAGGGTGATCTCCACTTAATAACACCACTTTTATAATTGTAGCGTAAATGAACAGTAAATGACTAACGTGAGGCTATAAAAGAACCACTACGGTTGCATGGCTGCGCATCACCACCGCTAAGCTAAAGACGGCTAATGTTTATTTGATTTATTTCATTCAAAAATGGAGAGATCAATTTCCCCAAGGGATGGATAGAGAATTACGATGCAATGATAAAAACATTATGAAAACCAATGCTAGAACAGTAAATATTTCTGTTCACTTTCTGTCAGAGTAGTCAGTCTGCACAATGAGAGAGGGTCAGAGCAGAGGACGCATCAGGCTGGGGAGTAATGGGTTGCATGTAAAGGATCATGTAATAAGGATACATTCTAACTGTATTTCCTTACTGTTGGGGAATCATTTGCCCTGCATGTCCTCCTTCGCCCTCTGACGCAGATGACCAACCCTGATCAGCCGTTATCTCCCTTAAGGAGAGGCTGCCCTAGCATATTGTTGTTGTTACCAGTTTGTGACCGGGCAACTCTCGGTCAGAGATAGTTATTGTTGTGGGACACCTGGAACACATCCTTCTCGGGGTGTAGATGACCCCGAGCCATAAGCGACAACAAATGTGATTCAGTGTCCTCAGCTGTTTAGTCTATCTATTGAAGAATGAACTCTGAACTAGTTCAAACCCGGAGCTACAGGAGGGCTCTTCAGAATTGATTGTGGCATCTCTAACCTGTGGTCAACTCGTGGCCTGTGACATGTCGTGTGAATTCTCCGGCCGAAGCTCCAAACAAACCGTCAGTGTTTGCCATCAAAGCTCCAGCTCCCATCGTGTCTCTCTGAGTCCTGACTCCCATTGCTACAGAAGTTTTCCCCACACTTACAGTTACATTAAAAAAAAGGCGTAACCGGATCACTGTTACATCGTTAAAAATGGGGATTACTAGCAGGATTACAATGTTACAATACCTTTTAAGATCAAAATAAAAAGGTCAATATTATAAGTAGATGTACTGCCTAAGTTTTCTTTTTGGTTTTCATTTAGGCTACTTTCATTCTCTTTATTAAACATTCTTTCTTTACCAACAATAGGTGAACAGCTGCTTTATAAAACTAAAATATTGTGTTTGATTTGAATTCATGTGTTAAACTAAAACAGCATTTGTAAACTAAACTATTTTGCAAGACACATTTCTGATCCTAAATATCTTGGTTTCTTCTTTTCTAAGGTCACATAGTTCTGTTGTTTTACATCATACACTAAAGTAAAACCCTTGATTTCTCTTACTTTGCGTGGAATTTTGATATTGAGGTAATCCTAAATCACCGTAAATGAATCCGGTTGGATTACTTTTATATTGTCATAGATGTATCTATCACAATATAAAAGCCACATCGAGAGGGACGCTTATTGTCTATTAATATTAACGGAACATATTTAAAGTTACCCTCCCAACCCTGATGAGCAGATGGCCAACAGTTTACAGAGTCAGAGATCAACAGGAAGTTACTCACCAAGCGATGGTTCTTCCTCATCTCTCCTTTGGTCTGAAACACAGATCATCCGTTAGCTCAGGAGCACAGATATCTCAGTAATATTCTAATGTCAGCGTCTCTACACTTACAGGCTGCAGCTTCCCAGTGAGCAGCAGCAGCAGGGTACTCTTCCCCACACCATTGGGTCCCACTATACAGACTGATGGGAGCAGAAGAAAGGGAAGTGAAGTATCAGCACCCTGAACGCACCACAGCAAGAGGAGACTGGAAGATTAACTCGTCTATGATGGTGAAGATTTAGCTTCTCTGCCATAATCTCCACATTAAGAAAATACTAACCTACTTCCATGTTTAATTATGTTAAAATGCAAACTGAACTTTTTTTATTTGTATTGTAGACGTCCTTCACATGTTTTGGTGTTCTTAACCCTTAAATTGGCAATCACATTTAAATATTTACTTGATTACTATTTGCTACATTACACACTTATGACACTATTATTACACCAATATTACACCCATGTAACGCCAATATTATACCCATAATATACTGTTATTATACTATATTACACCCATGTTAAACTGTTATTTCACCTATATTACATGTTATTAGAACCATATTTCACCTATATTACATGTTATTAGAACCATATTTCACCTATATTACATGTTATTAGAACCATATTTCACCCAAGTAACACCAACATTACACCCTTATTACACCATCATTACACTGTTATTACACCCATTTCACTCAAATCACTGTATCCCCAAGGATCCAGAAAGCATTTAAAGGTTAACCGTTAAATAAAGCAGGAAACTTACTCCTGGACTCCATGTCGATTCCAAAGTCCACATTTTTGAAGAGAGGCTTATTTTCATAGCCGAAGTCAACACCTGTAAAGAGGAAAGAGCATGGAGTCAGAATGTTGAACCACTTTCTGAATCTAAAGGAAGAGGCTGAAGAAGTTTCAAAATGATCGTTAATATACAGCCAAGCTTTGAGATGATAAATGTATACATGCATAGAGAAGAAAGATGAACAGAGACTGTGCTCTCACTTTTCATGTCAACACACAAAGCAAATCAAAGATTTGAGGAAGGCCTTTAAAAACAGTGCAGCTTAAACAAAATCTATTTTACTAAATTGGTTTCTGTGTCTTTGCCGTGGACAGACATATTTCTCGGGGCCGTGTTAATGTTGTTCTGACGGCTCAACCTACACCTTAGCTGACACTGTGGAGACTGAATAAGCAACGCCGCATCAGATACAATTTGGAGTTGGAAAACATGTTTCCCAGGGAGGTGATCAGAAGTTCACAAGAAAACCTCGCAACACGGGATACTGCAGCATGCAGTTCAGATCGTCACACTGTGAATCATTTGAAAGCTACAGCAGATCGCCCTTATTCAGAGTTCTAATTCTTCCAATAGGGTCACTGAGAAGCCTGGTTGTGAGCATTGAGTTCCAGTTCTTACAGTGAAGTCCCAGGATGGGTGGAGAGAGGGGCGGGGGGTTGGGGAAAGTGAACTTGACGGTGTACTCTTTGGGCCTCTTCAGCAGCTCCGTGGCGTCCTGGCTCTCCTCCTCCTGAGCGCCCTTCTTCTTGCCCTTCTGCTGCTTCCTGGTCAACGCCTCCTTCGTTTGCTTCTCCTGAGAGGAGACACAAGACAGAACAGAAGGGTTAATCATTGCGGCCAACTGAGGATGGCAAAGTGTGACGCCATATCCTATAACTCCAGAGTTTTATGCTGTACGTTTGCCAAAGTCGTAAAGCTTATAGTGTAGTTTCCAGCACTGTGAACCCGGAAATGTTGAGTACCCCAAAGTTTTATGTTTGTAATGTATAGTAGGGTCCCCAGCACATAGAAATTGCCGGATGCTAACCTGCATATGTTCGGCAATTTGCATAATTCCAATTCAAAACATCCATCGTCCCATAATCTTCAAAATCGACCCAAAATGTATTAAAATCATCCCACAGAGTAAAGATGCGGCCACTTTCTGGTAAAAACTGACATTTTTTAAACTGAAACTGTCAGAAATGGACTCTGTATCCTCATAACTACTCTTTATTTTTGAACTATTGTCCACATATGCTATAATGGTAATTAATGCTAATTTACTCAACTTGTGCTAATAGCCAAATTGCCCAACATATGGAAGTTATCATCCGGCAGTTTCTATGTGCTGGGGACCCTATTATACATTTCTAACATAAAACTTTGGAGTACTCAACATTTCTGGGTTCACACTAGGACTCTATGAGCTGGCAAACAGACTAATATGACAATTTAGAGTGGGGGAATGTTGAAGGGACAGAGCTTTTGTCCAGTCGTCATAAGATTGTTTTTCTCTGTAAAATCATGCCGTTTGGCTTCCATGTTTAGAAAGCTGCACTCTGGGGGAACAGTGATACTCACAGCTTGTTTCGTGGACTTGCCCCCAGCCTTCAGGTCTTTGAGCTTCTTCTCCTGCTTGTCATACTGTTTCTGCATCTCTTTCTGCTTCTGCACATACATCTTCTTGAAGGTCACTGAAAAAGGAATATAAAATAGTTGCAGTCAGCATGTCGTTGTGTCCCTGAGACACTTCACCCCAAATTGTTCCTGTGGGGATTGTCCACAGTACTGAATATATGTAAGTCGCTTTGGATAAAAGCGTCTAACAAATGACATGTAATGTAATGTAATGTAGTTGCTAAATAAATAATAGTAGCTAGAAGAACCCCTTACGTTTTAAAAGGGGAATTGCATAAGTAAAGAGTGATATAGACACAATATACAGTGCCCTCCAGAATTATTGGCACCCCTTTAGTAAAAATGAGCAAAACAAGATGCAAAATATTTCTTTATTGTTTTTCCTCATGATATTTCACTCAAAATATTCACAAAAATCTTACCTTTTCACTGAAGTAAAAAAATTGAATGTTGACTTTAAATAAATATTTGTCTCCAAAACATGTGTGCCACAATTATTGGCACCCCTCGAAAATCCTGTGATTAAAATCTAACTGAAGTATATTTCCAGTCATATCTTAAATTTTTAGATTCACCCGTTTGATTAGGAACTCTTAATTGGTCAACCATGACTTCCTGTTTCACTGGGGTATTAATATGAGGTGACACAGGCCAAAATTCTCTATGGGTCCTTCTCAGGTCGACTATTTTCATTTCCTCGGTCGTCGGTATCACCGGAAGTTGATTTGTCTGCGCCACCTTGAGTAGCGTCCCATGGCTCTTATTTCTGCCGGAGGACCGAGGAGCGATAATGGAGGAGCGATAACCGAGGAACCACCAGACCATCCTCCGGTGAAATCCTCAGACACTCGCCCCGCCCCCTTACTGTGTATCGCTCACTGATTGGACGATGCAGCGCATGCACTGATCTGATGCTTCTTGACATGAGAGCAGTTTCCCAGCGGAGTGGAGAAAACACATGAAACTCACGGGAGTCAATCCTCAGTTCATACTGTGTTCTGTTTCAATTAATGCATCATTCAGTTACAAATATGTGATATATCTGAACAACAAAGTGGTGAACATTTATTTTATTTATTTATTAGAAACATTTTCATGATCGCTTTTTCGTTTTACATTTTCATTTATTGTCATTTCCATTCAGTCAGTCATTAAGTGCTATTTAACATGTTAATGTGCTACATATCCAAACAAACAAAGTGTGCAATCCAATGAATGTTAATCTAACTGGGTTTTGATAGATAACATATCTCTTTTTCTTCTCTCAATTATTTTATTTCTATTGTGCACTCTAATCAATATTAATCCAACTATTGTTCGTTTATACATTTTAAGAATGGCGTTTATCTTTTTTGAGAATGAGTTCTTATTTGATTTGATTTATTTGGGTCTACAACAGATGATACAAATGTTTGTGTCAGTAAATGTGTACTAACAGAGGCGGGGGTGTTTGTGAAAATAACGGGGACAGAGCTGCTGTCAGACGATCAGCTGTGCGGCGTCATCACAAACGGACGTCGCTTCATCCATTTAATCGACCTGAGAAGGACCCTATGGCTCCTTCTCAGGTCGATTAAATGGATTCCTTGCGTCCCTCACTTGCGTCGTTTCCCTTCGACTAGTCCCTCCCACCAGGGAAGCATGGAGAGACACAAGGAAACCACGAGAAGCAGGGAAATGAGTTTTAAGAGCAATGGGACGTCCTTTCCTCCGGAGCGTCACGTGAAGCGACGTCCGTTTGTGATGACGCCGCACAGCTGATCGTCTGACAGCAGCTCTGTCCCCGTTATTTTCACAAACACCCCCGCCTCTGTTAGTACACATTTACTGACACAAACATTTGTATCATCTGTTGTAGACCCAAATAAATCAAATCAAATAAGAACTCATTCTCAAAAAAGATAAACGCCATTCTTAAAATGTATAAACGAACAATAGTTGGATTAATATTGATTAGAGTGCACAATAGAAATAAAATAATTGAGAGAAGAAAAAGAGATATGTTATCTATCAAAACCCAGTTAGATTAACATTCATTGGATTGCACACTTTGTTTGTGTGGATATGTAGCACATTAACATTTTAAATAGCACTTAATGACTGACTGAATGGAAATGACAATAAATGAAAATGTAAAACGAAAAAAGTGATCATGAAAATGTTTCCAATAAATGTATAAAATGATTTTTGACCACTTTGTTGTTCAGATATATCACATATTTGTAACTGAATGATGCATTAATTGAAACAAAACACAGTATAAACTGAGGATTGACTCCCGTGAGGTTCATGTGTTTTCTCCACTCCGCTGGGAAACTCTGCTCTCATGTCAAGAAGCATCAGATCAGTGCATGCGCTGCATCGTCCAATCAGTGAGCGATACACAGTAAGGGGGCGGGGCGAGCGTCTGAGGATTTCACCGGAGGATGGTCTGGTGGTTCCTCGGTTATCGCTCCTCCATTATCGCTCCTCGGTCCTCCGGCAGAAATAAGAGCCATGGGACGCTACTCAAGATGGCGCAGACAAATCAACTTCCGGTGATACCGAGGACCGAGGAGCGAGGAAATGAAAATAATCGACCTGAGAAGTAGCCTTTGTCATTCATCACTATGGGAAAGACTCGAGAACATAGTGATGATCTGCGACGAAAAGTTGTTGATCTGCACAAATTAGGAAATGGATATAAGAAAATCTTGAAACAGTTGAAAATGCCCATTTACGCTATCAGGGCAATAATTAAGAAGTTTAAAGCAACAGGAGATTTTAAAGGTCCCATGTCATGGCCATTTCTACTGATCATAATTCCATTGTTGAGGTCTACTAGAATAGATTTACATTGTTCCAAACTCACATTGGTTTCTCATACAGCATCTCTGTATAGTATGTGTATTCACTCTCTGTCCTACACGGCTTGTTGGAGCTCCTGCCCCGCCCCTCCCTGTGAGCCCACTGTGCTCTGATGAGTCCACCACCGTTACAGCGGAACATCAGTGATTATGTGTTACAATGGCGTTTGTTAGCAACCAGAAAATGACACCAGTAATGACAAACAGATGAGAATGCTGCGTGGGGTCTGGGTGCCGTGTTGGAGGGACGTTGTGCGGCTCGCTGCTGTGAGGAGCGGACAGTGTGAGCTGGGTTACTGGTGTCATTTCCTGCTTGCTGCGTGGGGTCTGCGAGACAGAGAGACATCGCGAATGGACGCTGGAAGGGGGGAGGTGCTGAGGGGGCTGCAGCACCCCCATCTGCGAGGCTCCACTAGCTAAATAAAAATATTTGTTTCATGATAAGAATGTAATGTTTCTTTCAATTATGTTGCCTCAATTAAAGGTTAGATTTTTGTTAATATTTTGAATGAAATATCGTGAGGAAAAACAATAAAGACATTTTTTGCATCTAAATAGATCTAAAAATAATACTTACAGTAGTTCCCTCTGTAGTAGAAGAGCTTCTGGTAGTCTAAGTGGATGATATCCGTACACACCTCGTCAAGGAAACTCTGGTCGTGGGAAACTATGAGGAGGGTCTTCTTCCAGCCTTGAAGGTAGCTGTGGAAGAGAGACGATCATTTGAATAAAGCATTTATATAATGAAGTAAAAACAATATATAGTATTTTGAATTTCTAATAAATGTATAAAAGTTGAAGGGGCCATATGATCCAATGATGCACACATCATGTATACAGCTTTTTATTTCAAATGATCGCCCAAGGTGGGGCTTGTGTTATTCTGAGCTGCAGTGATGGAACAGGAGTAGAACAGCTCTCTTTACTGTCCTGTCAGGAGATATGTATTACTTATCACTTTAAGGTCAATTCAGTCATTTTATCCATGCATGTATTCTGTAGGAACAAAAACTTAGTTTACCAGTTATCGTATTAGTCAGTAGTCAGGCTGTTTGTTTGGTTGCGATAGGTTACCATGGTGGGCCTCAAGCCTTTCTTTTTATGAAGTAAACCAACCAAAAGTGCAGGAGCCATGAAGGCTAGTTAGCAACAACAGCAGTCTACACAGTTCCAAGCAAGACGGATCTTATTAAAATGTATATAAATGATATTATTGTAGTACAATGTGCACATTTTTACTTAAACTATTTTGATTTTAATTTATTTAATCTTTTAGACCTTTATTATATTATTGAATGCTTATGTCAACATAAATATCTTGTATTTATTCATAATTGTATTTATTTATCCATCCATACTACATTTTATAGTGTTTGTATAAATATATTTTTTTATTATTTTATTTTTGTAATTCTCAAGTATGTCACCCAAAAGTCTATATTATAATAAATAAAGTATTCTGATTCTGACACACGCATCTTTACACTGACTGAAGCCAAGGAGCACCCGATGCTTGTATAATATCCCCTTTCAGAACCAGATATACATAACTAAATATCCTCAGTGAGGGGTGGGCACTACTGGGCCAGGGTATATGCAGGAATCCTGAAGTCAAATGTAATACCTTTTAAGACCTTTTTTAAGACCCTTTCCATACATTTTAAGACCTCATCGCCACTTGGAGTTTTAACCGGTTACACACTTTACCTCACATTGACTATATACAGTATTGATTGTCCTTCCTCCTTATCTTCCAACCATTTGGACGCAAACTTGCATTTCCCCATAACGATGTTGTTTAACCTGTTAAGCACCAAGCCTGTTTTTCATGTTTCAGCCTTGAAAATTACATGCCCAAAACAAATGACTACAACTTAACTTCTAAAAAGGGTTATATGAATAATTTCTTTTATCAAAGCAAGGTTACATCTGTGAGTTGGATGTAGAAGTGTCAGAATCCATATAGATGTTTTTTATTTTAAAGAAAATTCAGATTTTACATAGTAAAAAACTGTAAATTATAGTGTCCGTCCAAAAATTATTTTGTACTTATAGTGAAAACTACCCTTGGATGATGGGTTAGTAGACTAAAAGCTTTAGGAATCCAAAGTACAACATATAATAAGTACCCTGTATCAAGATTGATGCAAAACAAGTGACATTTGACCTTTTTAGAGAAGTTTAGCCAAAACCACCCCACCTCTGAGGTGATTTGGGTGAAAATGTTTTTTTTCCATATCTCTGGCCCCCCTTGGTCGATTTGGATGGTTGACACCTCTTTCTGACCGTTAGAGCCAATAGAATCGAAGGGGGAGGCCCCCACACACACACGTTGTGAAGAGAAAAGGTGGGGGCTGCGTGCATGTAATTTTGCAGCAGAGTGGACCTATCTCTAGCTCTGACATTTGGAAACGAAAAAGCAGTTTTATTGCTTATGGATTATCAGAAATCATTTCAAAGAGGACACAGACACATTGGATTAACCTATGGATTAACTGCAGCATCGGTTTTTTATCGTTTTAATGCCATTGAAGACCAGTTTTGACCAAGGTAAGCCATGTTAGCGTTTCTAGCTACCTAGCTCCACATGTTATGATGTACGCTTTCGTTTATAGCGTCGCAAATGTTTATCACTGAGTGTTGAGGTGGGCACCCCCAGATTCTGTGTCTCCAGCTGATGCAAAACGAGGGGTTGGCTGTGCATCTAGGATAAGTGATAAGGGAGTTATTGTGAGTTTAAGTGCCGTTTTAGGTTACATTTTTTCGCTCGTGGCTAATTCAGAGGCTGAGTGTTAGCATTGTGGGGTTTTTTTGGAGAAAAAAAATTAAAAAGATCAGTTAGCTGAGTTTCTTCCCGTTACATGGATATAAAACATTCATAGTTTATTAAATATTAAGATTCCTTAGACGTTGTTTCCTGCAAATGACGCGTTTATCCGCCCGGTACCGGGGGGATGGTGCATAACAGGTTAACAACCGGCGTAAACGGACCTTCGCACGCTATCAAGCAGTGAGCGTGCGATGTGCTGTTCAGATGACGTCAAATCCAACGGGATGCCATAAATAAACTACACAGAATCACACTACACACCTACGCAATGATTACATTCAGGCACACTGTAGAATACAACCTCTTTGGACAATTTACATACTTATTGAAAACAAGCTACAAAATGTAATACCTTGGAAAATGCCCTTTAATACTTTTTAATAGCCTTAATTTTCGCTAAATTGATTTATCAACTTTTAATACTTTTTAACCAGTTAAGCTCTGAGCCTGTTTTTCAGGTCTCAGGCTCGAAAATGACATTCCCAGAACAAATGACCATATCTTCCCTTCTAAAAGGGTTAAATTAATAATCTTTTTTCTCAAAGTAATGATAAACCTGTGAGTTGGATGTAGAAAAGTCAGAATCAATATAGATGTTTTTTATTTTAAAGAAAATTCAGATTTTACATAGTAAAAAACTGTAAATTATAGTGTCCGTCCAAAAATTCTTTTTTACTTATAGTGAAAACTACCCTTGGATGATGGGTTAGTATACTAAAAGCTTTAGGAATCCAAAGTACAACATATAATAAGTACCCTGTATCAAGATTGATGCAAAACAAGTGACATTTGACCTTTTTAGAGAGATTTAGCCAAAACCACCCCACCTCTGAGGTGATTTGGGTGGAAATGTTTTTTTTTTTCATATCTCTGGCCCCCCTTGGTCGATTTTTATGGTTGACACCTCTTTCTGACCGTTAGAGCCAATAGAATCGAAGGGGGATGCCCCCACACACACTCGTTGTGAAAACAAACGGTGGGGGCTTCGCGCATGCAGGTTTGCACCAGAGTGAAGCGATCTCTCGCTCTGACATCTGGAAACGGAAAATAATTTTTAATGCTTATGGATTATCAGAAATAATTTCAAAGAGGACACAGACACATTGGATTAACCTATGGATTAACTGCAGCATCGTTTTTTATCGTTTTAATGCCATTGAAGACCAGTTTTGACCAAGGTAAGCCATGTTAGCGTTTGTAGCTACCTAGCGCCACATGTTTTGATGTACGTTTTCGTTTATAGCGTCGCAAATGTTCATCACTGAGTGTTGAGGTGGGCACCCCCAGATTCTGTGTCTCCAGGCGATGCTAATCGATGGGTTGGCTGTGCATCTAGGATAAGTAATAAGGGAGTTATGAGTGAGTTTAGGTGCAGTGATAGGTTACATTTTTTCGCTCGTGGCTAATTCAGAGGCTGAGTGTTAGCATTGTGGGGGTTTCTTTGGAAAAAAAAATTAAAAAGATCAGTTAGCTGAGTTTCTTCCCGTTACATGGATATAAAATATTCATAGTTTATTAAATATTAAGATTCCTTAGACGTTGTTTCCTGCAAATGACGCGTTTATCCGCCCGGTACCGGGGGGGCGGTGCGTAACAGGTTAAGACCCCGCGGACACCCTGCTGGCCCACACTGGGAGGCCATAGAGAGCAATGTGATTAGCTGCAGACCAACAACATGATTCATTCCGATTTAAAACAACCAATATTAACCACTAAGGTTTGACGGAGATTAAAAGTGAATCTTTACTTGTTGAGCCAGATGACAGCGTTCAGGTCCAGGTGGTTGGTGGGCTCGTCCAGCATCAGTAGGGTGGGCTCCATGAACAGGGCTCTGTGGGAACACATGTGAACAGTGAGTGAAACAGAACTTCTGATCACTTCCATCCATGACTTTAGTGAGGCTGTACCTGGCCAGGGAGACTCTCATCCTCCAGCCTCCGGAGAACCTCTTGGTGGGTCTGTTCTGCATCTCGGTGGTGAAGGACAGACCGGCCAGGATTCTGCGGGCCTTGGGCTCCGCTGCTGCAGCTCCGATGGCCCTCAGCTCTTCATAGACCTGCAGAGGAGAGCAGAGAAACCAGAGGGTTGCAGTCGCAAGAGTCTTTTGTCCCCAGGAAGATTTCTAACTGAGGGTATGAGCGGGAAGTACCTCAGTGTCAGCCATGATTAGAGCGGTTAGAGTTCTTGTTGGAAAAATACTGAATGTACTCTTCTAATATTAGAGTAGCATATGATAACAAAGGCCCTACGTAGCTGTGTACGTAACAGGATGTATGATTACCTAGAAGAGCGTCAGGACACCCTGTTTTAGGTATATGATAGCTATGTGCAGTGGCGTATCTATCGACGGTGCAGCCCCAATGGCATTGACCGGTTCACACAGTCTTCAAAGTAACCAAGCAACCTAAATTAATTTGTAATTTGTCTGTCCAATGACCTTGTTCCCTTTCATGTCATGTGATACCTTGCGTGACAAGCGAACCGTTTAATCAACCTGTACTGTGCTATAGCTAGCAGCAGCAAGTTCGGTAGCATTATAAAAAATGTAATAGCTTGCATTTATAATGTACAGCAAACCAAAGCACAAGAGCGGCGCTCAAAAGAGAAAGGACAAGAGAGAACAAGGAGACGTAACAGCTAAACTGACAAAGTTAGACAGTTTTTTTTGTCATACATCGTCCTTGAAATCGAGCGCTAACGTTCTCAATGTTGACGTGCAGCGGCAGCCGGAGGCTAACGATAGCTCACCTGCCTCACCACCATCATTGCCATCTAGCTCCACAAGTGAAGCTGTATCCGTGGCCGTGGCTGTGCAACCTTCTTCTCCATCCAGCCAGGAGGAGAGGCTAGATTTAGCTGTGCCTGGCAGTGGTCCAACAGTTCCCCCAAGGGCCCCAACCGATAGGGGACTCTATGGCGCTATTGAGACCCCCGACGCCAAGATCAAAAGCTATATTATAGCAACCGGTCCATGTAGGCCTACCGGCCCATTCCCCAGAGACAGACATCAAGGAATCCTCTTCTTAGTTCGCTATAGGCTGTTGTTGATAGCCTATACATGTGGCGCTTCTGAGTGGTTGTGTATGTCCGTGCGTGTGTGAGCGCATCAGCGTGCGCTTATGTTTGGGGCGATGGGGGCCCCAAAACAATATTTGCATCGGGGCCCATCACAACCTTGTTACGCCACTGGCTATGTGACAACAATTAACATGATGATTCAGCCTCTATGGAGATAGACATATGACTGTCATGTTTATTGCTTACGCAGGCCTTAGCTAATCTGAACTAAACATTGAATACTGCTTTGAACCGGTATTCTGCATCTTGTGACTGTAACACTCTCTTGTATAGAAGCATGTCAAGGACACTATTCTGGGAACTATTTGTCCCACGCAGCTTTGTATGTGATGACTACTTCCATTCTTGCAAGAATAATAAATACATGTATCCTGATATTGAAGACCAAGCCGGTGACGAGTGATATTTTTCTAACAGTTCTCTAGATGATAGGAAAGGAGCTTAAATGCTTCCTTTATCTCCTTAAGCTTAGGATACACCGAGGAGATAATGAGGTCGCACAAATCTTTGCGACCGCAACATCTTAAGTGAGGCACCGTTCACGGAAACGACCGACTGAGACCGTAAAACGCAAATGAAAGTAATGTAAGTTATGGTGGTTATTAAGCATTTTCCATCCAATGCAATATCAGCCAAAGTACTTTTAGGTTTTAAACGTTCAATAATATGTTAGATGAACGTTATGCTAATTACTGTAAAATGATTAAATAAATGTGTTTTATAAGTTGGGTTCATATGCTATAGTTTTTTATACACCGTGTTTAAATGATGAAATGCACAGTAGTTTCATACAATCATACTAATTGGGATTCATGTTCATTCATTACAAGTGGACAGGAGGGTTATACATCTTTCCACTGTTTTCCACGTTTATAAGGCCTGCATGAAACAACACCATAAGAACGCACAAGGCGAAGGATCTAGGTGAGTTTTTTCACCTTGTCCAGCCTGTCAGCCACGCTGTCCTCTCCCTTCTCCAGCAGAGCCTGCAGCTGCCTCTCCTCCTCCATGAGCTTCAGGCGCTTGGTGTCCGCCTTCAGCACCGCCTGCACCGCCGGCGTGTCGTCAGCTACCACTTCTACACACACAGAGTCAGTGGGAGACTACAACATGGACAGAGGGGAGAGGAATGATGGAGGTCACTCACCCTGTTCACACAGCAGCACGTCGATGTTGGGGGGAATACTGAGGGCTCTGTTGGCGATGTGTTTCAGTAATGTGGTCTTTCCTTTGCTGAAACACGAGACGGGTGAACACAGAGTCAGTGCAGGGAACATCAGAAATATTACAGGCTTTGGTAACAACAGCACGAGACAACCTGCAGTGGGTTCTCTACACTTACGATTTTATTTTTCTGTAAAAACAAAAGAACAGAGAGTGGACTGGTACTTTGAGAGCCTAATGGGCAATGCTGAGATGCCCTTTAGCAAGGCACCAATCCCCCATATTGCTCCTCGGTTGCTGTGTAAGAGCTGCCCACTACTCCTTGTACTAGGATGGGTTAAGGGCACGGAATATATTTCTCTGTTGTGTTCATGTGTGTGACAATTAAAGAGGAAATCATTCTAATCCTCCTTTTTCCATTTACTGTATAGGGCAGGGGTCTCAAACACGTCGATCGCGAGCTACCGGTAGCTCGCAATCCCTCAATAAGTAGCTCGCCAAGCAAATCCAAAATGTAAAAATACACAACAAAATAAAGGAAATGTAATTAAAAGAATCTACCCTATGCATAAACGAAACCTAAATCATAGCGAACTCTATCTACTTACTACAACTCTATATCTATCTAACACCCCCCCACCCCCACAATGAATATCGACCAATCACGTTCTTGCTTGATTTGCGGGACTAGCGTTGCAGTCTGGAAGAAAAGCAATGTGGCACCTCCCCGCTGATTTTCCTTCTGGCAGAATCTACACAACACATCAGCCCCATTGAACAGCCTATCATGCAGCCTATACAACACATGAGGGGCAGAGCTTTAACTTTTACTGTTGCAACTTGCATATTTATTTATTGCACTTGACGCACTGGGGAGAGGGGGGACATGTCCCCCCCCACTTTTCAAAATCCTGTTTCCCCCACTTTACAGATATGTTTATTATTATTTTTTAACGCAAGCCGTCATCGCCACGGAGGAGCACACAGCCTCTGAGAGCGAGAGAGAGAGCACACCTTTATCTATTTAATATAGTTGTAAACAATTAAGTAAGAAATCATTCCAATGTGTACTACAGGACAGAAAAAAAAGAAAAAACAGTTTGAAAGGGGAGTGATTAGTAAAATATGCATGAATAGAAAGAAAGAATGCTAACTAGGTAACATAAGATAAGAATAAACCAGTTTAAATGATTTGTTATTGGTTGTGATCATATTCTAAAGATGTTTGGATTATTGAAAAGTATACAGCTCTCTTTCATCTGAGTGTTGAGAGCTGTTTCCATCAATTCATGTTGTGCTCAAAGTGCTCCAGATTGATGCTTTTCCCTTCAACATTTAAAAAAAACACATCGTCCCACAGACCCAAACAGACACAAAGGTTAAAGGTCAGCATATCATGTTAAAATGTGCTAAATATATACACTGCAAAAAACAAAAAAAGGAGTAAAAGTAGCTCACGACTTGTTTTATTTTTTGAAAGTAGCCCTCACCCTAAAAAAAGGTTGGAGACCCCTGGTATAGGGAGAGTTTTAGAAATACAAAATCAAATGTCCTTTTCTGTGACTTTCTAAAGAGGTAATTTATTTCTTTATTTTGTAGTTATATTCTTTATTTGTTTATAAAGCATATTTGAGCATTGGGAAATGCCCTATACAAATCTTATGTAACATTTATTATTTATAATAAATGCCCGATAGTGATGGAAAGAGCGCATCGGGTCGGGCTGAGGAGAGACAGCTATACTCCACCGAGAACTTTGATAATGAGATTTCTGAACTATAAGGACAAAAAACCCTCTCTTTATCATAATGTTTTCTTTATATGCTAGTGAAGGTGGAAGGCAATGATAATATCAATGCTTTGAACACTGGTAACTCATGATGAGGATGCCAAACAGAAATTATAATCTATGTTATTTTTAATTTAATACTGTTGAAACACTGACCTTTATTTATTATTTCTTAGTCATTTCTGCTTTAAACGCTGGCGTCAAAATTATTGATTATTTCAGTATTTACTTAGCTTGCATTTATGCATGATCCCTTTTTTTTCAGGAGTAATATTGATACAAGTTTTTTATTTTTTTTATTTAGGTTTGTATCACATCGGTCTCAGAAGGCTGATTGGACTGATCCAGGATCTGTTCACAACAGTAGCTGGAAGCAAAGTATAGGGGGGGATTCCAATTCAGTTGGGAGAATGGGGTTATTTTGTTACTGTGGTTCAGTATGTTTAAAGTATGTTCTAGTGTGTAAATGTGTCAACCCTTTCATACATGGCAGTCTTGTTAAGAGGACTTCATGGTATACTATTTTGAATGTCTCAAAAAGTAGAACTTAAATGCATCTCCTGGAATTGCAGAGGTTTACAAAAGGCTAAGAAAATCAAACAAGTGATGAATAAGCTGAAAGACACGGATTCAAAAATGGTTTTCCTGCAAGAAACACACTCTAAAAGAAGACAATGTAAAAATTGATAGGAGGTGGCAGGGGAGCATTTATGCATCGTCATTTACATCAAAAGCAAGGGGAGTCATGACTCTTATCCACAAATCGGTGCCCTTTCAAGTTTCTAATATTATTAAGGATACATTGGGTAGATATTTGGTTATCCAGGGATCACTGCTCTCAGTTACTTTGAATTTGGTTAACATACAGATGAGCCTGGCTTTTTTACAAATCTATTTCTTACACTTGCATCTCTCCCAGGAAAATATATAATTGCAGGGGACTGGAACTGTACACTAGATCCAACCAGGGAAAGATCTACAGGCGTTGATCAAACTCACACTAGAAGTAGAACAACTATTCAACATTTCATTCAAGAGTTACATTTGTTAGACATCTGGAGACACCTGAAACCTAACGATATTGCTTACTCATGCCACTCAAGTACTTTTCTCTGCAACGTTATGTTCAAAAATACAGGACTGTTACTATGGCAGTATATTAATATCAGACCATGGAATATGCTGTATGGTATACACAGACGAGAACCTCGTTAGAGATCCACCCAGATGGAAATTAAATCAGAAATGGCTACAAAATGAAGAATTCATTAAGTATGTGGGGACAGAGGTAGATCATTATTTCAGGGATAATACTACACAAACAACGGCATGTATCAAGTGGGATGCCTTCAAGGCTTTTTTGAGAGGACATATAATTAGTTATACTTCATCCAAATCCAGAGAGTTACGCCAGAAAAGACAGAAGCGAGAGTCCAAAATAAAAACTCTTCAAAACCATGTATTTAGGAGAAAAAACCCTGAAGTAGAAAAATAACTATTGCTCTTAAGAGCCGAATATAATAAATTATCGGCGG
The DNA here is from genome assembly GCF_902827165.1 of Trematomus bernacchii. Classification (NCBI taxonomy): domain Eukaryota; kingdom Metazoa; phylum Chordata; class Actinopteri; order Perciformes; family Nototheniidae; genus Trematomus; species Trematomus bernacchii. The sequence continues at coordinate 2,513,845 of NW_022987571.1, forward strand.
ACAGGGCAGCATCCAGTATGCTTAGGCTCAACCAAACATTCTAGGAGCAAGGGGAAAAACCTGGCAAACTTTTAGCGTGGCAGGGTTTTGACAAGGTGGAATGGCCCTACTTATTTAATACTTTGGAAAGATTTGGATATGGGAATATATTTTTTAAATGGGTTCGATTATTGTATTTAAATCCTACAGCAGAAATATTAACTAACAAAAACATATCAGAACCGATTCTAATTAAAAGAGGATGCCGTCAGGGATGTCCCCTGTCCCCACTTGTATTCACTCTAGCAATCGACCCACTTGCAATAGCTGTAAGGATGCATACAGAAATTGTGGGAATAACAATCGGGCAGACAGAACATAAGCTTTCCTTATACGCTGATGACGTCATTTTGATTATCTCGCACCTGAATAGAACAATTCCTGCAGTGTTGGAATGAATAAGCTTGTTCTGCGCCATATCAGGGTATACAATCAATCACACTAAATCCTCCATGCTTTTCCTTAATGAGACGGACAAGGAAAACTCTCCTACAGAAGCTTCTAAATGTAAAGAGGTAGATCAATTCACATATCTGGGAATACAAATTGGACCCAAACTAGATTGGATTGTTAAAATTAACTATGAACCTTTGATAGCATAACAAAAAAAAACAATTGATAGATGGATTACCTTGCCTCTATCTTTGGTTGGCAGAATAAATATAATACAAATTAATATACTTCCTAAGATATCGCCATCGGGAGGACCGGGGGGTTTCCCGATGGCCTGTTAAGTGGTCTGCCTCACACAGGGTGACTGGCTGTCTACATGATGTGGCCTGCCTCACACAGGGTGACTGGCTGTCTACATGATGTGGCCTGCCTCACACAGGGTGACTGGCTGTCTACATGATGTGGCCTGCCGACATGGCCACTGTCATACAGATCATAAACCAAAGCCCCTGATTGGTCTCTGTGTGTCATTCAAGCTCGGGATAACCTCAGCTCAGGTGAGGTAAAGGACTCTCTGAGTGTTTAGATAGTTAACTTAGTCTAAGTTCTCAGTGGGTCTCAAACGGTTTGGTCACCATTTATGTAAACACAGATTTCCATTTGAGGGGGGAGTGATTAGTCAAATATGCATGAATAAAAAATAAAAAGTTAAGTAGGTGAAAAAAGGTAAGATAAACTTTTACAACTTGTTGAGAGCTAAAACTTGTAAGTCGCTTTGGATAAAAGCGTCTAACAAGTAACATGTAATAATAATAAAAAACGAGTCTTTGCTGCTGCCTCAAAGAGGAGCAGGGGGGAGAGGAGGGAGACAGGAGAGGCTGATTCAGGAGCACAGACACACTCACAACTATAAATGAACCAAAAATAAATAAATGAACAAGTTTCAGTGTTTTTTCATATTGGAAATGGGATGTTATTGGTTATGGCCATGATATTATGATCATTGAAATGTATACAGTTCTGTTTCATATAGGTGTTCCCATAGATCTAGTCTCTTTATTTGCCCCTCAAAGTGCACCAGATTGATGCATTTAACTCCCTAAAATCACATGGATAGGTTCCTAAATACATTTACCATTTTTTTAAAATAGTAACCCATGTCCATATGTTTATTTGGACATATATCACAGCAGCCAAATTACATAAATATAATAGTAATATTATATGGAGGAAAGGGGGACTATTTCATTGTTCGTGGCAATGCAGTAAGGTCGAAGCTTTTTGGAGAGAAAAAACCTATAGAAAAGATTATCACAAAATAACTTTTGATGAATCCTGATTTTTTTATTTGAGGACTTTACCCAAAAGGTCACAAGTATACCAAGGGCGAACAAATAATCATAGATATGTGTCTTTTGCACGCAAAAAAAACTATTGCACTATTTTGGAAAAAGACCAGCAGACCAAGCGTCACATATTGGGTCCGGCAAATGTTAACAACTTACAATGCGTCTTATTGTATAACATGTTAATAAAAACATTGTTTTAAAAAAGAAAAGGAATAGAAGTCTCTTTGAAAATAACTAAAAGATATTTACCCATTTGGTCCGACTAAACCATATCTCCTTCCTGCCACGATCAGAAGGTCAGCGTTAACAAAGAGCTCCTTTCCGTGAGCAGAGATGCTGAACTTCTCCAGCTGAAGGCACAAAACAAAACATCGTCATTAACAGAGAGTACAACTGTCTCTGCATTGCATGGAGGAAAGTAAGCGAAGAGAATTTAAGAGAACAGAGAAGAGGATGGTGAGTATGAACCTTGATATCAGAGGCATTCTCCAGCATGGCCTGTCTGGAGGAAATCTCGGCCTGGGAGATGGAGAAATCTCCCTCCAAAGCATTCTGAGCGCGAATACTGGCCACCTGCCGCTCGTACTCCAGCTGCAGGACACACACACACACAGACATGAGAACACATGGGCCGGATCCCTCCTCCCCCGGGAGACATTAAGACGCAACATTTGTTTATTTCTATATTAAATGTTACTTTTAAAGTGACATTTGGAACACCTATGATTGACAGGGCTGTATTAAGAGACTAGTCGTCCAATTGTTTGACTCGGTAACCATATGAATCAATATAGGACTTCACCATTACCACCAAACCCTTATAAGCGGCGACTGTACTTCCTGAGACTGCTCAGAAAGAACCATCTGAACCAGAAGCTGCTGGTGACCTATCGCTCTACAGTTGAGAGCGTCCTCACATACTGCATCTCTGCTTGGTATGCAGGGTGCTCGGCTGCCGACAGGAAGGCTCTGCAGAGGGTCATTAACACGGCCCAGAGGATTATTGGCTGCCCTCTGCCCTCCCTGGAAGACATCACCAGCTCTCGCTGCCTCAGGAGGACCAGTTCCATCCTGAAGGACTCATTCCACCCAGCCCGTCATCTGTTCGACCTGCTGCCCTCGGCCCGGCGCTACCGTTCACTGAAAGCCTGCACCTCCAGACTCACAAACAGTTTCTTTCCATGGGCCATTAGGACATTAAACACACAAAAAGAACTCCCCATATCCCCACTGTGCAATAATCATGGTCTGTCTCTATGTATACACTGTCATATTTATCATATATATTTTATCATAATTCTATTTTATTCATTTATTTATTTATTAATCCAGAGGCCTGTACTACGAAGCCGGATCTTCGCTTAGCCGGCTAACTTCAGGGAAAGCTCGGGCTTTCCGGTCCTACGACGCTGGTTCTCTTCTTAGCGGGCTAGATCTCCATGGTAACTTATGCTGAGCAGCTAACCTGCTCCGGAGCAGGTTAGGTTGCAGGCTAAGAGATCAACTCAGTGAAAGCACCGCCTGCTGACCAATCAGAGCTCCGTGTGCGGAGTTTAAAGCGATCAAGTCATATTACAGGATAGAGGAAATACAGAAAGACGGCCGGCAAAAATCAACTGACTGTGTGAACGTGAAAATGAATAGAATATCCCCTCCCATCTTCAGAGCAATCTGACTATTATAATATTAGCGTTAAGAAAGCTTACTTAAATATCTGCCACAACATAAGTAACCGGATCAGAGTAACATTACGTACAGTCCGCGGCACTGTGAGTGCAGACGTCGATCTATTTTTTGCACATTCTTTCTTTAAGTGCTCTTATTCTGAACACCTTGCTACATATGCTGATCTTGCGCAGCTCAAATTGGTCAGGTAGGACGTCTGGCTAGTTGTCATAGTAATGACACAGAAAGATAAGAACATATGGGTTTGTGTGTTGCTCACACCGGAAGAACGTTTTGAAAATGTTACATTCAAATGCATCCATGGTGCACTTTGAGAGTAAAAAGAGAGGTTACATTTATGAAAAACATAGATGTAACTTCTTGTGAGTACGGGCGCTCACATGGCTCTGGGTGTGCACGTAAGCATGTGCTCAAACATGACATGAAATGCACAAGTTCAACTTTGAATTTGTTTTTATACGATTGGTGAATGAGAATGAGCGTGCATGTGAATGTGTGCAAACAAATCTAGATGAATTAGATTTAGGGTTCAGTCTTCAGAGTATTCTGAATAAACACTAAAATAATGTATGCAAACTCTGAATTCCGTTGTCTGAAACTCATGTCTCACCAACATTCATGTGACGTATATTGCTTAATAGTTTGAGAAACAATAGAAATATAAGAAAGCCAGGAATCTCCTCTTCCCAACAGTGTATAGCGCTCAATGAGTTTCAGAGTCAATGTGAACATGATGAGTAAGTCACACATAATGAATGCATCATCAGCACATGTTATCACCTGTTTCTTTATCTTCTTCTTCTCCTTCTTGCTGAGGGTAGCTGACGGGTCGTGGTCCTGCTGCTGGGCCTGCTCTGCGATCACATCCTCGGCACACTGAGAGACACAACCGTTAGCACTGATCCAGAGCAGAGGAGGACAATAGACACATTATGGAGGACAAACACACCTTCATGGTGTCACATTCGTCACTGTCCTCCTCCTCTTCCTCTTCATCTTCGCTGCGTGATGCTTTAGCAGGTCTTCCTTTCTACAGGGACACAGATGAATCACATGATGGTTACCTGGACGATGCTGAAAACTAGATGGAAGTGCTAAGCTAACATCAGTGGTCCTTTCTTACCTTCTGTTGCTCTTTCTTCCCCTTCTTAGGCTTGTTGTCCTCATCGTTATCTGGCGACTGAAGGACAAAGTGCAGATGCATGGAATTAGAGAAGATGTTTCCATCAATACAATGAGAAAGGACTGGAGCACACTGCATCTGGATCCCATCATTACAAACCAGAGGTGGAAGGTAACTCAGTACATTTACTAGATTTTGCCTTTATTGGACTGTTTCCATTTTGTGTTACTCTATACCACCACATTATGGAACTGCATTTATTGGACTTTTTTACTCATATTTATTTAACACCCAAGAATAGAATAGAATCATTTAATGTCATTATACATGTACAATGAGAGAACGAAATGCTTCTCCCTTTTAAAAGGTGCCATCAAAACAAACAACATCACAACATAAGACAACTACACGCAGCATACATACTTATGTAGGAATAAGGAATAAAGTGCAGTCATTATTTCCAGGGGTATAACAAATAAAATCTCAAATGTAATAAATAATAATAGTAGGTATGTATTTATAATAATAATAATAATAATAATGATATATGTATATATATCAGGGATGCAAACTCATCAGGTATGAAAAAGGTGACAAGGATCCGAGCCCCCCGACCCCACGGAATATCGGCTTTAAAATGAGGAATAACAGAGGATTTTAGCAGTCAGAACAACTAAAGCAGCAGTTAATAATAACAGAAACGCCAAAGAGTCACATCTAATAGAAATATATAAAAGCATTTATTTTAATTGTGTAGCAGTCAGTTTATAATTTTGGCAGCACTGTTGAGCATTTTGAAAATGTATTTTCATGCCTCTGTGCAAGGCTTAGTCTTTCTATCTTTATAGCCAGTGGTGTAAAGTAACTAAGTTCATAAACTCAACAAGTACTATACTTGGGTACAATTTTGAGATACTTGTACTTTATTTAAGTATTTCAATGTGTTGCTACTTTGTTCTTCTTCTCCTCTACAGTTCAGAGGTAAATGGTGTACTTTTCCTCCACTACATGTATTTAATAGCTTTAGTTACTTCACAGATGTGGATGAATGATGTGAAATATAATCAAGTGTTAAATCAGACTTTAGTTCCACCTGGAGTGAATTCACAAGCTACCCTGCAGTATACAAAGTCATTCAAACTAGCTGCACCTTTACCAGCTTTGAGAACACTTTCATGATCAATCATTATAAAACATATCATATATATTATTCTGAAATGGAACAATCTGCACGACTACTTTTACTGTCGCTACTTTAACTATATTTTGATGATAACACTTTTCTACTTTTACTTGAGGAACATTTTGAATGCAGGACTTCTACTTTTACTCAAGTACAAGACCTGAGTACTTCTACTTTTACTCAAGTACAAGACCTGAGTACTTCTACTTTTACTCAAGTACAAGACCTGAGTACTTCTACTTTTACTCAAGTACAAGACCTGAGTACTTCTACTTTTACTCTAGTACAATATCTGAGTGCTTCTACTTTTACTCAAGTACAAGATATATATACTTATACCACCTCCGTTTATAGCCTATGAAAAAAACAATTTGAAAACAAAGGCTAAAGCTACCGTTAGCAGATAGTGACAATGTATGCTAGTTAGCTAGCTCAACGATAATATTGCGACAGGAACACTTTTCAGTGCACATCACGCTCTGCCGCTCCGACAGGGAGCTCTGATCTGAACGGCCCGTTCGGTCCAGTCTGTGCCACAGTGACTCCGGACCGCACAGTTAATATTAACGAACGCACCGTAGATAATGTAGCTGCTGAAGCTAGACCCTCATCCCGGAGCAGCAGAGCCTTATTATACATCCATGAGCAGAGCCGACAGGCAGGAAGACTCGAGCACACAGCTCGCGCTTCATTATAATATATAAAAAAAGAACACCATGCGTGTCATGATGGCACATAACAGCTCGCGGCCGCAGATTACTCCGGGTCCCAGACCCCCCACCATACCCCAAAAATATTTTTATTGCAGATCTACATGAATCACACAAACGACCTATTTTGGATTCAAAACGGCAAATTTTGCCGAAAGGTGACAAGTTTGCATCCCTGTATATACAGAGTCAGATTTATTTCACATGCAGGATGATTAAGAGGTATGACTTTCAGGAGTTAAGAGCAATGATGGCTCCTGGGAAAGAACTGTCTTTGAGTCTGTTTGTTTTGGATTGTATCCACCTGTAGCACCTGCCGGAGGGCAGCAGGTCCAACAGGTGAAAGCCGGGGTCTGAACTGTCCATAATGTTTTTGGCTTTACTGAGGCAGCGGGAGGTGTACATGTCCATCAGGGAGGGGAGAGGGCAGTAACAAAGTTACTAGGTACTGTTTAAATATAAAAACACATAACATGTGTATATGATATAATGCAGTACTGTACTACCAATATATCCAGTATTTTAAAATAAACATCTCGAATTGGCTCAATAATGACAAAGTACTTTGTAAGCAATTAAAACTGAATAATATGATATGATAATAATACTGTCAAAAGAGCCAATCTGCAATTGGTACTTTGAGTACATTTAGCTGAAAATACTTTTATACTTCTAGTTAAGTGACCTTTTGAATTCAGGACTTTCACTTGTAATGGAGTATTTTCAGCCCAACTTTTACTTAAGTAAAGGATTTAAGTACATCTTCCACTTTTAGTCAAAGCCATATATAGTCAGCATAGAACAAGGTCATAATTATTATATGAATATCTGACTCCCATCATTTTGCATAATGGCTAGATTCCACACTAAATTTTCGAAATGTTGCAAAAAATAATGCCAATTAGATTTGTTTCCAACAGCTGAGTTAATAGAGTATATCTAAGCACAAGGTTCAAATTTCATTACAATAATCAAGAACTGGTTTTGGAAAGGGAGAGGTCCTATAGTAAGACACCGAACCTCCATCTGCCCCCAAGCGAGCCCCTTCCCTGCAAAGAAAATAAATCTGTGTGTTTGTGCACGTTTGTATTGTGTATACTAACAGAGGGAAAACCGATTGTGTCACCTTGTTGAATTTGTAAAGTATGTCTTCTTCTTCTTCTAACGCTAATATAAGCTGTTTTCTCTTATGGCGCATTTCCACTGCAGGGCCTCGCACGGCTTAGTACGGTATAGTTAGGCCTTGGTAGGCCAGGCTCACTTTATGCTGCGTTTCCATTATAGTTTAGGAACTGGGGCAGTAACTATAGTAACGCAGTGTAGGCGGAGCAGTGACGTCATCTTCAAAGCTTAGCCAATCTCCATTCAGAAAACACGCATTTTAAAAGGTGTTTCGCCTGCCGTCTGTCTGCAGACTTGTCAAAGCATTAATTCATGGTTTTTACTAACCGGTATCAGTATGTTGTTACTTCGGCATGATTTTTTAAACGTGTATTACAATTAAATCACGGTCAAATATGTTCATTTTCAATTCATACAGAAGAATCAAATGAGACCAAATGGATGTGCTGGGTTTGCTTTTCTTGCCAGCGATTCTCTCACTAGTTTAGCATATTCAGCCCGGTTGTTGGCCCGGAAAGAACCACGATTTTGGAGAGCCAGAAAAACTGTGAAAAAACACCCGTTAGCCGGAACTACCCCTAGTGGAAACACAACAAAAGAACGGGCTGGGTTTGGCACGGCACGCTTAAACCGTGCTACAGTGGAAATGTGCCATTCGTGAACCTAAAGGCCCTGATACACCAAACTGGCACCAAAGAACACGTCCCGACCACCCCACACCCACACACACACACACACACACACACACACACACACACCACACACACACACACACCACACACACACACACACACACACACACACACACACACACACACACACACACACACACACACACCACACACACACACACACACACACACACACACACACACACACACACACACACACACACACACACACACACACACACACACACACCACACACACACACACACACACACACACACACACACACACACACACACACACACACACACACACACACACACACACACACACACACACACACACACACACACACACACACACACACACACACACACCAACACACTTTGAATGAGGGGTAAGAACAGCAGGAGTGATGCTGTAATGCGCTGCTGTGGAAAATGTGTTGCAGGCTTAGTTTACTCTGGTTCGGACTGTGGAAGTATAGAAGAAACTCGGCTTAAATTATGTTTTGCATGAGCTTCAGTTCACATTATTTCTTAGTTTGATTCATTTTCATGTAGTTAAAGCTATGAATCAAGGTAGCATCAATTCATCTGTGGTTGTTTTGAGGCCATGAGCTAAAGGCACTGTACCTTTCTTGCTGATTTATCTTCTTCGTCCAAATCAGCGTCCTCCTCCTCGTCGCTCTGGGACTGGCTGAGAGCAGCGAAGATGTTTCCACCCTGCAGGAGGAACAGATGCTTTACACTGCAACATGTCAGGAGTCAGGACAGAATGGAAAGTAAAGAACGAACCTTAGTCTTCTTGTTTCCTTTGCTGGGGGCGATGACTGGAAGAAAACAAAACCACTGAATGAGTACACATGTGAGAATAACATTGATTCTGGGTCAGTGTTCAAACATCATACCTGGCTCGTCTTCCTCATCACTGGCCTGCACCGAGAGCTTCTTCAGCTTCAGCATGACGTCCTCGTCATCATCGTCAGCTGCATTCCCGCCTTTTCCTTTCCGCCGGTCTTTCTTCTTTTTCTGAGATAACAAGTAGATCAAATGTGATGCAAGTCTTGGAGTTGGTGGAGAAATCTTTTTAAAAAACGACATCGATGTTGAGTAGAAAAACACAGTATAATAATAATAATAATAATAATAATTCATTCATTTTATATAGGCGCCTTTCAAGGCTCTCAAGGTCGCCGTACAAACACATAAAAAACAAGATACACAATAGATAACACCAGCATAAGAAACATAAACAAGACAATGACAATGCAGTATATAAATCAATCAAATAACCAAATCAATAAAAACAGAGGATGTGTGATGGATAATGATCAGGGTGGATATGCGAGTGTGAAGAGATGTGTTTTGAGGCGTGATTTGAAAATGGGGAGAGAGTCAGTGTTGCGGATGTCAGGTGGGAGGGAGTTCCAGAGGCGGGGTGCAGAGCGGCTGAAGGCTCTAGACCCCATGGTGGTTAAACGGAAGGGGGGTGCAGTGAGGTGGAGGGAAGCAGAAGACCTGAGAGTGTGAATGGGTGTGTTGATGTGCAGGAGGTCGGAGAGGTACAGAGGAGTCAGGTTATGGATGGCCTTAAAGGCGAGGAGCAAAATCTTAAAAACTATACGGGATTTGACGGGGAGCCAGTGAAGCTGCTGAAGAACAGGAGTGATGTGGTTAATGGAGGGGGTTCTGGTGATGATGCGAGCGGCAGAGTTCTGGACCAGTTGAAGTCTGTGGATGGATTTGAGAGGGAGACCAAAGAGAAGGGAGTTGCAGTAGTCAATGCGGGAAGTGACCAGGGTGTGAACAAGAATGGCGGTGGTCTTAAGGTTAAGGGACGGGCGGAGGCGGTTGATGTTGCGTAGATGGAAATAGGCAGACCGAGTGATATTACTGATGTGAGATTTGAATGAAAGTGTGCCGTCGAGGATGACACCCAGACTCTTAACCTGAGGGGAGGGGGAGACTGAAGAGTTGTCTATTGTAATGGAGAAACTGTCAGGTTTGGTTAGGGTGGATTTTGTGCCAATGAGGAGAACCTCTGTTTTATTATCGTTAAGTTTGAGAAAGTTAGAGGAAAACCAGGATTTGATGTCCTGTAAGCAGTCCGACAGGGAGGATGGAGGGAGGATGGTGGTTGGTTTGGAGGACAAGTAGAGCTGGGTGTCATCCGCGTAGCAATGAAAGTGGATGTTGTGTTTACGAAAGATATTGCCAAGAGGAAGTAGATAGATGATAAAAAGAAGAGGCCCCAGGACAGAGCCCTGGGGAACACCGGTCGTGACTGGAAGTGGCTGTGATTTGAAGGTTTTGAGTTGGATGAACTGAGTGCGGCCAGAGAGATATGATTTAAACCAGAGGAGGGGTGTGTCAGTGATCCCGATGGAGGTCAGTCTGTCAATGAGGATGCTGTGGGAAATGGTGTCAAAAGCTGCAGTAAGATCAAGGAGGATGAGGATAGTTAATAGTCCGGAGTCAGCTGCCATGAGGAGGTCGTTAGTGATTTTCACCAGTGCTGTTTCTGTGCTGTGATGGGGGCGGAAACCAGATTGAAATTGTTCGTAGAGGTTATTGTCAGACAAGTGGGTATGGATCTGGGATGCAACAGTTTTTTCGAGGATTTTTGAGAGAAATGGTAGGTTAGATATGGGACGAAAGTTATTAAAATTGTTGGGGTCTGCACCAGGTTTCTTCAGTATGGGCGTGATGGCGGCTGATTTGAAAAGTGAGGGAACAAGACCAGAGGTGAGGGAGGAGTGTATGATGACAGTTATAAGGGAGGACAATGAAGGTAGACAGGCTTTTACCAGGGGGGTAGGAAGAGGGTCTAATTGACAGGTAGATGGCTTGGATTTACTGATGAGGTCAGATATTACAACAGCAGAGGGAAGTGTGAAACTTGAAAGAGAATGAGAGAGAGGGTCGGTGAAAACAGGGACAGATATACTGCAGGTGGTGTTAGGAGTTAGTTGCTGGTGAATGTTTTCTATTTTGTCATTAAAAAATGACATGAGGGAGTATCAATGCATGCCCGGGAAATATGGATAAATATGATAGTAGAATGCATCAGAGATGCTGTGACAATAGGAAAGGAGCCAGTGGCTAAATGAATGTAACCAAAGTTTGTAATGGCATTGACAAAGAAACTGTCTTTCATGTAGATTGATCACATTTAGCCAACCGGGGTCAATAAGACAGAAATAAGAGTTACACAGAATATTTTATTAATAAAGCTACAGAAACTTTTATATTAAATAAATAAGAACAATTATGATATAAACATATATGTAAAATATAAAAATAAAAATCTTAAATGTCTTGTTAAGCCCGAGAGCCCCCTCTACAGGGGGCTGCAGGGTTTGTTTCACGAAACTGTGTCTCAGGGCTTCTTAATATTTAAAAACCTATTAATGTGTCATACCAGATTAACGGGAAGAAACTGAGCTAACTGACGATATGAACCATTTTTACCAAAACACAAGTCTCATAAGAAGCGTCTAAATGACCCCTGAGCGAAAAAATGCTAACGCACTTGGCACAGAACTCAAGTTAAAGATACCCTTATTACTTATCGTAACTGCACATACAAGATATCCGATTAAAACTGAGATTCCACAGATTATATAGGTATTGGTATCATCACTGAGTGACCAGAACTCGCGACAGGGGAAGCAAACACAGACATCATAACACGTAGCATTACGGAGCAGACACGGGAGATCGTCTCACCTTAGCTGTTATTCTGATCAAAAGACGTGTTCAATGGCATTAAAACGATAAAAACGCTGCTGAGGGTTAATCCATAGGTTAATCCAATGTGTCTGTCACTTTGAAAAAATTATTGATAATCCATAATTTCATTTTTATGTAAAAATCGGAGAATAGAAATTAGCTGCTAATGGTAGCCACCAGAGTTATCGCAGCTTCCGGTTTTGGCTACGCGTCTCTCTCAATCCTTATTTGGTAACGTGTGTGTGTATGTGGGAGTTCCCCTCGATTCCATTGGCTCTAGCGGTTAAAAAGAGATGTCAATCATTAAAATCGGGCCAGAGATATGGAAAATCCACCCAAATGACCCCAGAAGTGGGTTTTTTTTGCTAAATCTCTCTAAAAAGGTCAAATTACACTTGTTTTGCATCAATCTTGATACAGGGTACTTATTATATGTTATAGTTTGGATTCCTAAAGCTTTTAGTCTACCATCCCATCATTCAAGGGTGGTTTTCACTATAAGTAATTTCTATTTTTTTGGACAGACACTATAATTTACATTTTTTTACTATGTTCAATCTGAATTTACTATATTGATTCTGACACTTCTACATCCAACTCACAGATGTAACCTTGCTTAGAGAAAAAAGATTATTAATTTAACCCTTTTAGAAGGGAAGATATGGTCATTTGTTCTGGGAATGTCATTTTCGAGCCTGAGACCTGAAAAACAGGCTCAGGGTTTAACAGGTTAAATGACTAAACTCATTGAATGTGTTTAAAAAAATGTTTTATCAGAAATGTTAAAAAGTGCCTTTTAAAAAGTATTTTGTCTTTTTAATCATAGTATTTTTCTTAATTTTATTTATGTATAAAGTTGTATTTGATTATTTATTTATTTCACAAGTTGTAGTCTTTCATGAGCATTAAAGATAATTTATTCAAATCTTTTCATTTATTTGAGATATATATAGAAGATGTTGGGTTTCCATATCTACTGAGAACCAGTGTGTTTAATACATCCACACAGTCATTTTGATGTACGTAAATGTTTATTTATTTATGTATTTATTCCAACAAACTTGCCATCAATAGCACATAAGTGGAGCGCTAACATGCTATCATTATCCATCTAAACACACGTACTCACACCGGTTCCTGCTGCCCACCATTACATTTTCACCAATTACTTGTTTTGGATTTGAATGAACTTTACATTTTTGGCTCCTCATATTTGGAATTTTGTGGCGAAATGTCTGACTTTAAATGTCTTGTTTACAGCATATGAATTGTATCTTTTTTGCCCCATTATATAATCATGTTATTGCCTTTTTGTGCTTTGGTTTAAGTTAATGGATTAAATTAGTTTTGAGAAGCCAATACTGCCTACTGGCCTCCACCCCCTTTTTTCTCATTTACATATAAGGGCACAAATGCAGAGCTGAGCTCCAGGTAGAGCGGTTTCACAGTTCATTGACCACACTTTGTCAGAAATAAGTCTTCTTTATTAAATCTTTTAGTTCTTTCTTTGGTAATTATAGTCAGCTGTTGGGGCTGTTGTACATGACATATTTTGCTTTACAATTAAAAAATTGATTTTCAAATACGTCTGATCCTCTTCTCTTTTGTTTGGACTGCCATCAAAGTGAGCTGCATACATCATAGCTGGAGACTCAAGGCCAGTTTGCCTCTCCTCTCCTGTCAGAGGGAGGATTACCTGTTTTCCTTGCGTTTCTTTCACAGCCACCTCATCTTCCTTCTCAGGTTTGACATCTGTGGCCAGCTCCTCAAAGAACTGGAGAAAAACATGAGCACAACAAATCCAGTGAGGCGGAGCATTTAACAACTGAGTAATACTTTTAAAAAACGATACAAAGAATTACTCACACTTTTCTTCCCCTTTTTATCTTTCTTGCCCTTTTTCACAGTTTTTTCAGCTGTAAGAAAAAATAATCTTTACATTTCACAAAATCAGTGGGAAGCTATGAGGTTCATACGTATCCCAGCATTCACATCCGTAGATAAACTTGTGGCCCTTTTATAAAATGTATACTCAATACAGACACAATGTAACTGGACGAGTTAAATTAACCTTCAATAAAACCATTACAATTTTTAACAGTCAACAAGACGGAGAAATACGTCTGCCAACATCATCTGTATCCAGAGCTAAGAGTTCTACACTCAAACACCATGAACCTGTGACTCAGCACTTTTATCCTCTGAGTCATTGTTTCCTTTCTTTTGCATTGTATCTGTTTATACAGAGGTGAAAGAAGTACTCAGAATTGTTATTTAAGTGACAGTATAAAAATACTAGTTACAAGTAAAAAGTACTAAAGTATTAGCATCAAAACATACTTAAAGCACCAAAAGTAAAATTACTTATTGTGCGTAAGGTCCCACTTTAAAATAATATTCAAGAATTGATTCAATTATTTTTGTTCATGCGTTCATGTGTTCATCACTGTCGATAAAGTTAAAATTAAAAATGTAAATATATTTAATTTGAACTATGTTTTACTTTAACCCTGCTACAACTCAGAGGTAAATGGTGTACTTTTACTCCACTACATGTATTTAATACCTTTAGTTACTTTACAGATGTGGATGAATGATGTGAAATATAATCACGTGTTAAATCAGACTTTAGTTCCACCTGGAGTAAATTCACAAGCTACCCTGCAGTATACAAAGTCATTCAAACTAGCTGCACCTTTACCAGCTTTGAGAACACTTTCATGATCAATCATTATAAAACATATCATATATATTATTCTGAAATGGACCAATCTGCAAAATGACTAATTTAAGTATATTTTGATGCTAATACTGTTCTACTTTTACTTGAGTAACATTTGCAATGCAGGACTCCAGCTCTGGTCTAAATGCATGTGTTTTACCTTCAAACTGAGACTACACTGCCACACTGTCACATGTCAGAGCAGACAAAAGCATTGCATCACTTTTTTAAATGGGCAACGTTAGCTGAACTGTGCTTTGTTCAAGTCACTGTTAAACATGACGCCGTTCACTTATGATTTAGGTTTTTCTATCACTGAAAATAAGGTAAAATACTATATTTGTTATTGATGGCAAACGCTAAACTATTCATACAGTCAACATTTCTTTAAACCAGATGTTTATCAACTGTTGTTTCCCCTCTTGACATTTGAGTGATATTAATATAGAGGCTTGTCACTGTGTATCATGACGTTAGGTAGCTATTTACCGTTACTTCTTCAGGTGTATCATCTGGATTTTAATCAAAGACATGCCTGTAGAGGAAATGTCTTACATCCGAATTGAACAAAACATTCTGAAGATTCATGAAAGAGTTCAAGTTGTGACACATCACATATATATTTTTGACAATTATCATGCAAGAGCAACTATAGAAGGTATTTAATGGAGTTTGGCATAAGTGACAGTTTATGCGGACCACTGCACGATTAACACTAGCTGTAGCTACTTAGCCTGCTAGCTAACTCCTAACTAAACGTTAGCTTGCTCTCACCAGCTGCCGGGGCCACTTCATCGTCCACCCACTCTGCGCCTTCTTTCGTTTTCTTAGGCATTTTTATAACTATGAATCTTTAAAATAACTCAGCTAAAACGATGTCCTTTTTCTATTCAGTAAGTGTTGTCAACTTGTCATCCACAGAGGTAATGCGGCCCAGCGACGTGAGGCACATGCCGGGTGATGCCGGGTCATCAACACAGTTTCATTCTTCTGATTCCTGGTTTACCGCGGTTGGCATGCAGTTAATTGGTGCATTAGCGCCACCTGCTGCACCGGAGTGTTGATCACATTTACATTTTAAATCCCGTAAAGAGGACATATTCTGCTCATTTTCAGGTTCATATTTGTATTTAGTGTCTCTACTGTGACATGTCTCCATACTTGAATGTTCAAAAGCTCTTTATTTTTCTCATACTGCCTGTGCTGCAGCACCTCTTTTCACCCTCTGTCTGAAACCAGAGCCCAGTCTGCTCTGATTGGTTAGCTAGCCGGCTCTGTTGTGATTGGTCAACCACTTAGAAATGAAATACAAAAATAAATCCCTATCCATGTCTGTCCCCAGAAGTACTCAGATATTTTACTGAAGGAAACATACAAATACTACAGTGTAAAAATACTTTGTTACAAGTAAAAGTCCTGCATTGAAAGTCTTTCGTAAGTAAAAGTAGGCCTACAAAAGTATTGGCATCAAAAGTAAAAATATTTTTCTATTGTGCGTAGTGTCCCATTTTAGAATCATATTAGATTACAGGATTATTATTATTGATGCATCAATGTTGTGATCACAGCTGGTAAAGTTGGAGCTAATTCAATGCACTTGAACAATAAACTGGACTGGAGGGACAGCACTGAGGCTCTCTTCAGAGCTGATCTTCCTGAGGAGGCTCAGGTCCTTCAGCGTGTGCACCAGGCTGCTGCAGATGTTCTACCAGTCTGTGGTGGCCTGTGGGCTCTACTTTGTTGTGGTATGCTGTGGGGGAAACGCCAACAAAATTAATATGAATAATATTTGCATTGTATGTAAACAAGACTTTCGCCGCACTGCTACCTGCACATTTACATGTATATATATATATATATATATATCTTTTTTTGTTGTTGTGTATATATATTTAACCTTTATACATATCTGTATATATGTACATTCACATGTTAAAATTCAGAGTTTAACTTTAACTCATGTCATTTTTGTTATTATGATTCATACTATTACTGTTTATTCTTATTTTATCTTACTTTTTTCATTATCCCAAGTGTACTATCTGTGTTTCTGTTTTATTCTGTTGCTGCATTGACATTTTAATTTCCCTACGAAATAAATAAAGGTCCATCTTATCCTAACATCACACCAAAAAGGAATTCATACAGAATAATCAAATGAGACCAAATGGATGTGCTGGGTTTGCTTTTCTTCTGCCAGATTACAAACATTAAGAAAACACATCAGATCACTTATCAGTAAACTATATATTTTAATTGTTTGCTGTTGTACTGTAAATGAACTGCAGTTGAGTGAGCAAAATCAGCTATAAAGGTAGCATTATGTTCAGATGTAATATTGGAGGATGAAAGGGTTGAACCTGTTATCTGTCACTGCCAGATATATGAAACACACAGAGGAAAACATAAGGAGTGAAATTAAGAGTTATTATGCAGTGTTGTAAAAAGAACATGTCATGTGTTAATATACTGTATGTAACTGTGAGTGTTAATATAAATGAAGTAAAAAGTACAATATTTGCTTCTGAAATGTATAAACAAGTATAAACTGGGTTGAAATGGAAATACACAAGTAAAATGGTACAATCCTTGAGTAGATGTACCTAGTTACTTTCCAGCACTAATTATTGGTGTCCTAGTTCTCTCAAAGTGATGAGGGAAAGTGAGATTGGTCTGGTCCTCACTTCAGCTCAGTAGGTGGCGGTAATGCGCCTAAACGATAGGCTGCCAGCCGCCAATAAACCAAGAGAAGAAGAAGAACCAGGATTCGGGATCAGGAAAGGAAAAGCAGTTGTTGACGGCTGGACGAGGAATATAAGCAAACACCAAAATAAGCAAGTACTAACGTTAATTTAATATCAAAAACGATTTGCTCTTGTTGACAATATATAGCTTTATCTAAGTCTGTATTTGTCAACAACACGCTTAGCCTTTTGATGATAGCCAGTTAATACTAAACAACTGAAAGCTGTCAAGTTAGCTAGCAAGCTAACAGCTGAGCGTAATGTTGTACCGTTATTTACATCTCCGTGTCATGCGGCAATTGTAAACAGTAGATAAAGAGGTTCAATGAAACTGCCTTAGTATGTCGATCACAAATGTGTACACAAACCATGGTAACTAAACACATCAACGCAACGTTCTGTATTCTTTTATTTCGATCGTCTTGTATGATTGGACATCATCAATTAGCTTGCTAACTTGTTAGCAAGCTAACAGACACAGTTGTTATTTAGACCAAGTTACACAAGCGTAATCACTTCAGGCAATAAAACAATGAAGTCTGAATCAGACATCTTTTCCTTGAACTGTAAACGGGCGATATAACACGTATCAATAGTGAGTAAACTGGTGTACCATAAAGTAAAACATTTATTTGTAATGTTTTTTTCTTTAAACATAACGGAAACTTACTTAACCCCCCTTTTTCCGTAGGATTAAATCAGCTGTGTTGATGCTGTTTTCTAAAATTGGCCAATCTTGGGCCCAAACAAATCGGATGACCTATTTAAATCTTATAGTAAACATGGCAGTGAAGAAGCTTGTTTGAATGACATCTAACTTGTGAAACCCTTCCTGTTTGTGTTCAGACAGAGCTCTACACCTGAGGCAGACATGTCTTACGACAAAGCAGAGAGCTACCGCCCCGTCCCCCGGGACTTCAACACCCTCATCCAGACATGCAGCTCCAACATCCAGAAGATCACACAGAACAGTAAGTGCTCCATCGCAGCGTCAGTGGCTCTTCCTGCTACAACGAGAGCAAAAGCTGTGGCCAACAGGAAAGATACAAGATTTGATCTAAGTATGGAAATCTGAATTCCTTTGGAAAGTCACTGAGCACCAAGGGCTTTTCAAAATGCATTAAGTCTGCAAGAGGCTTAAAGTTTAAATCCACTCTGGATTCAGATTGGAATAGACTCTTAAGCAGGCCCGGACTGGCCATCGGGAGGACCGGGAGGTTTCCCGATGGCCTGGCCTGTTAAGTGGCCTGCTGGCCTGGCGATTATCTTTTTTTTGTATGTATTGTGAACGCAACGCTGCGCAAATGTGGGTCTGCCTCACACAGGGTGACTGTCTGTCTCCATGATGTGGCCTGCCGACAGGGCCGTCCCTCCCTACAGGCTGATCATGCAGACTGCGTCGGGCCACGGTTGCGAGGCTCCACTAGCGCGAGGGTTTAGATAGTTAACTTAATCTAAGTTATCTCAGTGGGTCTCAAACT
Organism: Trematomus bernacchii; assembly: GCF_902827165.1. Taxonomy (NCBI): domain Eukaryota; kingdom Metazoa; phylum Chordata; class Actinopteri; order Perciformes; family Nototheniidae; genus Trematomus; species Trematomus bernacchii. The sequence goes on from NW_022987571.1 coordinate 2,532,800, forward strand.
GTTTGGTCACCATTTATGTAAACACATATTTCCATTTGAGGGGGGAGTGATTAGTAAAAAATGCATGAATAAAAAGAAAAAAAATTAAATAGGTGAAAAAAGTTAAGATAAACTTGTAAAACTTGTTGAGAGCTAAAACGAGTCTTTGCTTCTGCCTCAAAGAGGAGCAGGGGGGAGAGGAGGGAGACAGGAGAGGCTGGTTCAGGAGCTCAGACACACTCACAACTATAAATGAACCAAAAATAAATAAACAACTTTCAATTTTTTTTTATAGATCTGTTTCATAAGGGTGTTTCCATAGATCTAGTCTCTTTATTCTCCCCTCAAAATGCACCAGATGATGCCTTTAACTCCAACATTTAAAAAAAAATCTTACCGGGGGGGCAGGCCCCCGGAACCCCCTAGAGGATTTGAGGTCCACCCCCATTTCAAACATGTTCCCATGGATAGGTTCCCAAATACTTTTGCACATTTTTAAAAATAGTAACCCCTGTCCATATGTTTATTATTGGGTAGATTGAAACTATAGGGCTGTCACTATGGGCAGCAACGCTGTAAATATTCACAAATAAATCCAGCAAAATGGCACACAAAAAACTGGTAGTGGCCGGGCTGGGTATATAATTCCCGGCCTGACTTACTGGCCCTGCTCTTAAGGAAGTCTACCCAGAATTCTTAGGATTCTGAATATGAACCAAACTGTGAAGGCTGATATCACAGTATATGGAATACATCTGAACCTCCAGGAGGACACAATTCCAACCACATGCTGTTGTTGCTCATACTTCCACTGTAAGGTTTTGCTACTTTTCTCTGTTTTCTATCAGAATCAGAAACGGGTTTATTGCCAGGTAGGTTCACACATACGAGGAATTTGACTTGATGTCCTGGTGCATACATAAAATATAAAACAAAGAATCTCCATATAAAACAAAAAATCTAATATAAAACAAAAAATCTTTAAGGACACTGTAATAAAATATAATTAAATGGCAATAAAATAGAGCAGCGAAATAGATTGCAATTATAGAATATAAATGATTCTACATTACATCTAAATAAGTTGGGCTTCAGACTGTTGGACTTACAACACATTTAATGATGTCATCATGTTCTCTGAGAAACAACACAAATTGTATGACTTTTTCTAGTCTAAAAATTGAACCTTTAATTAGGAAAATTCTTAATGAAAATGTTCACTTTCGAATTGGCTTCATTTGGAGTAGTTTGTTTTAATGTGCAGAGTTAGACAGGCAAAGGTGATCTAACTGCTGAAGTCAAGTCAGCATCAATTTGATAAAACTCATGCTGATTGATGAGTGGAAACAATCCCGGTCCCATATCTTGCTGGCTCTAAATAAATATATTGGAAAACATTTTGAAAGCAAATGATGCATCTTCAAAACATGGTTTTGGTACCAAATTCCTGCTTTGTCGTATTCACCAAGGAAACACAGTTTCTGAAATTGATAAGGATGCTTACATGTTTTATTTACTTCAGCTCAACGTAAGAATGCATTTATCATAGAACAGGGAATATTGGTTTTGTCACTCATTGGCATCACTTTATGGAGTGATCTCTTTGTAACTCTTTCAATGTACATTTAGGCATGTGTGTACCTATTCTGTAAAATAATGATGACAAAAGTGAATCTGAACCATGTCACACACTTTCATCTGTTTGTGTATGTGTGAGTTAGATCCAGAGGATAAAACTCTCTCCATTATATGTTCTGCCCTCACCTAAAGTATATGTTATACAAGCTGCCATTCAGTGTGTTTAGTTTAGAATGAGAAGATGTTAAAGGTCCCATGTCATGCTTTTCCGGTTATTACCCGTCCCCTTGCACACACACACACACACACACTCAATCTTTTCTCAGCTGCAGCTCTGCCCATTTCTCCTCCCTGAGACGGCGGGACGCGGCGAGGCTGTGAGTCGGTGTGTGTATGAACACACAAACTCCCAGCCAGGCTGCGGGTGTGTGTGTGTGTGTTCGGGCTGGGTTTCGCTGTGACTCGCTGTTTCGCAGACGGCCACTGGGCTCACAGGGAGGGGGGGGGGGTCAGGAGCTCCAACAAGGCGTGTAGGACAGAGTGAATACACATACTATACAGAGATGCTGTATGAGAAACCAATGTGAGTTTGGAACATTGCACAATGTAAATCTATTCTAGTAGACCTCAACAATGGAACTATGATCAGTAGAAATGGCCATGACATGGGACCTTTAACATGTTGGAGAGGAAACATGTTCAGTGTGTCATTACAATATGTTGCATTAGTTTAAGCAAAACTAATGAAGTTTTTATTTGAATTATAGTATTCCACAAAACAGAAGCATGTTTGATGACAGAATGTTTTGCTGGTCTGCTCTCATATCTAATGACTTTCTATATAATGAGCGTTAATACAAAACAAGATGTTTTAAGCCATTGTCACATGCACTGTTCCACAGGACAGTGTTGCTCCTTCACTGTAGTGTGATGCAGGGTTTCCATACACAGATATGTTCCTCTGTTAAAAGAGTGCGTGTTGTTCTCCTGACAGCTGCTCAGATCAAGAGCATCGTGAGCCAGCTGGGGACGAGTCAGGACTCCAGTCAGCTGCAGGACCGACTGTACGTATCTCTCACACACACACACACACACACACACACACACACACACACACACACACACACACACACACACACACACACACACACAACACACACACACACACACACACACACACACACACACACACACACACACACACACACACACACACACACACCTCTGTTATCTTCTATGGACAGTTGAAACTGCCCTCAGAGCTGTCATACTCCAATATAATCTTAAACTGTCCAAAAGGTCACGTGCCTCTATGATTACGTTATCAGGGATGCACATTTAACAACAGTTTCACCCAGGAAACACATCAGATGTGACTTGAACTCCACTTTTTTTTAGATTAGATTGACTTTATTTATCCCAAATGGGAAATTGTTCTCTTACAGGAGCAGAAAGTTAATAATACAACATATATATATATATATATATATATATATATATATATATAATAGTTGTATAAAATACAAATAGAATAAAAGATAAACATCAACAGTAAATATATACTTATATATATACAGGTCTGGAATAGATAAAGAGACCACTGGAGCATTATCAGTTTCTATGGTTTTACTATTTATAGGTATGTGTTTGAGTAAAATGAAAAAATAAATATTTGATTCTATAAACTACTGACTCCATTTCTCTGTGTTGGAATTCCACAGACACTGGAGTGGCTGCCGTACATGTAGAGATTGAGATTCAAGAAAAGAGTGGTCTCTTTCCAGAGCTGTATATATCAATAGAGTATCTGAAGAATACAAAAGATACTGAGTAAATTAGAATACTCATGTTTTATATACAAATCTACTACAAAAACAGACAAGCATAGACTATATACATTACAAACTGTGAAAACCTAAGTTTCTTAGTTAACATTTACATTTAAATCTAATGAGGTAGCATGAGTTAAATATATGTAAAATGTTTCTGATCATTGAAAGGGATGAACCACAGGAACTAACGACATGTTTCCACAGGCAGCAGATACAGCATTACACCAACCAGCTGGCCAAAGAAACCAACAAGCACCTGAAAGAGTTGGGGTCCATCCCTCTGCCCATCTCTCCCTCAGAGCAGGTAGGTGTTGATTCAATACATCAGGATATTACGCATCACTACTGGGATGAGCAGCTTTGGAGACAGAGTGGAAGCTCCTGCCTCTGCACTGATGATGACACCTCTCCACAATTTATGTTCATTGAAGATGGTGATGAAGAGGATGGGGAAATTCAGTTCTTCACTCCGTTTGATGAAAACACACAGTACACACAGTACAAATACACACATGCATAGGAATGCATATGTTTAGAGAGGTGCCAGGTTGTCCGATTTCAGCAGTTGGGGGTTCGGTGTCTTGCTCAACGAGGTGAACTGGCACCTCTCCAGCTACTTGTCGGGACTTGAACCGGCAACCCTTCAGTTCCCAAGCCAAGTGGCTAGAAGTCCCCATATTCTGCATTCGACCTATCCTAGTCAATAGTGCAGCTATAACGCACAGTGCCTGGGAGTAGTGTAGAGGAGGATGCCTTGCTCAGTGGCATTTGGTTGTTTCACGATACAATACATCATCATAGGCGCCTTGCTCAATGGCACCTCGGTGGTACTTGATAGTTCCGCGATGACGCTCCACAAAAGAGAGCGGTTTTGTTGGAAGAAACAGTGTTCTATTTGCACATGAACTAATAAAACAGGTTTGTTTGAAGACATTGAGGGAAACCTTTACTATTGATTGAGGATGATAATGCAAGAGAAGATTATGATGAGATATGAAAGGTTGCCTATGAAAATAAATATAAAAAGTGTAGGCTTTTACCTGCATAAGGATGGAGAGAAAATCTAAGCTATAGTTAGCTTGCTAAATGTTTTATTAAATAGTATGGCTATATAGTTACTTTCACTAATTCCCTGTCCACCACTGGCCATGTGACAAGGCTTAGTGCGAGGGAGTATTTAGTGAAGCTTTCCAAGTCGAGATAGAAAGTCCTTTTGGCCAAAGATCAACAGCCATGTTGCTGGAAATACTCTCCTTTCTAACAGTCTGTTTACTGGCTTTACAGGTCCTTATGCCCTCTCTAGGTCTACTAGATTTAGCTAGGAAAACATCTCCTTTTAACAGCTGTATTTATACAGTCTTTAAAGGAGTATTTTCAGACACAACTACATTTTAGAACACTCCCTTGAACACATCATGATAATGATATATTTAACCAAACACTATTTTTTATCTTTTATCTTTGACCTAATAGAACCATTCTATAAACTTTAAGGAACTAACGTTAACTAGCTCTCCTCCTGCTGATTGTAAAAGGGATCTGTTCACTATGTAGTACTGTATCAGGGAATCATAGGGTGCGTCATGTGAGTTCAGTGTGACCCAACACATTTGTACCGTAGGAAAAAACTAGTTTCACATTTTCAACTTGGTACGAGAGCATCAGTCCTCGTGATATCCCTATTTATGATTATAGCTATTCCCAGATAGTATAAGGAAGGCAAGCCAAGTTATAAAATGTGCGTTTGCAGGCCACACCCGGGCCCCCCTCCTTGTCATTTTACCAAGCCAGATCATTCAGTTAAACATTTTTCAAGGACATTCTTTCTAACTGATCTCCTCATGTCTCCCTCTGTGGTGTCCAGAGGCAGCAGAAGATCCAGAGGGACCGGCTGATGAACGACTTCTCAGCGGCTCTCAACAACTTCCAGGCGGTGCAGCGCAGCGCGGCGGAGAAGGAGAAGGAGTCTGTGGCTCGGGCCAGAGCCGGGTCCCGCCTGTCGGTGAGTACAGTCAGGAGATAAAGACTCCAGGGAGGAAATGTCAGATCCATGTCAACTGTGTAAACTTGATAATCTTTGTTTCGCTAACATGACTTTGGCAATAGTGGATGTTCTCCTCCCCCGCAGGCTGAAGACACTTCTCGGGATGAGAGGCTCGTTTCCTTTGATAAGTAAGTGACTGTCATTCATTAGGTTTGTATTGAAACCCAAAGTCTTCAAGATAATAATATCTATAATATTAATAATTTGAAACATTATTTCATAAATGATCATTGATAAAAATACAGACAAAATATATACGTGAGCTTCTAATTTTAGTCAGTCTAATTATTTTTGATAGCAGGAAATGACCTCGCTGTATCATTAATATGTTCTATTGTAGTGACATTTACCTCACAAATCACATTAGTCCAGTAAATTGTCATTTTAGTTTTAAAACCAATCACAAAGTCAAACTGTAAGAACAGATGCAGGTAACGAGAAAAAGACATAAAGATTCCCCACCCTTCTAAATATAAATTCACCAAACAGAACTGTGATTGGACGGTTGATTGACAAAGTCTTTCCATCTGAAAAAAGAAAAAGCTCCTCTGCACCCCCCCATGGAACCGTTTGTGTTTCATTTTGAAGATAAATATAAAATGCTTTCAATCATTTCTCTAAATAATTGTAAAATAAAACCCGAGAAAAGTATAAACAATTAGGCCATTATGAATTTTTCATCATATCATTTTTGATTAATAATAATACATATAAAAATAAATAAATAAACTATAATAAAGAATAAATAAATATGGAAATAATACCGTGTCTGTGGGACAACACATAGCCGACCCAGTCTTCCTGCATGACACAAATCAAAACAAATAATTCCATTAACATATCATGTGCTGTTATCTGTTGTGTAGCACTCTGGCCCTCCCCTCTTGGATAATAAAGTATATCTTATCTTCTATAAATGTCACTCCACGCGTTTAAATTGGTTATTTAAAAATTGATGTGCTGTCATGAACATACTATTGAGTTTCAATTTTCCATGAAAGAGAAGTTACAAAAGTGTTTGTTTGCAGTCAACGATAGTTCTTAGGGGAAAGGTATAAATCGCCCCTCTAATAAGCAATATGTTATATTTCACTTTATTTATGCACATTTTGTCTTCCATACAAAAATCAAGCCAGTAATAAGTGAACTCAGATTTATGGAAGAGGGTTAGGGGATCCTAATGGCACAACCTTTTTTAGATCTGACCAGTTTTTAGTTTTATAATTAAAGTCATAATTATCAAGCAAAAAAGTAAGTCAACTTTTATTCAGAACTGAAACAAAAATGCACATGCAGCCCTAATCCTCCATTGTACAGATAGAATGTGTGAAAGTGTTAATAATAAAGTACTTAGAGTAGAATTTCTTTCATGTATAGATGTGTAAAACAAGAGAATGAGCCTCAGCGATGTACAATGATCACTGCACGAGGAAGCTCAGCTCTAGTCCATGAACACGAGAAGTTTCTGCTCATTATTCCAACTTTTTACTCTCTTTGAAAAGTGTCTTCCTGTTTGTGTAAAGCCAGGAGGACTGGGGTCAGATGACCACCCAGACAGAGGAGGCGCCTATTACAGAAGAGGACCTGGAGCTCATCAAGGATAGAGAAACCAACATCAGACAGCTGGAGGTCAGCCTCACATCCCATGAGCCCCCCCCATGGCTGCCTGCCTCTGCTTAGTCTACCTTCACGCCTGCCACAGCTGACTCCAGCCTCATGTCTGTGTGTTTGTGTGTTTCAGTCGGACATTTTGGATGTAAACCAGATCTTTAAGGACCTGGCAGTGATGATCCACGATCAGGGAGAGATGATTGGTGAGCGGCACTGAACACACCACCAGGGGACCATGCACATAAACACATCCGCTCCACTTATTTTCTATTAAACTCGCACACCACTGAAGTAAAACCATATGATTGCATATGAGAGCATATACAGTACCTTTTACCACACTGGCTGCTGTGGCAATACAGGGTTACAGGATAAAGAATCATTATGTCAGGCCATTTTTGTCACTAGAATTTGAAGGATATTAAGTGTGTATTTACTATACCAGAATATAAAGAGCAGACAAAGTGTTTCTCACTATTTCTCACAATGATGTAGACATGATACTGAGTAAATAGGAGAAAAAGCACAAGACTCAAAATAATGTGTGCTGTGTGTATTCATAATAATTTCAGAATACACAGAAATAATGTTTAGAGAAATAGAAAAAAGCTTCTCCAGTGAGGTTAAAGTCAGGTTGTTTCTCGTAGGCCGCAACATTAGATTAAGTTTAGGAAACTAAAACTACTGCAGCATTTATTCTCGACAGACATTTATCATTCGCTTCAACTAAATGTGTTATGCTTTCTCAGGATAATGGGAACAAAGGTGACCAATCATGTTGTTTTATTGGTGTCTCATCATTTAAATTATAATGATTCTTTAATTATTCTGGCAATGAGAGTAATTATTCAAACATTTTCGCCATGTGCTTTTTGTACGTCAACCGGCTGCTCTCACACAGCCAGCAGCTCCTTACAGCTTCAAACTGCGTAAATTCCCCAATATGCACATAGTAAAGTGGTTACTCCCTCACCTGAGAAAGTATTATAACTTAAAAGCAGTTTATTCAAAAGTAAATAAAGGTTGATTAAGCTGTTGTTGTTATGCAAAGTAATAGCACTTGTACCATCACAAAATAAGGCAATGTGGAAGCGCACTATCGCAAATCAGAGCACATCACCCCCATCCTTCACTCACTCCACTGGCTCCCTGTAACTCACCGGATCAACTACAAAGTCCTCAGAATGGTCTTCAACGCCATCAACCACACTGGCCCCACCTACCTACAGGAACTGCTAACCAGAAAACATTCACATACCTCACACACACTCAGGTCAGACAGCTCCAATCTCCTGGCTGTCCCGCAGACAAAACTGGTCACCATGGGAGACCGTGCTTTCTCCTCCCTGGGTCCACGTCTGTGGAATCAGCTTCCAGAGAACATACGGACCTCAGCATCACTCTCAGTTTTTAGGAAATGCCTCAAGACCCACCTGTTCCACACCGCATTTTACTGACTGTCCTTTACTTTATTTATTTTTAAACCTTCTATGCTCTTAACCTTTTATTTTTATTTTTATATTGCCGTATTTGATCCAATATGCTCCTTTAGATAACTTTTTACTTATTGTTCCTTATAGCCTTGTGAAGCACCTTGAGATGACGTTGTTTTTAAAGTGTGCTATATAAATCAAATGCATTATTATTATGATTATAGCAGGAATATAAGTTGAATAACAAACATTCCAAAAGAAAGGAAGGTTCAAGTAAAGACCTGAACTGTTAGTTTTCACCGTAAGAGCCCTCTGACTTCCTACCAGCTGACCTCGCTGTTTGTTCCGCTCGCAGATAGCATCGAGGCGAATGTGGAGAATGCTGAAGTTCATGTGGAGCGAGGAACAGAGCAGCTGCAGAGAGCCGCCTACTACCAGGTGAGTGTGCTGCCCCCTGTGCTGACCCTGAGGTGAGACCCTGCCCCTAACACTGTCTCTGCTTCTGATTCTACAGCAAAAGTCCCGGAAGAGGATGTGTATCATTGCCATGGTTTGCTCCATAGTGCTCGTCATACTTGCCATCATTATCTGGCAAGCTGCTAAGTGAGTTGATTCTGCACAACCGATGTGTCACTTCTGTGTTTTACTCTGCCCCTCCCACTTGCAAGTCCCTGCTCGGCATCATGAGAATAGGAAGAGGCTGAGAACATCACCGAGGATTAGGTCTGTGCAGATGGATGGTCCAAAGCATCTGAACTGATCACGCCTGTTTTTATAAAATGTTATAACGAAAAAACCTCCTATTTAAACTGACATAAAGGACTGAGGTGATGAAGGGGAGCGATCATTCATTTCTTATTTACTGCACTAACATTAGCTCTCACTGTATTTAAAAAAAAAAAAAAAAAAAAGTATCTTATTGTCAATGAAAGGAGAAAGGAAACACACAACTTGTTAAAGTGGATTCATGTGTTGTTTTAAGGGGTGTAACTTTGTTTCTTATGATGTAAAGTGTGTGAGTGCCTGGCATCCCCTGTAGCATTACACGGGACCTGTATGACTCCTGGTGGTGACGTCTGTAATATACATGTTGTAAAGCTCTAACAGATGACCAATATCAATCTAATCCATGTCTGTAAATACTACAAAGTGCTGCATTATATTCTGCTAAGTACACTATGGATCATAAATAATGACAGTATCTCAACAATGAAAGTCACGTCTTCAAACAACACATTTTTAGATTGATTTCGATGACTCTTGACAGTATGCATAATAAATGTCTTAAACACGTCTGGAGGTGTCATCAGTTGTGTGTCCACATGTAATCTCTGGGGTTCTTAAAGGTAAACTGCACTTTATTTACATTTTATTTTCCAGATTTTGTCCGTCATGTCAGTTTTGATATAGCAAAAAAAAGCTGAAAACAGTAGGATACTGCATGGCTGACAGACACATACACATCAATGCCCAGACACACTTTCAACTATATATCTGGCAGTGCAGGTAAACACACAAATCACAAAAAACTAAAAGACAGGAAGTAAAACCAGACATGACATCAGGAGAATGTTTGAATGAGAAAAAACATAAACAAGACCATGACAGGGAACTGTGTTGATTGGGTCGTGAACTAGTGTGTAATAGATGAAGTGGACTATGGTGGCACAGTGGAGCATTACCAGATCATCTTCATCTCTTAACCAACAGCAACATTAGGTACATATCACAATCAGACAGATGATCACAATAATAATCTGGGATTAATCACACATTTCAAATACTAGTTTTCACTTGTATATTGAAGATACAACAAATGTTTGTTGTTATGTATACAACTTGATAATGTGATTCAATTGTATATTTTTTCACACATGAACTAACAACAAATATGGTAAAAAAACAATGAGAAGTACATTTTTGAATATAATTATAATATTATCATTTTACTATAGTATATTAAGTAATGTTTTTCACTTCTCACAACAGGGAGGGGGGGGGGGCGTTCCTGGTTGATTTGTGTTCACAAGACCTAGCCATTGGAAGCAGGCCCAGCCACAATGTTGTAGAAAATCAACAATGTACAGCTCGGTATGTTCCTGTGACTTTGTCCAGATTGTAAAACTGAAAAGGTCAGCCTGGAGAATGTAAGAACATTAAAGAGAATTATTGTTGAAAAGTTCTACCTTTCAGTGATTAAAGATGTTTATTACACGGCTAAGTTGAATACTACATTCTGATCAGTTGTTAATTCTCGCTAACACACCGCTGCTAAGGAGAACAGACCATAAGGAGGATCAAGCGCCTGCAGTCATATCAATCTGCCCAAAGAAGTCCGCTCAATTTAACGTCAGCTAGGGACAAAAATTCATTTTTAATATATCAGGAAAGACCGTGCAATACTTAAAAACAAATTATTCATTTTCATATTTTTTCGAGAGCATGAAACTTTGGATTTATGATGGTTAACGGTAAAGAAAGTAAAGAAAAGGAAAAGAGAGCAAGAGAAAAAATAAAAAGGTCAAAACGCTGAGTGATGGTCTGCTGAAAATCAACAGAAGAAGACAGACAGGAAGTAAACACTAATGGGAACAGTAGAAGAAGACATACAGGAAGTAAACACTAAAGGGAACAGTAGAAGAAGACATACAGGAAGTAAACACTAATGGGAACAGTAGAAGAAGACATACAGGAAGTTAACACTGTCACTACCCGATCTGCCCACCTGTCCGATCTGTACTGCGCATGTGCGAGATGGTCCACCATATTGGGCAACTACATATGGCAACTCTACTAGGACACTTGACACAATGGCTTTTGGCAAAGCAGAAAAAGAAAACTCGAGAGAGATGAGTTATTGTTATTACAACGTGACTTCACTATTATTTAACAACTCTTTTTATTGGGTTCTTTTATTTGGGGTTAAGTACATTGTCAGAATAAGTGAGACATGGATTTAACTTCTGTTAGACAGCTATATGCCATACATTTTTGCATACATTCACAGTAAATATTTATTCAGTATGATAGCTGTCTAACAGTGTCACGATCTGTCTGTGTTGTGTTTTGTCTTGTCTTTTTCTGTCTTTGGTTTCCTGTTTTGTTTTGAAAAGTGTTCCCCCCCGTCTTGCCTGTTGCTTCCTGTCTCTGTGTTCCCTCCTGCCTGATTGCCCGATTGTGTTCACCTGGTGCCCCTGTGTTTTCTCCTCCCTCCTCACCTGTGTCTTGTTTGTGTGATTGGTCTTGTGTGTATTTTAGTTCTGGTTTTTCTGTCTGTCATTGTTGGTTCCTTGTTCGTATTTGACTGTGTGTCACAGGGTAGTGTTCTATTGTCTACTTTGTACCTTGGATTAAAGGAATATTCTTGGAAATCTGCATTTGGGTCCTGCCTGCTTCACTCAACCCTGACAAACAGAAGTTAAATCCATGTCTCACTTATTCTGACAATGTATTTAACCCCAAATAAAAGAACCCAATAAAAAGAGTTGTTAAATAATAGTGAAGTCACGTTGTAATAACAATAACTCATCTCTCTCGGTTTTTTGAGTTGTCTTTGTGTGCTTTGCCAAAAGCCACTGTGTCAAGTGTCCTAGTTGGGTTGCCGTACAGAGTTGTCCAATATGGCGGACCATCTCGCACATGCGCAGTACAGATCGGGCAGGGGGGCAGATCGGGTAGTGATAAACACTAAAGGGAACAGCAGAAGAAGACAGACAGGAAGTAAACACTAAAGGGAACAGCAGAAGAATACAGACAGGAAGGCCCAATTCCAAATCACACCCTACCCACTCCCACTCCGTGACGGCTTGACACTCGCAGCTCAACAAGGCTCCCTCCTGTCAGATGGAGGGTGTAAATACAGCGGCAAGCTTTGGGACGGCCTCCCCTCTCTCCGCCAGAAACAGGAAATGCCGTAACTGTATGTAACAACGGTTTCAAATCAGCATCTCTTAGACAAAAAATAAAATGAATAACTCAAATAAAACTCCAAACATCTTTAATTGTGTTACTTTTTTGTAAAGCTCTTTTAGTTTTAAACCTGATGTTTATAAGCTTCTTAGTTTTTGCAACAGTCTGTAAATATACACAACTTTATAATAAAATGCATAGGTATGACTAAACACAGGTATGATCCTAACCGGGACTGAGGTTACCACATGTAAAGCTAGTCACTGACAACGCCACCTCCTGCTAAGGGGCAGGAGGAACCCGTGGACCCTAAATGTAAGTGTATGTCGTGGACCGATTTGAAAGCTTCCCTTAATAGGTTCAATTATGACAGAGGCATGAATTCCAAAAATATAACGCAGCTTTATTTAACAAGTGTTGGAAACAGTTTAAAATGTCAATTCATGTAAAGTGTTAAAAAGGCAAATATAATTCAACATGTATATAGGTTACCCTCCTCAGTTGGGCAGGCCTGGTCCGCTGGGTTGCAGTGCCTGCTAATCGTGAGGGACAAAAACAAGAAAAGCCACACACCAAAACAACGAAAGCATGCAATATTCAAACCACAATCTCTATAAAATAATAACAGTGAGATATTTAGCAAACAGAAAATAAAGTGTCACACCATGCAGTCCCTACACTGAAGGCAGGCAGCTTTCCACCCGGGCCCAGGCCTACGCCACAAAGAATGGGAGAATTCCTTTAAAGACTCTCCCTCTCTTTGTTTTCGATCAAAAAACTGTTTTTGCAGGCTTACAAAGGAGGAGGAGGAACCATACAGCTCTTTCAGAATGGTTCAAATTGTATCAGGATTTTCCCTCTCCACCAAAGTACGAAATCTGATTTCAGTTTTTGCTTCCCCCTCCAAATGATCATAAAGAAAGAGGGCCTTCTCTCTGGCAGTCATGTGCCTGTCTCTCAAACATGACTGTAACTGTTCTATCCAATCATATATGGACATGTCAAGCTTAGAGTTAGAGCCTGGAAAGTAGGGACATTTTCTCTCTCTTTGTATGTACACAAAACGCTCAACTTGGGGTGTAGAAAAGTTGGGTGAGGCTACATTACCACTCGGAGGTAAACCACCTGCATTTGCACTGGTAGTAGCTGCATCTGAACTGGCACCTCTTTCTTGGAGTAGATGCTCATTAGCCACACGCAGTCTCTGTACCTCTTCACGCAGAGCCAACAGTTCCTCCACCTCTTGATCAACACTCATTTTTGTAGGTTGGTTAACAACTTTGCAAAAATGAGAAACAAGTGTTAGAAATAAATATACAATACAGTTAAACAGCAATGGAGTCACATTTGTTGTCAATGGCCTTTGGTTTCCATTACAGGCTCATCCATGTCCGAGGGCCTTCGTCCCGTTGTCCAGCTCATAAATAAACAAAACAAACCAAAGAAACCAAAAATACAGGAATTCATGCCTCTTTAAGTAATCCCACACTAAGTTAAAAAAATATGAGGTTATCATGAGGTTGTTAACATCGCAATTTATCAGTGAATGTTTGCAGGAACTACTTGTAAACAGCGTGTTTCCTGACGGACACACACAGCGCTGAGTCCGGTCAGGTAGGGCAGCACGTGAAGGCAGCACCGATGCAGACTCGCTGTTTGAGGGCTTGATAACCCACTCCCCCTCCACAATCGTTGGTTTGGAACAGCACTTAATGTGGCGGACCCTCCGCGCGAACGCACAAACGGAGGGGTAGGGTGCAGGGGTAGGGTGTAGGGGGTAGATTGGAATTGAGCCGAAGTTAACACTAACGGCCCGTGCACACGGCGGCGTGCGTTGAAGCTTGCCCGGCGGGGGGGTGGCTGAAACTCGACCAACAACCAATCACATGAATCTCCCGCCCCGGACACACAAGCACGCGGTTTGATTGGCTAGAGCTTGTACTGGCATATGATTCGATTGGCTGACGCTTCCGCCGAAGCTTCAAAAGTTGAACATTGCTCAATTTTTGCAGCGAGCAACGCTTCTGAAGCTACGCTTCGCTCCCACAATGCAGTTCGGCGAAACGTGACGTCACTCCATTCAAAGTGAATGGGCAGAAGCGTTGAAGCTTCAACGCACGCCGCCGTGTGGACGGGCCGTAAAGGAAACAGCAGAAGAAGACTGACAGGAATAAAACACTAAAGGGAACAGCAGAAGAAGACAGACAGGAAGTAAACACTATAGGGAACAGCAGAAGAAGACAGACAGGAAGTTAACACTAACAGGAACACGGTATGGGCTCTGGCAGTGTTTAAAGACTGGTTAATGGAAAAGAAAATGTGAATAGCCTTGGACAGTTACAGAAAACCTAGATCATTTTCAAATCAATATTGTGAGTCAAGTCGTTGATTTACATAGTGAGTATTAAGCGGGATGATGTGCTTCCGTCACGATCCTGATCGCCGCGTCGGTGTTCTTTTTGCATTAATATCCACCTCGCTGCCCATTATCACTTAAAAAGATGCAGAGGTCTGCCCTACACCCTCAGAATAATTACCAAGAAGTTCTGGTTTATTTCTTCTGCCAGTAGGATGTGAAGAAGTTGTCTCAGCTGTTGTTATACTGCTGGAACCATTCAGTCAATGTTGAGGCTTTACACTTAGACACAAAAGGGACTTCCAGGCATGCAAAAGCTTAAAATAAATTCCTTTTACATACGGTTTGCTGACAAGGTGTGATTGAACTATTCTCAAATATCTCACATCGGTACTTAAACCACTGCATTCTAGTGATGACTCTACTCAAACCAATCCACCAAGTCTGACTGGGGGTGATCTTGATGTGTATCTACTGTGTAAGTGACGGGAGCTAAGGATAGCTACAGACAATTACAGAGTATTCACAACCTATTCATTGACGGATCTAGTGGGACGTAGGAATGATGGTGTGGTGCAGAGGAGGGAATAAAAAAAGGAGGAATGGTGTTACAAGGGGGATTGTGAGGAAATAACTAAGAGCACACTTAGGGCGGGTCTCACTGACTCTGGGAAAATTGGTTTGACCACCTCACCCACCTTCCTTTCCCTCTTTAATTATTACCAGACGGGCCACATTTGAAGCTAGAGGCTTGCCATTCTTGTCTGCAAGTGTGTGAGTGCACTCAGAGATCAGGGTGGACAGGAGGTCATTGTGATGTGCCACCACACGGTCGAAGAGTCTTTCAGAAATCCTCTGTTAGTTTAAATTGACACACAGCATCATGCAGTCGGCCAGCGCCTGCTCCTCGCTCCGCTCTCAGTTCGCCGCACGGTGAAGTGTTTAATCCAGACTGTCAGAGGTAAGGCATGCCTGCCCTCACTCCGTGCCAGAGGTATTTCCTCTCAGACCTGCTCCAGTGTAAACCCAAAGGGACATGTCTGCCTCTGCCAGCTCCAGCAGTCAAAACAACCCTCAGCTCACAATGTTCCTTTCAGCGGGGACACTCCTGCAACCATGTCTGCAGAATGCATGTATCCTGATACACGTTTCAAATCATCAGCACACTGACACGCATCATTCATACACTTGCACTATATGTGACAGTAGTTCCACATGTTGGGAATTATTTCCTTTCTCTCTCAGAGTGAGATGAGATTGAGTAAGTTGATTTAATGTCTGTGTGTACAATTCTGAGCACAGACTCAGTCCATTAGCCCAGAAAACAATGTCTTACCTGTTTGTCTTTTCCTAAACACTTTTCCTCAATAAATTGTAAAACATTAATTGAAATAGAATTCCTAAGGACAGCAAGACAGGGAAAGGAAAAAAACAACAGTGGTGCGAAGAGAACCCAACCGAAGCATTCCTGTTTGAAACAGAATTACCCATCCTCAAATAGAGGTTTTTGAATGTACGTGTGCACTTAAAGTGACCACTTAAACCGGAGCAGATGTTGACTGCCAAATGGTGCGTTTCCTTAAATGTCTCATTTTCTTTGGTGACGGATGGTCAAGTTTACCCTATGCTAAAGGAGACAATAATGGAAGTTTAACGCACATTTTCTTAGCATTAAAGATCTCCTATCATGCTATTTTTAGGCATATATTATGGGTCTCAGATATATAAAATAATATTAAAAAACATGACTATGATGTGTTTTGCTCACAATACCAAACAGATCATGCATTTTAGACATCCCTCATATCCCTCTATTTCAGCATGGATGTATAAAGACTGGATACAGCGTTGGAGGCAGGGCCTCGTTCATTCTTATGAGAGCTGCTCATTGGCGCATGAGGACAAAATGGCCTGACATTTACGAGAGCAAAACATCACAGATTACCCATCATGCCTTGCTGTAAGACCAGAAGTACCCGTATGTGCGCTCATAGAGCATGCGCAGTTGAGTTGCCCCTTACCCCCGCCTCCGATCTCCCGCTCTCGGCTCAGTAGAATGAATGGAGAGAGAAAATAAATCTGGATTCGGCTTTTAGTGCCTTTTACAACTTTAAGGACCTAATTATTCTAATAAGGGCTATACAATAGTTTATACTGGGTAGTTTATTTCGTTTTAATGTTAGTCAATGGGAAAAAGTCTTTCTGGGCCCGGTTACGTCACGGACTGATACGGAAATTGTAGTACCGCCCTTTGGACACTCCGAATATTTTCCTTAGAGCTCGGAGCACTTCCTGGGGGCTTGTATTTCAGCCCTGTTAGAGAATGGCTGATTCTGGGTCCTTATCTTGAAAAAAAAAAAAAGGAGGGGAGCTAATGCCTGCTCAGAATTCTACGAGATGCAGCTAAATGCTGCCGTGATTAAATGCCATATCATATCATATTATGTTTGTCTTTCTCACTTGCCTGCTATGATGGTTCTTCAGGACTGCTTCTTGAGCTCTAATCTCACTTTCACTGAGTTTGCTGGTGATTTTATAGCAGATGACAATGTATGTGTGTCGGTTAAGAGGAAAAGGTGCCTGTTTTTTTTGCTATTATTACTATCAGGGAATGTACAACTAAACCCTGGACCGCCCAGTAGCAGTAGTAGTCAGATAGCTACTCCTGCTGATTTTAATTCTAGATCTGGGTTGGGATTCATTCACTTAAATGTGCGCAGTCTGTTACCTAAGTTAGATTTTGTCCGCATTTGGACGAGCTCGACTGATGCTGATATCATTGTCTTATCAGAAACGTGGCTAGATAAATCTATTTTGGCCTCTGACATCTACTTAAATGGTTATAGTGTATATCGTACCGACCGTCCTAAAAAAGGTGGTGGCGTTGCCATTTATGTGAAAAATAAGTTTTGTGTAACCAAGATGGTTTCCAAATCTATTAGTAAACAACTAGAATTTTTAGCCTTAAATATGGAAGTGGCAAAGGGTCAACAGGTCATGGTGGTGGGCTGTTACAGACCCCCCTCAGCTGTCAAGGACTCTTCATCTTCATTGGCAAAACTTTTATCTCAACTAGACTACAAGGAAATAGTGCTGCTTGGTGATTTTAACTGGGACTGGTTAACTGCAGTATCAGAGGATTTTAAAAACCTTTGTATCTCTTTGAATGTTACTCAGATTGTTGACAGTCCTACTCGCCCTAACATTAAGTCCCCTAATAAATCCTCCTTAATTGATCTCATTCTAACTAATGTTCCCTATAAATACCTATCTGTGGGAGTATTTGCTAATGATGTGAGTGACTACTGTGTTGTAGCCACAATTAGGGACACTAAGGTCCAAAAGGTTAAACCTCGTATTATCATTAAGAGAGACATAAAACATTTTGTGGAGCAGGGTTTTGTTCATGATCTGTTTGGGTTTGATTGGGGAAGAATTGATCTGTGTGCTGATGTAGAAACTGCATGGTCTTATTTTTATCTTGGTTTTATGGAGATCATTGATAGACATGCACCCCTGCGTACATTTAGAGTAAAGGGACGAGACAATCCTTGGTTTTCTGCTGAACTGTCCAGTCTCCTACATGAGAGAAACAAGGCCTGGGCAAAGGCTAGGAAATCAGGCTCAGAGGTAGAATGGCTGCGTTTTAGGCAGCTAAGAAATAGCTTCACATCACAGGTCAAAAGTGCTAAGTCGAAGATGCAAATGATGCGCCGGTGATACTACAAATGATGCGCCGGTGAAGATGGCCGCATCGTCTTCGTGCTCCTCTCCAACTTTGCCCATTTTCGTATTTTGTACATATTTCTTTTACTTTTGCCGTTTTACTTTTAACATGGTTCGCAACATGCTAGCCGACCGCACCTACTCTGCCATACAATATAGCAGAGAGGAACTTTTCCAATTGCGAAACTTCGTGGACAATATTAACCCTCCGACAGACAATGGAGATTCACCATGGCTACCTGTTGCTGTTCTACCTGAGAGACGCAAGAAGAAGACAAAGCGGGGATGCCGGGCCGGGTTGCTGGTCAAACTGAGGAAACGTGAGAATCGGCCCCCTCTTCCGAGTATTCTTCTGGCTAATGTTCAATCCATTGAAAATAAGCTAGATGAACTCAGAAGCCGGATTGCTTTTCAACGGGACATTAAGAACTGTAACGTGTTAATTCTCACTGAGACTTGGCTCAACCCCGCTATCCCGGACTCCGCTATTGTCCCTGACGGATTCTCTATTTTTCGTCAGGACCGGACTGCAAACTCGGGGAAAAGTAAGGGAGGCGGTGTGTGTGTAATGACTAACAACAACTGGTGCTCAGATGTGAAGATTATTTCATCGGACTGTTCCGCACAGCTAGAGCACCTCATGATCTCATGTCGGGCCTTCCATCTGCCGAGGGAATTCACATCTGTTGTGATAACAGCAGTGTATATCCCGCCGCAGCCACTCGCCGACAACAACACGGCACTCGATCAGCTGTTTGGGTTTATTGATAAAACCGAGACTTCACGGCCAGATGCGGCGTTCGTTGTGGCCGGAGATTTCAACACCGCCAACATGAAGAAGGTTTTGCCAAAATATTACCAACACATCAACTTCCCGACGCGCGGGGGAAACATACTGGACCATGTTTATTCCCCTTTCCGGAATGGATATAAGGCTCTCCCTCGCCCTCCCTTCGGCAAATCAGACCATATCTCACTACTGTTGTTGCCTGCTTACAAGCAGAAACTTAAAAGGGACAGACCGATAACAAGGACAGTACAACGATGGAGCGAGGAGTCAGATTCAGCACTGCAGGATTGCTTTGCATCCACGGATTGGAGTGTGTTTGAGGACAATAACATCAACACACACACGGACACTGTCATCTGCTACATTGGGAAATGCATCGATGACGTGGTACCGAAGGTTTCTGTACGGACATTCCCAAATCAAAAGCCCTGGGTAAACGGTGAGGTGCGCGGCAAACTGAAAGCGCGCACTCTCGCGCACACAGCGGGAGATTTGGAGGAGTACAGGAAGTCTAGGTATGATCTCCGGAGAGCAATAAAAAATGCAAAGAGACAGTACAAAGAGAAGGTGGAATCTGACTTCAAAGGCTGTAACACTAGGAATATGTGGGCGGGACTAAGGACAATGACTGACTACAAAGGAGCAGCGGGGGGTGCTGCGGGAGTGTCTGCGTGCGCATCTCTCCCAGATGAGCTAAACAGTTTTTTTGCACGCTTTGAGAGCAGCCAGGCTGTGGAGGTACAGAGGGACCAGGAGCTACACTGCCCTTTTGTTTTAAATAGGGCAGATGTGTGTAAATCCTTTAAAAGGGTTAACCCACACAAGGCTCCTGGACCTGATGGCATCCCTGGCCGTGTTCTCAGGGTGTGTGCAGTTCAGCTGGCAGAGGTGTTCACAGACATCTTCAACAGGTCCCTGCTGCAGTCTGTAGTCCCCACATGTCTTAAACACTCCACCATCATTCCTGTCCCCAAAAAGACAATCATCACCTGCCCCAACGACTACCGCCCAGTAGCACTCACCTCCATCATAATGAAGTGCTTTGAGCGGTTAGTCAAATTATTCATCACCTCCTCCCTCCCTGAATCTCTGGACCCCCTGCAGTTTGCCTACAGAGCAAACAGGTCCACAGACGACGCCATAGCCCTCACCCTCCACACTGCCCTCTCACACCTGGACCCGAAGAAGAGGAACACATATGTGAGAATGCTGTTCATTGACTACAGTTCAGCATTCAACACCATTGTGCCCTCCAAGCTGGCCATCAAGCTCAGAGACCTCGGACTCAACAGCGCCCTCTGCGACTGGATCCTGAACTTCCTGACGGGCAGACCCCAGGCAGTGCGGGTGGGAAATATCACATCCTCCACCCTGATTCTCAACACCGGTGCCCCTCAAGGCTGCGTGCTCAGCCCTCTCCTCTACTCCCTGTTCACCCACGACTGCGTGGCCACACACAGCTCCAACACCATCGTGAAGTTTGCTGATGACACGACCGTCATCGGCCAGATCACAGACGATGACGAGACGGCATACAGAGAGGAGGTCGAAAACCTGACATCTTGGTGCCAGGAGAACAACCTCCATCTCAACATCAGCAAAACAAAGGAGCTGATTGTGGACTACAGGAAGCAGCAGGGAGAGGGACACGCCCCCATCGCCATCAATGGGACTACGGTGGAGAGAGTCAAAAGCTTCAGGTTCCTTGGGGTCCACATCACTGAGGACCTGACATGGTCTCTTCACACCACCACCATCACTAAGAAAGCTCGACAGCGGCTCTTCTTCCTCCGCAGGTTGAGGAGGTTCAAAATGGATTCCAGGATACTCTGCAACTTCTACAGGTGCACGATAGAGAGTATCCTCACTGGCAGCATGACGGCCTGGTACGGCAGCTGCACCGACCTCGATCGTAAGGCTTTACAGAGGGTGGTGAAAACTGCACAGCACATCACCAGGACGGAGCTGCCATCCATGGAGGACCTTTACTCCCAGCGGCTCAGGAAGAAATCACTACGGATTATCAAAGACCCCCATCACCCCAGCCACAAACTGTTCTTTCTGTTGCCGTCTGGCAGACGTTACCGCAGCATCCTGGCAAGGACAAGAAGATTCGGAGACAGTTTCTTCCCGCGGGCAGTGAGACTGTTAAAAAATTGAACTGTTGAAACAACTTCAAACATTCAACTGCTACTCAGTAGTATGTATCTAATACCTAATATATATATATCATTCCAATAACTTGTATATAGACTCATATTGCACTATTCCACATCATAACTTTATTTCATTTTTATAACTATTATTATTTTTGTATTGCTCTTGCTCTTATTGTTATTATGTTATGCTATTATGTTGCATTGTTGGAGAAGCCTGTGACATAAGATTTTCAACTGCATAATTACTCTGTAGCTATGTCAGATTGACAATAAAGAACCTTGAACCTTGAACCTTGAACCTTGAAGTATTATCTGTCAGTTACCACAAACAACCTGAACAACCCTAGAAAATTCTGGAAAGCCATAAAATCGATATCCACCGGTGAGATCCGTAATGAGCTACCTCCATGCCTTACCACAACATCTGGCTCTATATCGGACAGGGCTACCATGTTAAATTACTTTAATGAGCATTTTGTGTCCTGTGGCTCTCTGTTTGATTCTGTCACTAACTCTGCTTCTGTGAACACCACAGTCTGTGACTCTGAACAATGTGGTCTGGAAAACCCTTTCAGTTTTACTCCTTTTACTGTTAATGTTGTTCATGAAGCTTTAACCAAGTTAGATCCTAAGAAACCGGCCGGCCCGGACAACGTAGAACCTTTCTTTTTAAAGATAGCTGCAGGTTTTATTGCTCCACCTCTCACTACTCTTTTTAACCTCTCCCTCAGCACGAACAAAATCCCAAAAGTATGGAAGTCAGCGTATGTCCTGCCTCTACTAAAAGGAGGGGAGGCAACTATTTTAAATAACTATAGGCCAATCTCTAAATTGTCAGTTCTGGCTAAGGTTCTTGAACGCCTAGTGAGTGAGCAGGTAAAGGAGTTTTTATGTAAAAATGACATTCTGTCTAAACATCAGTCAGGCGTCAGAAAGCAACATAGCACCATCACTGCGACAATGAAAGTGGTGAATGACATTACGAGTATTTTAGATAATAAGCAGAGTTGTGCAGCTCTATTTATTGATCTTTCCAAAGCGTTTGATACCGTCGATCATCATATCTTAAAGCAGAGGCTACTCAGTATTGGCTTATCCAGCCATGCAGTGGGTTGGTTTGTGAACTACCTCTCTGAAAGGTCCCAATGTGTTAAGTTTGATGGGCTGTCTTCTGAGTGGTTAAACATCACTAATGGTGTTCCTCAAGGTTCTGTTTTAGGTCCGCTATTATTCTCTATCTATATTAATAGTTTAGGTGAAAATGTCGAAGGAGCAACCTTACATTTTTATGCGGACGATACCGTTATGTACTGTGCAGGTCCCTCGATTAACGAGGCTGTTGTTGAATTACAGGCTGTTTTTAACATTATTCAGGCTCAGCTCTCTGAACTTAAGCTTCTTTTAAATGTTGATAAAACCAAGGTAATGCTCTTTTCTAAAGCTAAAAATACTTTTGTAACTACGCAAGGAATACAACTTGAAGTGGTTGCCTGTTACAAATACCTGGGTATCTGGCTTGATGACTGTCTCACTTTTAAATTTCATGTAAATAACCTGCTTAAAAAGCTAAGGGTTAGGCTAGGTTTCTTTTACAGAAATAAGTCCTGTTTCTCGCTTGAGGCCAGGAAAAGGCTCTGTGACCTTTTTACCTGTGCTGGACTATGGTGATATGATATATATGAATGCACCTGCTAATTACCTGAGCAAGTTAGATGCTGCGTATCACAGTGCACTGAGATTTCTGACAAATTGTAAAGCACTTACGCATCACTGTACACTGTATACCAAGGCGGTTTTGCCATCACTTACTGTACGGAGGCTCAGTCACTGGTACATGTTTATTTACAAAGCCATGTTGGATAAACTACCATCTTATATCTGCTCCCTGATCTCTCGGCGAATTGAAAGTAGTTATTGCCTGAGATCGCATGCTGTGGTTTTATTAAATGTGCCAAGTGCTAGGATTGTCTTAGGGAAGAAAGCTTTTAGATGTGCAGCTCCACTAACTTGGAACAGTCTGCACAAATA
Organism: Trematomus bernacchii; assembly: GCF_902827165.1. Classification (NCBI taxonomy): domain Eukaryota; kingdom Metazoa; phylum Chordata; class Actinopteri; order Perciformes; family Nototheniidae; genus Trematomus; species Trematomus bernacchii. The sequence goes on from NW_022987571.1 coordinate 2,556,245, forward strand.
ATGGAGAATTACCAATCTGGTACCACTACATGTTTTTAAAGCTTGGTTGGATGCTACACAATCAGAAGCTGTTGGTACCTGTACATGTGGATAGATATGTAAATTGTAATCCCTGTAATTGTTGCTGTATGATGTCCTTTGGTTGTTCTGTTGTTTATGTTTTTATGTCTTCGTGTGGAACCTGCTGCAGGTCTCCCTTGAAAAAGAGATCAATGATCTCAATGGGATTTCACCTGGATAAATAAAGATTTTGAATTTAATTGAATGTTCCAAACCACATCAAGGATTATTTCTGAAACAGTATGGAGCTCAAATGCTTTTTCTCTTGAGGATTTACCTCAAGGTGAGTACTTTTTTTATTTCCTGCTTTTTTACACATGTACTCTTTCCAGTACAGGTTAGCTCTGAGTGTTAGCGATGCATGCTACACTGCAACAGCCCTTCCAAAAACAAGCAAAAATATTCTTGAATCAAGTCAGATTTTCCTGTATCAATCAAAATAATCTGCCAATGGGGTGAGCCAGAGGTGGGACCAAGTCGTTGTTTTGCAAGTCCGAGTCAAGTCTCAAGTCTTTGCGCTCAAGTCCGAGTCAAGTCTCAAGTCTTTGCGCTCAAGTCCGAGTCAAGTCTCAAGTCTTTGCGCTCAAGTCCAAGTCAAGTCTCAAGTCATTGTGCTCAAGTCCAAGTCAAGTCTCAAGTCAGGATGGGAAAGTTCAAGTCAAGTCCAAGTCCTAAACTTTGACAAAACGAGTCTTAAACAAGTCCTTATGTGCTTTTCAACAAATGTAATGACATCGATCAACAGAATAATACTTAATAATCAAACTGCTCTTTATTAGTCACATTAATCATTTAATAATCTTTTTTCTCTCTGCTGGTAAAGTAACGTGTTTTTCTTCTATTGTAAGAGGGATCAGTAAGGTAAGGCTACCGTAACGGTTTGATTCAGAAGGAGTTTAATGTATAAGATCCCTGATGTTAGGGTATCCAGAATGTTTATTTCCACTGTGTACAACATGTTATAAGGGACCCACGATCTATCTTTATGCAAGGGATAATGTGCAGCGAGGCGGTCTTTATGCGGAAAACCTGAATCTAGATCCCTCTGCAGGTGGTACTTTAAGTATATTTTGATGCTAATACTTTTGTACTTTTACTTGTAACATTTTGATTGCAGGATCTTTTATTGCAACCGAGTATTCCTACACTCTGGTACTTTTACTCAAGTACAAAATCTGAACTTCTCCCACCTCTGACAATAAATCCTGAGTGGTTACCAAAAAAAACCCCTGCTCTGAAGGTTATTTTTATTTTACAAATCCTGCACTCAGCTCTGCTTTCTCCAATATCATTGAAATGCAGCCAGATGCTGCTTCTTTTTTCGGTTTTCGCTAATTTCTTGACTTTTTCCGACGCGCTTGCATTTAAATCCGGCTCCCCGTCTCCCCGTGGCTCTGCGTAGCTGGCCTGTACCATTACACCTGCTGTCTTTGGAGCGTCTGCACCCCACCCTTCTTTCACATAATGGTATGATCCTAGTGTGTCCTCGCATATGATTGGCCGCATGGTGGCTCAGCAAAATAAAGTCCCGCCCCTGCCTGCATGGATTCTCAGCAAGAGTTGCAGCGGCTGAAGATTCTGCTCTCCCCGACGGGAGTCTGCTCTTCTAGCGGCATCTCGCGATTGGCGTGTTGGAGACCTCTGAATTAAATGATCAAGTCACCTCAAGTCAGAAGGCTCAAGTCCAAGTCAAGTCCCGAGTCATTGGTGTTCAAGTCCAAGTCGAGTCGCAAGTGTTTTGTGATTTTGTCAAGTCGAGTCCAAAGTCATCAAATTGGTGACTCGAGTCTGAATCGAGTCCAAGTCATGTGACTCGAGTCCACACCTCTGGGGTGAGCCAAATTTGCTTGGCTAGAATTCTTAAAACTAGAAATAAAAGACCGTAATGGGCCTTGAAATTAAACAAAAATGTAAGCACATTTTGCTTATTACAAGCAATGATTCCTGAATTATTTAAGAAAGAATAACTTAAAATGAGTGTTTTGGTTGAGTTGACTAAGAATGTATTTCTTAAATTAAGTTTAAAAATCAGCAAATAAAGCTTACAATAAGAATTAAATTCTTTAATTGGCATAATATATTACATTACATTACATGTTACTTGTTGCTTGTTACTTGTTAGACGCTTTTATCCAAAGCGACTTACATACTCAGTACTGTGGGCAATCCCCACAGGAGCAATTTGGGGTGAAGTGTCTCAGGGACACAACGACATGCTGACTGCAGTGGGGTTTGAACACCAATGCACTAGGTCACTGCGCCACACGCCTCTATATAATTGCAATTGTCTTAAATTAAGACATCAGAAACATTCTTATATTTAGACTTTTTTGTATTCAAACATGAACACATTTAACAACATTGTGTGGTCATTTTAAACTGTTTTCAATTTTGATCAATGAGTGCCGTGCAATACTTCTACTTGTATTTTTGGTGTGTGTGTGTGTGTGTGTTGTGTATACCACACCACAGTTGTTTCAATGGCAATTTGAAAAGTGAATAGACAGCTCTCGACAATGAATAAATATATATGAAATGTAAAATTGGTGGCATTTAATCAGATTTTTAAATTGAGAAGTTGTTTGATGGTTTATTTCTTAAATTAAGAAAAAATAAATCTGTTCCATGCTGGGAATTTATGCGAACCAATGCTGTAACTTGTTACTGGTTAATTCTAACTCAATATAAGATAGTTTTTTCAAAGTAAGAATACTTTTCTCAAGCAAAACATTCTTAACAAGATAATTTGACTTTTTAGACGAAAAATAAGAATTGTTTCCCAGAAACAAGTTTTTTTTAACTTTCTTAAAATTCATTTTTTGCAGTGTAATGTAAGCAAATACCATATTACGTCCAAAACACGTTGTGCATTGTTTCTGATAGGGCCGTGGGTGTAAAGCCAGCCCACATTTCCGATATTACGTCATATCGGACGCAAATCTGGATCAGCTCCGTTGTACGGTTTTTAGAGATTTGGGTACGGAGGAAAAGAGAGGGTTTTATTTTCTGACACTTTGTGAGTTCCCTGACACACTGGGGACACATATTTATGTATAAAGGACATTAAAAAGTGCATTTTGCATGATAGGAGACCTTTAAGATAATACCACCAGTAGGGATGTCCCGATCCGATCACGTGATCGGGGATCGGAGCCGATCACGTGATTTTCACGTGATCGGGGATCGGGAGAAAAAAATCGGGGATCGGAATTTTTTTTTTTTTTTTTTCTTTTTTTTATAAAATATTTTTATACATTTTATTTAATGTTACAAAACAAAAATGACCATGTTCACGTCTTAAAGTCATCCTGAGGCCTTAGTTTTGGGTTAAAATTACACAACATCATGTATGTGTTGCTTCTTTTGGGCTTGTTTTCATAGACCTGGTTGCTTATTTCTCTCAAATCTGGCAACAGAGTGGGCGCAGTGTCTAATAGTAGCAGTAAGCTAACAAGAGGCTACGTTCAGCTGGTGACTCGGGAGTCGGGACAGAGAAAATGTCAGGAGTTTGGAAGTATTATAAAATTGAAAGCGAAGGCAGTGTAACAGCCAGATGCAATGTTTGCAAGGCGGAGGTTCCGCGTGGTGGAAAGAACAGAGCTACGTTCAACATGACCAATCTAATACAAACACCACCAACAACAACACGACGAGTACACAGCGGCCACTCAGGTAACGGCACTGAAACAACCGACACTTTCAGAGAATTTTAAAAGGAAAGAGAAACTACCCCAGAACAGCCAAGATAGCTGAATTCATCGCGTTGGATGACCAGCCGTTATCTGTTACCTTTTTTTTCCTCTTAATGCATTGCATAAAGATCGGATCGGGAAAAATCGGTATCGGCAGATTGTCAAAATCAAATGATCGGAATCGGATCGGGAGCAAAAAAAGGTGATCGGGACATCCCTAACCACCAGCTCTTACCTACACTTTATCATCATTGTATTGTTGTTATGTATACAGCTGTAGCGCAGATAATGGGTGCATACAATGTAACATTAGCTAAAGTTATGTAGGAAGATAACGTGGATTTGCACAAGCGATACAGTCACATCAAGGTTCAAGGTTCAAGGTTCTTTATTGTCAAACTAACATAGCTACAGAGTAATTATGTCGTTGAAAATCTTATGTCACAGGCTTCTCCAACAATGCAACATAATAATACAGATAGTAAAAGTAATACAAAAAGAAAAATAGTTCTAAAATAAAGTGAGAGAGAAAAAAAAGAGGAATAGTGCAGTACGAGTCTATATACAAGTTATTGGAATGATATATATTAGATAGTAGATATATATTACTAAGTAGCAGTTGAATGTTCTGAAATTGTTTCAGCAGTTCAATTGTTTAACAGTCTCACTGCCCGCGGGAAGAAACTGTCTCCGAATCTTCTTGTCCTTGCCAGGATGCTGCGGTAACGTCTGCCAGACGGCAACAGAAAGAACAGTTTGTGGCTGGGGTGATGGGGTCTTTGATAATCCGTAGTGATTTCTTCCTGAGCCGCTGGGAGTAAAGGTCCTCCATGGATGGCAGCTCCGTCCTGGTGATGTGCTGTGCAGTTTTCACCACCCTCTGTAAAGCCTTACGATCGAGGTCGGTGCAGCTGCCGTACCAGGCCAACACATCCTCACTCCCAGTAGAGATGAGCGAGTCCTGATTCATCCGGATCATTAACCCGGATCCTAGAAATGAGCTGGTCGTGACGAGTCTCCCCTCTCCATTAACCCGAGTCCTTGAGTCCCACACTTGGTGTGACGTACAAATTAAAACTATAAATTGCGTCACTCGCTACTCTCTTTATAACATGTAAAATCACATTACAACGTACCCCAAGTCCATCTACCTACCCTTTAGCAAGTAGGATAGCTGCCAGAAGTGATCGTTTGGCTCAGGGGAGGGGACGCGGATCAGTGAAACTTCCTGCAGACTCGTGGGGACTCAGAGGAGCCGACGGCTCCTAACCGTAATAGCATAGCAGATCCAGCCATCCATACTCGTCATGTGCACGAGCATAGCCCCTCCTCCAGCACCCGGCTCCCGCGGCTATATTATGCACGAGTCAACAGCAGACTCAGAGATTCGCAAATCCTGACTCACTGTGCAACACATAGCAGACTCGTGCGGACTCAGAGCCGTAACCGTATAGCAGCAGATCCAGAGATCCAGCAGACTCGTCATCATGCACGATTCAACAGCAGACTCAGATTCGCTAAATCGCAAAATGACCTTTTTTTTGTGATCAATATGTTTTATTAAAGCAAAAGACACCACTTTACACACATTTAACACATACAAACACCAGTATTGCAATGATTACGCAGTCCATGAGAACATATGGGGGGCATATGATTAGATATAATTATATGTTTAATAATAATAATTGTATAATTAAGACATTTTATATATTCTAACTGTTTTGCAATTTTCTATCATTTGTCATTGTTTGTTTCTTTTTGTGTGCTATGTTCAAAATAAACGTTTTGCCAAGTAAGATCCTTATTGGAAATGCAGCTATTACACGCAGGAGACTGTTGCACAACATGACCATTTTGTTAGAAGTCTACACTGAAACTTCATTTAGAGCCAGAAACATAATGGACTTAATCAAAATCGCGGGATCCGTGAATCCAGGTCAATGATCGAGAGAGACCAGTAGCCTACGAGTTAGTCAGCGGAACTTCACAGACTCAGATTCGCAAATCCTGACTCACTGTTCTGCAACACACAGCAGACTCGTGCGGACTCAGAGCCGTAACCATATAGCAGCAGATCCAGAGATCCAGCAGACTCGTCCTCATGCACGAGTCAACAGCAGACTCAGATTTGCCAAATCGCAAAATAACCCTTTTTTTTGTGATCAACATTTTTTATTAAAGCAAAATACACTGTGTAGCGGAGGTTAATATAACGTCAGTTTAATATGCTCGTGAAATGCAACAACTTTTCGGTTTCACCGATAGGATTTCTACGGTCTTGGTGATACTGACTCATATGACTCAAATGACTCGTATGATCCGGATCTCTTCAATGACTGACTCAGAAGACCCTGAGTCCGTAAAAGGATCCGGATTTGCCATCTCTAACTCCCAGGTCGGCGTATGTTGACGTTATGTCAAGGTCCCCTGTGGTCTTTTTCCAACGCAAGGGGGGCGGCCTTTAGCGTACATTTTCAACTTTCCGGGATGTCCATAGGCTTCTTGAGATCGCGAGCGAATGCTTCCCGCCGCGGGCCATTCTCTGCTGAAGCATACGTTGCTGCATTGCATTAAAAACATTATGCTCTCTATATATTGTCTTTATTATGCTTTAAACAGTGTCTTTGGCTATAGGGCGGCTCAAAGTATTTTGTCCGGCCGTTGTGAAGACTGCTTTGTTATTGTTCTTGTTTTGTTTTAAATAAAGCATTTTCAATCCAGGCACGCCAAACATGCGTCGCACAGGGAGCATGGAGGGAGACCCAGGGGAGACCCCGAGATCCGTATTCCCCGTATTTTTTAAATAAAGAGATGTTCAATCACGGGCGCGCATCAAACGTGTGACGTAATGTGGTATTAAAAGAGGTGAAAATCACTACAAGTCTGGGCATGTTGAGAGCTGTACATACACACACATTTCATAGTCTTATATTTCAACAGTTTTACGACAAACTGTGACTTTTTTGACATGGAAATTATTATTTAAGATTGACAAACATCATATGTGTAATTCGTGGCACAATTCAAACGGGATCGAAAGATAATCTTTCTCTCTCCATTGACTTCAATGCATACTTTTTCCGAAATAAGATCCCATGGAGGAACCCGGAAGTTTGACGGATATTACCCACAATCCTCTGTAGCAACCATAGACTGTATAAAAAATTAAATAATACATTATTCCGAGTGTGCTTGCTTTTCTCTTTGAAAGTCATCACATAACGGCATTGTAATACACGTTTCGGCTGCATTAAATATTACATATCTGCCGTAGTTACAGTAACTCTATGTATAGAGCCCTGATGACAAGACTTCTAGACAAACAGGACCTGCCGCCAAAACTGAAAACTTGACGTGGATCTTAAATATATAAGCAATTAAACAACATCTTACATTTCTTTTCACACAATACGTCTCCTTGCAGTATCAACACTAATTCGGCTGACTTTTATATTTGATCCAATTGGTAGATAGGCTGTATTTACGCCATAACGGTGCACAGCTGATAGAAAGGGACACCTACTGGTTAAAGCACGTTATTGCATTTTATAATTTTATTATTAGATATTAATAGGATCTCTCCCCATTGACTTCAATACATAATTTTTCCCGAAATAAGGTTCCATGAAGGTCCCCCGGACTTCGCCACTCTCTGGTGTTGAAAGCTGAACTGTAGTCAATGAACAGCATTCTCACATATGTGTTCCTGTTCTTCGGGTCCAGGTGTGAGAGGGCAGTGTGGAGGGTGAGGGCTATGGCGTCGTCTGTGGACCTGTTTGCTCTGTAGGCAAACTGCAGGGGGTCCAGAGAGTCAGGGAGGGAGGAGGTGATGAATGATTTGACTAACCGCTCAAAGCACTTCATTATGATGAAGAAACAGATGGCTTTATATGACTGCTCAAGATCATGGCGTTATTTCTTCTACCACTCAGGCTAAATGTCACCAATATAGATTTACAAAACGTAGATCTCTTATTGGCCGTTGCTGTATGTCGCCTGTCTTCCGCCATATGTCAAGATCTACTGGGAAACAAATACAATGTAAGAGATGCAAACTCCTCTAGAAATGTGTTGCTTCTCACCTAAATCTGAACCGACTATTTTTCATGAACTATATTGATTACACTTTTTTCACTCACATGGGACTCATTGTTTTTGAACTATTGATTATATTATTTGTCTGCAGTTAAAGAGATGTGTTGTGTGTTTTTGTTCAAAGGTATTAATTTACTATACTGAAAATATAGAAATATTTACTGGTTAAGAGGGGCATGTGCTGTATGTTTTTCCTGTCTGTAACATGTACTCTTTGTAGGGTTTGACTTGATCTGTTCATGTGGATAGTTATGTAAATTGTAATCCCTGTAATGATGCTGTATGATGTCCTTTTTGTTGTTCTGTTTATGTTTTAATGTTTCATGTGGAACCTACTTGAGCAGGTCTCCCTTGAAAAAGAGATCAATGATCTCAATGGGATACACCTGGATAAATAAAGGTTTGAAATGAAATGAAATGAAATCTTAACTCTAAATTGTCAGGCTTGACCTGACTGGCACCCAGCAAATATAGTCGAACCGCTACATAAAAAGTGGCACCCAATGTGAGGGTGCTGGGTGATATGTCCCTGATGGGCTGTGTGTTGCCCATGCTTTTGGTGTTCAGCGTGTTGCCTCTGGCACAGGCACTGGGTGCAGCGGATGTTCAAGTAGGTGCACATGTGGCATGACCACTTGCTACTGGTCTCAGGTACATCAGCAATGCGAACGTGGGGGCGGGCACTGGAGTCTGGGCAAATAAATAGGCTGGATTAAGATTAAGATTCAATTTATTGTCATTACGTAGTACAGGTACTATGTAACGAAACGGTTTCTCTGCATTTGACCCATCCTAGTGTTAAGGCCGCTACACACCAACCTGAGACCAAAGAACGCGTACCGAAGGCTTCCCGACTTTTACGTCTGCTACGTCGCCTGCGTTGGCTACGCCGCCCGCCTACGCCGCCCGCCTACGCCGCCCGCCTACGAACACACCGCAAAGACTTCAGTTGACGAGTGGCAATAACTGTCCTTACCAGCAGGCAGCGGTAGTGTGTATTCGTCATTCAAAAGAGGCAACAACCGGAAGACAGACTATACACCGAGAGAAGAAGAACAGGCTGCGTGATATAAACAAACAACAAATAGTGTCTGGGTTCCATTTTCACTCTCTCTCGTCGATCGAAAACATGTAAACATAAAAAAGAAACTCTTGCGTCCGGGTGAGATGAAAATGAAAAAGATTAACCGTCTGTGTGTGCCTTCTTAATCGTTTGTTTTGGTCCCTCACTTCCGCTTTGCTTCTCATGCACTGACTCGCTAAGCTGAACAGCCAATCAGAGTGATTTCTTTGTCCCGACTTTCTTTGGCCGCGGGAGGTGTGAAAATGTGCCGTAAAGAGACGACGGTGCGGGACACACCAACCTGAGTAGGGCGCCGCGAATGCCCGACTGCCTCTGACGGCCTCTGACTCCCAAAATCGGGTTGGTGTGTCAGGGGCTTTAGGAGCAGTGGGCTGCCATTATGTACGGCGCCAGGGGAGCAGTGTAGGGAACGGTGCCTTGCTCAGGGACACCTCTGTAGCACTTGGTCTTTCCGGGACTTGAACTGGTGACCAAGACCAAGTTGCCAAGCCAAGTCCCTATGGACTTCGCCACCACCGCCCAATCCTTGTTGTTCTCCTGAACTTCTCCACTCAATCTATCAAGACCCGAGCAGTTGTGTAGAAGTCCAAGGCTTAAGGCACGGGCCGGCACATATCGCTCAAAGGAATCCCTGGCCATATGAATCTTTGACCCTCGGACATAGAGAGGCAGAACGTGTCTGCTCCCTTAGGATAGGTCTGAGAGACAGGGGTAGGAAGAGAGAAGTACGAAACAGAGGAAGAGAGGCACAACGTGTCTACGTAAATGCACTCTCCTAAAATAGTTTGAGGGTTAGGCTGTTGCTGAGGCCTGCAGGGTCCCACTGGTGCAGTCTGGCATCCAGAGGGGGGCTGCTCTTGAAGGGCTCCTCAGTGATGATAGCACCCCCGCTGGGCCTCTGAGCGCGGCACATGGTGCACTTGATGGCTGACGGCCAGTTCTCGTATGTACAGTATTCACAGGGCCACTTGGCAACCAGCTTGGTCATCGTCGCACCGACGCTGAGGGAGGCTTCCTGCCGCTCAGAGGGATCCTCAGCTCGGCAGATGCACTCTTAAGGAGATCACACAGCAAGCAGTACACTTTGCTTTGCTGTGTTTACACTCCTCAGTTTCCCACTACATAAAACTGAATGCAATCACCTACACCGATGCCTACCCATTGCCCACAGTCCAGGAGATCCTGGAATCCCTTGCCGGATCAGTGGTTTTTTCAAGCATTGATCTGAACAGCGGATACTAGCAATGTCAGATGGACCCAGAAAGCAGGGACAAAACTGCGTTTTCCAGTTTAAGGTCATGCCTTTCGGCCTTAAGAATGCACCAGCCACTTTTCAGCGGCTTATGGAAGTGACCCTGGGGGAAATACGAGGACACATCTGTTTTGTCTATCTTGATGACATCATCATCTATTCCTCATCATGGGAGGATCATTTCCGGGATATCCAGGCAGTCCTGAATAAATTAAGAGAAGCAAAACTCACGACGAACATGACTAAATGTCATTTTTTCTAGACCTCCCTCAAGTTCATGGGGCATATGGTTTCAGCTGTGGGAGTTGAGGTGGACTCAGAGAAAACAAAAGCCATGGCAGAGTATCCTGTGCCAATCAACCTCAAGACCATCCAGAGATTCCTGGACATGGCTGGTTGGTACCACAGGTTTGTGCCAAACTTCTCCGAGCTAGCAGAACCCCTCAATGCCCTCAAAAGGAAGGGGGTCAAGTTTAAGTGGACTTTTGAGTGCCAAGCGGCCTTCGAGGCATTAAAACAACACCTGATGTCTGCACCGATATTGGGACATCCATGTTTTGATTTTCCCTTTGTGGTGTATACAGATGCCAGTGATGTTGGTCTTGGGGCAGTGTTGGTCCAACAGACCGGGCTTGGAACAGAGGAAGTCTTAGCTCATGCCAGCAGGACCCTCAACAAAGCAAAGCGGAATTATGCCACGACAGAAAAAGAATGCTTGGCGGTGGTCTGGGCACTGGAGCGATGGAGGTACTACCTGGAGGGGAGACCTTTTACAGTGGTGACAGATCATTCTTCTCTGGTATGGGTCCTCAAAACCCAGAAGCAAAGCACACGTCTGACCAGGTGGGCTCTGAGGCTGCAGGAGTTCACTTTCAGGAGTTCACTTTCAGGAGTTCACTTTCAGGAGTTCACTTTCAGGAGTTCACTTTCACTGTTCAATACAGAACAGTCTTTTATCGACCCGCCTTGTCACAGCTGACGAGACATTTTTAATGGCTTGTGGAGGAGTGGGCGGGTAGGTTTTGTATCACAGGAGGGATTGTGTGTGTTGGTATGACAAGCAGAATCGCTACAATAGATGATAACGATCATGAAAATGTAAACATAATCCTGGTTACTATTTGTAATTATTGGTGGCAGGTCTAATTAGCCATATGTCAAAACGGCGGGTTACGTATTGTAACCCTTGTTATATTAACACAGGTGGAGCCCTCTACTGGACTCTATGGGTACTACCTTATCATGCAAGCATTCACCTACTGAGACTTCTATAGACGTAGCCGGCCCCGGGGCGGGCCTACCTGAATGCGTGCGCATCTCACTTCCGTATAAAAGGCGGCCCCGCCTCCTGACCATTATCCTACACCACTCTTCAGCGAGCGGCATAGGACAGATAGTGCCCCCAAGGTAGAGGGCATGGAAACAAAAGACCACATATGAGGGACGGACCATCTACTTCAATCAAGATTACACGAATGAGGTTCAGAAAAAGAGAAAGCAGGTGCGGGACGTAATAAAAAAGTTAAAGGACAAGAACGTCAAGGCACAGTCCCCATATCCTGCACAGCTAAACGTTTTCCTGGCATCAGGGACTAAGACATTCACTACATTAACGGAGGCTGCGCCTATGCTGAGGGACATGGGGATCCATGTGCAGGAGGAGGAGAGGGATGAACTACAGAGGCTGAGAACGCAAAGCAGTTGGACAATGGTGACGAGACAGAAGGAGAGGGGGGGTCAGCCTCACACCACAGGGCTAGACCCACAGGCCGTCACTGAATAAACTCACGGTCATGATCACTATGGTAAGGACGAGAAAAAGGACTAGAACAAATATATAAAAAACCAGGAGAAGGTCCTGAAACATAGTGAGACAATTAGAGATATGCCTAACATAAAGTACATATAACACGAGCAGAGCTTTTTAGAGTAATATACTACCTGTGCAAACTACTGAACATATATATATATATATAACGTAATATAGAGCAAATTCACAACGCACTTAGAGTAAGTAGCAACTTTACATAACAGCTGGAAGTTGCAGGTGCACATAGTGCTATTTCCCCAGGGAGAACTCGCCACACCTCTCTGGGTATGGGACTTTTGGGAGTCATGTTATTTTGTCATTGTTTATGTGTTCTGATGGAGATGTTCATTGTTTACCTTTTTCGCTGTGTGTCGTTTTGCACAGTTGTTTTGATTTACATGAGGGGCAAAGCTGAGGGGTTTCAACATAAATCAATATGAGTAGGTTTAATATTGTATCCTATAATGTCCACGGTTTAAATCACCCCATAAAAAGGAAAAAGATAATGAGCCAACTAAAGAAACTAATATGTTCAATTGCGTTGCTTCAAGAAACCCATCTTGTCGAGGTTGAAAGCCAAAAGCTAAAAAGAGAGTGGGTAAACCAAGTATTTCATGCTTCATATGGCAAGAGAAGGGGCGTGGCCATACTAATGAATAGATCTTTGCCATTTTCAGCAGAGAAAGTGATAAAAGATAACATGGGAAGATTTGTAATGGTAATTGGATCTATTGGAGACATGGCTATTTCCATACTGAACGTGTACGCCCCAAATGAAGAGAACGAGGATTTATTTTTAAACATAGCTAAGATTATTACTACTAATGGAAAAGGCATGATAATAGTTGGAGGGGATTTTAATACTGTACAGAACGGCAAATTAGACAGGTTGCCACCAGAACAAGGACCAACTTCCAAAAAATCTAAGGTGTTGAACAATGTTCAACACCTTAGAGAAACAACAACCCCAGAGGGAAGGATGTTACTTTCTATTCTAACCCACATGGTAGCTATTCAAGGATAGACTTGTTTTGTGTGTCACAACAACATATACACAAAGTCTTGAATTGTGACATAGAGACTATAACCATAAGTGACCATGCTCCTATAACATTGATAGTACAGCGGATAAGCTCTCATATATAACAATTGTGCATTTTATGAGAAAAGCATGACATTTCTAGCATAGTTAGTGCATACCATAAGGTTTATTTTCAGATGTGGAGGGAAGTCAGATTTGACCTGTGAGGACCGTGAGAGGTCAAATCCAAGATGGCCGCCAGTCTCTCGGGTCAAATGTTCAAACACGCTTAATTTTGGAACCAAACATTGTAGAAAAACATTTAAGGTGTCATATCCAACTAAATTAGGGATGCCCTATCATTTGGTGATACTTTTGAGGTTGCCAGAATTCAAGAAAATGCATTTAGGTGAAGATAAAGGTAGAGATTGACCAAAGATAAGCTGTCTATCAGTTGAAATTTGCAAAATTGCAAATTATTTTCGTGTGTGTGTGTGTGTGTGTGTGTGTGTGTGTGTGTGTGTGTGTGTGTGATATCAACTTATCATCAGCTAGATACATGACATAAAAGTAACAGTCAAATCCAAGATGGCCGCCAGTCCTCTGTGTTTAATGTCCACGTTTTTTTAAATGTTGGAACCAACGATGTAGAAAATAATGTGTCATTGAATGTGTCATTTCCACCTAAATTGGGGATGCCCATTCATTTGATGATACTTTTGAGATCGCCAGAATTAAAGACAATTAATTTAGATCAAGGACAAGGTCAAATTACATTAAACTTTTGGATTCGACCTATGCAATATAGTGAAATGTGCTTCATCGTTTGGTTCCAACATTTAAAAAAACGTGGACATTACAGAGGACTGGCGGCCATCTTGGATTTTGACTGTTACTTTGATGTCATATATCTAGCTGATGATAAGTTGATATCATTGGTAAGGCGGGACCATAAGCTACATATAATTATCCAGGATTTATTTACCTGTATGGCTCAAGAAAACATAGAACTCTACAGAGAATGCATCTATACCCAGTTAGTTGAAGCATGGATATACACAATACACAACTGCACCACATCTGCCACCAGCACGCACACACACACACACACACACACACACACACACACACACACACACACACACACACACACACACACACACACACACACACACACACACACACACACACACACACACACAAAATAATCAACTGATTGACAGCTTATTTTTGCCTTTATCTTCACCTAAATGCATTTTCGTGAATTCTGGCGATCTCAAAAGTATTACCAAATGATTGGGCATCCCTAATTGAGTTGGATATGATACCTTAAATGTTTTTCTACAATGTTTGGTTCTAAAATTAAGCGTGTTTGAACATTTGACCCGAGAGACTGGCGGACATCTTGGATTTGACCTCTCACGGTCCTCACAGGTCAAATCTGACTTCCCTCCACATCTGAAAATAAACCTTATGTTATGCACTAACTATGCTAGAAATGTCATGCTTTTCTCATAAAATGCACAATTGTTGTGCTTATCCGCTGTACTATGACTATAGACATGGGAAGAGAATCTTTTTTCAAATATTGGCGGCTTAATGTGTCAATTCTATCGGACCAGAAAGTGGTGAAGGAGATAAAACAAAATCTAATGGAATACTTTCAAATTAATGATAATGGAGAGGTATCACCATCAACTTTATAGGAGGCTGGAAAAGCAGTTATTAGAGGGGAAATAATTGAAATAACATCTAGGCTGAGAAAGGCTCGTCTGGAACAGCAAAAAGGTTTGGAGAGTAACATTTGAGAATTGGAGGGAGAACATAAAAGAACATCCAACAATAGCACCTTACTTGAACTAAAAAGAAACAGATGTAAATTGGATGAACTTCTGACATACAAAGCAGAAGGAGCTCTACGTTTTACAAAACAGAGATACTATGAAATGGGCAACAGAGCAAGTCGCCTTCTCGCATTCCAACTCAGAAAGGCCCAGACAAATAGGATCATTTCTAAAATAAGACACCCTAATTCTAAACAAATGTTGGCAAACCCATCAGAGATAGCAGGAGCATTTGCAGATTATTATGAAAAGCTGTATGATGACTCAGACTCTGAGTTTACAGAATCCAAAACACAACAATTTCTTCATAGATTACATTTACCATCATTAACAAAGGAGGAGGCATCTAAAATGACACAGCCAATTTCATTGCAGGAAATATCTGACACTATAAAAACTTTGAAAAATAAGAAATCCCCTGGTACAGATGGGTTTCCAGGTGAATTTTATAAATGTCTAAAAGAAGAGATTACACCAATATTATTTAAAGTTTTTAATTATGCTCTATCTTCAGATAATCCACCAAAAACTTGGTCTGAAGCCATTATATCTGTCCTACATAAGGAGGGCAAAGATCTGACCTCATGTGAGGGATATAGGCCAATCAGCTTGCTTTGTAACGATCTAAAAATATTGGCGAACATACTGGCTCGGAGAATGCAAAGATGTATAACCAAACTTATCAAACCGGATCAAACAGGTTTTATCCCATGTAGGCAAGGGGCTAATAATATTAGGAGAACATTAAATCTCATATCATGTACTAAAAACAATCCTCAGCCAACCATGTTACTAAGCTTAGATGCACAAAAAGCTTTCGATCGGGTCAAGTGGAGCTTTTTGTACAACACACTGGATGCTTTTGGGTTTCAATCGACCTTCATAGATTGGATACAAATTGTGTACAGCTGTCCATAGTCACGAATTAGAGTAAATGGCTGTTGCTCAGATTTTTTTAACCTTAAAAGAAGAGTTAGGCAAGGAGATTGTTTAAGCCCGTTACTATTTGCCGCAAGTATCGAACCGTTGGCCGAATTAATAAGACAAAATAAAAACATAAAAGGAATAAGAGACAAAGGGGGGGAAGAACACAAAATGTCACTATTCGCAGACGATATATTAACATATATAAGTGAGCCTTCCTCATCTATTCCAGCTTTGTTGAACAATCTTAATGAATACGGGGAGATATCAGGTTATTTGACCAATGAAGCAAAATCTGTAGCTATCATGACCCATCAGGGTTGGAGGGTCAGGTTACATTTAAATGGGCCACAAAAGGATTCAAATATTTGGGTATTAATATTACTCCTGTCACATCTCAGCTATTTGAGGCAAACTATGGGAAACTGATAAATGAGATTAAAAAAGGTGGGGAATTCTACCTCTTAATCTAACGGGAAGAATAGAAACGGTTAGGATGAATATACTGCCAAGACTTTTATTCCTGTTCCAGTCATTGCCTATTGTGATCCCTAAATCTACTTTTAAATTACTGGACAAAATAATATCAAAATTCCTGTGTCAAAATAGAAAACCGAGAATTAAATATAAAACACTTTTATGTACAAAAGAGAATGGAGGGTTGAATCTACCTAATTTAAAATATTACTACTGGGCAGCACAAATTAGAGCAATAATTATGTGGATAACTGAAGACACAGAAACAATTTGGGTTGATATGGAACAAAAATCATGTAATAATGTACCTGTGGGAGCACTTCCATTTTTGACAGAAAAGGCACAGAAACGGTTGGGGACTTGCAATGAGTGGATCAGGGTGACGATGAAGATATGGTCAGAGGTACAGAAGGAATTAAAACTGTCAAACTCTATTAGCAGGGCCACTAAAATAGCTACAAACCCAGACTTTTTACCATCTATTATGGACTCAGGATTTAAAACTTGGGAAAATAAGGGGTTAATATATATTACACAACTCTTTACTGGACAAACCATTAAATCATTTGAACAACTGAAACAGGAATGTAATCTACCATCCTGTGACTTTTATAGATTCCTGCAACTGAGACATTACCTTCAGAAGCATAAGGAATGGGAAAACATTCGCAAAGCCCCATCTAAACTAGAGGAACTGTTAATGACATATACAGGGGACGAGACAAAAAAAGGGGCTATATCAAAACTTTACAAGGTACTACATTATGAATGTAACGGCAACAATAAGGATGTCAAAGAAAAATGGGAGTTGGAAGCGAATATCATAATATGTGACGAGGATTGGGAAGAAACATTCAAGGTGGGACATACAATAACAAACAGTCCAACATGGAGGGAATTTGATTGGAAGGTGAAAATGAGATATTTGAACAGCTCATCTATCACTTCAAAGTATAGCAATACCTCTCATTTGTGCTGGAGGGGCTGTGGACGGGTGGGAGACTTCACACATATATTTTGGGACTGTCCAAACATTCAGGGCTTCTGGAAGGATGTTCAAAAGGAGATTAAACGGGTGCTGGGCATTACCTTTAATTTGGACCCAGCACTTTATATACTGGGTATACTGCCCAGTGAGATCACTTTATATACTGGGTATACTGCCCAGTGAGATCACTTTATATACTGGGTATACTGCCCAGTGAGATCACTTTATATACTGGGTATACTGCCCAGTGAGATCACTTTATATACTGGGTATACTGCCCAGTGAGATCACTTTATATACTGGGTATACTGCCCAGTGAGATGAACAGAAATGTAGCTTTCTTACTAAGAATTCTTCTTCTAATTGCGGAAAAAATGATAACGGTCTCGTGGCTGAAGCCGCAGCCCCTCAATATAGTCCACTGGAGAAACAGGGTAAAAAATGTTTATTTAATGGAGAAAATCACAGCAAGACTACAGCTGAAAACTGATACATTCGAAGAAAAATGGTCCCCATTAATACAAGCAACACCAGATCTCCAGCAGCACCTCTTTACTTATTTCTTTTTATTTATTTCTTTTTCACTTATTTTTATTCACTGCACTTGTACTTGTTTCATCTCGATGGTAAAGCACTGGCTAATGATTAACCCTGGTGTACAACAGCTGCAGTTATGTAAGCATCTCCATGTATGTTCTATTGATGTTATGTATGAAAAAAAAAAAAAATTAAAAAAGAAAAGAAAAGGGGCCTGGCGTTGACCAAGACGCCTCCGTGCATATATCCTCCACACTCACCCCGTTGAATAAAGCTGTTGATGCAGCCACAGCTCGTGTGGAGTGCGCACGGACCCCCGTGGGACAGGCTCTCCCTGCCTGCTCGTAGGCGTGTGTAATGCCTCCACAAAGCCAGCCTGCCAGGCGTTTCTTGGACAGAGCTTTTCCAATCACCCCGCCCCCGAAGCACACGAACAGCTGTTCAGTGCGTCTCAGGGCAGCCGTGCGCTCCACATAATATGCTAACGCGCGCACCGGGCAGAGGAGGTGTAATTTAGCTTCCCTGGCCCCACCATGGGGTGGAAGACTAAAACCCCCCAACTGAATAGCAGGGTCACCAACTTTGGGTACCTGGCTGGAGTGAGATTTTGATATCATGGGTTTAATTACACATATGCGCACGAAATGACTGTTTTCGTGTCAGCAGCGAGACCTTAGCATATATATAGGATATATATACAATATATACAAATACACAATAATGGACACAGACTATAAAGGGCACACAGTTTCATTCACTAATGAAAGTCAAACATGTTTGTTTCCACTGTTTTATTGTGTGCCTGTCGCGATAAGCAATTTAATTGACTTATCGTACGATAAATAAAAATGAACTCGATAACTTTTCTAACCTCGATAAATTGCCATTTACATGAGGATGTGACTAGCAGTTTGAAAGGATGTACTTTAATTATTATTATATATTATCATTATGTCAGTGGTCTAAAATGGTCATACAACGGTGCCGACAATATTATCGTTTATCGCAATAATTTCCGGGAAAATGTATCCAACAAAATTAATTATCATGAGAGGCCTATACATGAAACACACACACACAAACAAATCTACAGACTTACTCCAAACTGCCAAATATATTCATTAACACACTCTCACTCTCATATACTCTTTGACTCTATTTTGGCCTAGTAGAACAATAACCAGCAGACTTTTACTTTTTTATCATTTCTACTGGATCTTAGATCTGCGCATGCGCTCTAGAGTATTTTTGTTGGGTAATCTATGGTAGGGCTAACCCATACAGTGGTGGGGCTCAAGTCAGTATTTGCAATGTAATTACATACACGCTCCCCCCGACAGTGAAACGCCACGCGTGAGGTTTAGATTATTTCAAATTGAACTGTATGAAATAAAAAGGCACATTTGTCTTGTAGTAAATAAAAAGGGCGACCTGGAGCCAATCCTGCAATTTCCCCACAGGTGAAAGAGTTGACATGCTGAAAACCCAACCCCTGCAGGGGGGTCTGGGGGGATTCTCCCCCAGGAGATCTTTTGAAATACTAACATAAAATACACATTCTGGTACTCTCTTGAGAAGAAAAATAAATAAATCTATTACTACACGACATATTTAAAAAAATGAATGCCATTTTAGTTTTTTGTTACTTTGTTCTGAAAGCTGAACCTGCTGCTCCTCACAGAGAGAAGAGGGAAGAGGCTGTGTGAATTACTTTACATTGTGGATAAGGGTGGATAGCCCCCATTGTTCTGTGTGTCAAAATGAAAGACAGCCCACACACCTATCAATCATCAAACCGTGGGGTCTTATTTCATTACGTGTTGATTTCTATCAACCCGTAATGTTGTATCGATAGAGATGTACTACCGCAAAAGTATTCTCCGTCGGGACTTCCTGCAACAACACCACGCCGTTATCGTGATTCTGATTGGCCAGAAGACATTATCAAAGATGTTCTATTAAGAAGACGATCACTACGTGACAAAAGTTTTCAAAACCGTTTCTAGTCTTCGTATTCTTGTTTTTGGCGTGAGAATAGTTTGGGCAGTGTGAGAGCGTGAGATTGAGAGTGAAAGCGTGTGTCACACGCCAGATGCGTGAGAGTTGGCAACCCTGTGAATAGCCCTCGACCTGATCGCACTCCTTAGGCTCTTGGGCACAAAGGAGGGGTTCAGTCTGAGTGTCGCCCCGCTCCGGTCACCCCGAATCAGTAAACAGCTCGGGCTCACCGACAGAGCGGTTAACTCGGACACTCTCTTGGCTGACGTTAAGGCAAGTAGCAACGCTGTCTTCCACGACAGTGCTTTTAGGGAGGAGAGCTCCAGAGGCTCAAATGGTTCTGTGACCAGAGCCTCGAGCACCAGCGGCAGGTCCCACTGCGGGGCGGAGACGTGCACTACCGGGCGCAGCCTCCTGACCCCCTGTAAAAACTGCAACATTAGTGGCTGAGAAAAGGCTGACCTGCCGTCAAATCTCTCATGGCAGGACGAGATGGCTGCTGCATACACTTTCACTGTAGAATGAGCAAGCCCTCTGTCCACCAATAACTGTAAGAAGGATAAAATAGAGCCCAACTCACAAGATAGGGGCTCTATTCCTCGCTCCTCACACCATCGCAGGAATCCCAGCCACTTTGGCCTGTAACAGGCTGTGGTGGATCCTGCTCTAGCTGCCTGGATAGACTGAATAACGCTATCAGACAATCCACCCTGTCTCAGCCTGTCCCTCTCAGGAGCCAAGCCTGAAGAGGACGGCCCAGAGTGGGTAACGCCCCGATTGCACCTGCCTCTTGAGACATCGCCCCCCAGAACTGGGGGATTGCCCAGGGCTGGCCCACCTTCATCTGTGTCATTTCTGAGTACCACGGAGCCCCGACGCGATCCGGTGCCACCAGAATGACTGCCAGACGTTCTCGCCTAACTCTCCCCAGGAGAGAGAGAATAAGACGCAGCGGTGGAAAGCCGTATAGCAGCTTCCTTGGCCATGGCTCGTGTGCAAACGCATCTACCCCTGAGAGGGCGGGTCGTCGCTCAGAGCCATGGAGAACCACAGGGCACAGTGGCTGTTGTGCCGGCTGGCGAACAGATCCACTTCTGCTCTCCCGAACTGGGCCCAGATCTGCTTCACCACCTCTGGGTGAAGCGTCCATTCGCCTGGCAGGGGGCCGCCCCTCGCCATGAGGTCGGCCCCCCTGTTCTCCAGTCCCGGGATATGGAGGGCTTTCAGAGATAACACCACCTCTGAAGCCCATAACCACAGCCTCTCCGCTGTGGCCAACAAGGCGGCGGAGCGGACTCCGCCCTGCCTGTTGATATAAGCCACTGTGGTGCTGTTGTTGCTCCTGACCATTACATGTCTCCCTTGAATTAGGGGCATGAAATGCCGGAGAACTAACACTACCGCCCGTAGCTCTAGGAGGTTGCTGTGTCGTGTTTCTGTTAGAGCCCAGCGCCCACCTATAGCTCTCTTCAGGCAGGTCCCTCCCCATCCTGTTCTGGATGCGTCCGTGAACACTGTGATGTAGGAGGTCACCCGGGAGACCCCCAGAACCGGAGGTTGCCCTCCACTGAGGGGGGGATGGTCACCAGACGTCGTTTGTGCCTCTTGGGATCCAAACGCAGGCTGGGGAACCACCTCTGCAGGCCGCGCATATGTAGTAACCCCAGCGGGACCACAACGTGAGCAGCCGCCATGAGACCCAGAGTCTGCATGACAGTTAAAGCTGTCACTGTTGCCCCCTGTCGCAGCCTGTGCACCGCCCTGAGAAGGGACGCACGTCTGCTCTCTGACAGGGTGGCACGCAGCGCGCCTGCATCGAGCACCACTCCCAAATACAACGCCTGTTGGCGAGGTATGGGGGTGCTCTTTTTCCAATTGATCGCAAAGCCTAACTTAGTTAGCCACAACTTAGGTGTGTGATCAATCATGCTGTGCAAAGCATTGCCTGTTCCCTGGACCCGGCCATGACTATGAGGTCGTCTAGGTAAAAGAAAACTCTCATGCCGTGGGCGCGCAGCGGTTTAAGCGCAGTGGCCACACATTTGCTGAATGTGCGTGGGGATAGGGAGAAGCCAAATGGGAGTCTGTTGTACTCGTAGGCTATCCCCTGAAAGACAAAACGCAGATACTTCCTGTGCTCTGGCACAATTTCTACATGAAAGTATGCGTCTTTCAGGTCGATGGTGGTGAACCAATCGCCCGGCTGCACTAGCCCCATTAACTGTTTTATTGTTAACATGCGAAACTTCCTGCGGCAAATGTGATGATTCAGGCTGCGCAAATCTAGAATGGGTCTGAAATCCCCTGTCTTCTTGAGAACCAGGAAGTACATGGAATAAAGACCCTTTTCTCTGTGCTGAGGATGCACAACAAGCACAGCCTGTTTCTGCACCAGAGCCTGAATCTCTGCTGAGAGGAAACCCATCTCCTCCTGAGATGACAGTTTTACCTCTCGCATGCCTCTGAATGGAGGTGGGATGCTGCGAAACTGGAGTGAATAACCCCGCCGCCCGCAGAGGAGCGCTGGCCACTCCATGGATCAGATTATTCATCTGACCTATGCAGCGGTCCGGATAATCACTCCCGTGCTGAGACGGGAGAGCGGGGGCGTCTGCCTGAGGAGTAATCAGGGAGACGCCCAACACACCTAGATTATTGGCCGCAGCCGCCATCTGTGCACTGAGCCTGAACATTTTGTCTAAATATTCCAGGGCTTCTCGGTCCCGTGGCAGCGGGGGCAGAGGTTTCTTCCCCTCCGCCAACCAGTTGACCGCTGCAACAGATGGGCCGCCAGGCTCTCATCGAGGGGGGTACGCCAGGACACACCGTGTCTGATCGGCCCTGCACCCTGATAATGCCCGACATGGATGCTATAGAGGCCTTCGCCTTCAATGGACGCTGCCATGTCGCCTCCACACACTGCCAGATGTCTGGCAACGGGGGCGAGACGAATACCGGCTGCGCCGGAAGCACCGGGCCGTAAAACCCCTGTCTGAGGCGCCTTATGCACTGTAAAAACTGTTGCTTTGGTAAAACTTAAAAAATATGTGTCAAGCGATTCCAAGCAATTTTAAGAGTTTTGTCAACTTTTGCAATTTTTGAGTTGGTGAAATGTACTTTTTTTAGTTTTCCTCTACTCAAGAATGTGTTACTTTGCTAAAACTTAAAAAATATGTGTCAAGCGATTCCAAGCAATTATAGGAGTTGGGTAAACTCACTAATGTGATTTGTTCTGCATATGAAAAGATGAGATGAGCCTACAATTAAAAGCCCAGATATTAAGTGTAACCAATGCAAATAACAATCTGCTAAGAACCACACGAGAATAAAGTAAATTATAAAACACAATTGAGTTGCCGGAACCTATATACGACAAACTCTTCCTGATTTCAATCCAACCCTTTAAATATTTGATAGCATTGAAACATTGCAGATTAAACAAATAAATTAAAAAAGGGAACGTTATGGACATGTTAATACATTTTATTAAAATGTGATTATTTCAAAACAGTTGTCATAAAAGAGTAACAAGTTTGTTTAAAAGCACAACACATTAACATACATGGAGACACATGGTTATTACTTGATGGTTATAACTGCATCTGGCTCTTGGGCAACGTATCACTTCATGCTGTGCATCACGAGCCTGGTGCACTTCGACCTCTGCTGTTCCCTGTAAATACAAATAAAACACTAAATTGAGTACAAATCAGGACACACCATGTGTTTTCCTCAAAACAAAAATCAAATCCGTCTTGAAAACATAACGAGCCAGTTTACATTAGCTGTTAACAGACGGTAACAGAGGTGCTATTCACATGCATTACAAGGGGTTTAAGCCATCAAAAAAAGGCTGGTTTGCAAGAAAATGAACCAAATAGTCATGATATTGATATAGTTCATAAAATGTCCAACTACTTATGTTTAACCCCACCTCATGCTCAGAGATGTATATAAAGTGGCACATGGGTCCTAGAATAAAAAGAACAGACGATTATTTCAACTTTTATCTTGATAAGTGAGAGCGCAGGCCAGTCTACATGAATGCAGGGCAAGGCACGTTTCTGTCCAAAGGTTCCATGATGGAGTCGATAATGTTTTAAAATATCACTTTGAGTGGTGACACTAGTGCTGCATAGTTTACATCTCCATCCCATCTGTGATTCAAAAAATAGAAATGGGTACGTTTACCTGATGCTCATTATATTAGTATGTAAACATAACACGTCTTGAATTAACCTCTGAAACAACAACTCTGACACACTCAAGGGCTTACCTAATGTGAACCTGAAGTCCATAGCAGGAGGCAAAATGTCTTCAAGAGGAGGTGTGACTGTTTTCTGGTGAGGCAAATGAAAGAACAAAATAGTTACATGATGACAATGTAACAATCATTTCAGTAGAATTCATTAAAACATATTTAATTCAATTAATGGAATCAAACATTAAAACACAAGTATCATTTAAAACGGTATTGTATTTATATACATTTATAAGGATGGCATTGTTAGATACCAGTACAATTCCATGATTCTCTACACAGCAGATCCTAATTACTTCAATATACACTCCTTTATCTCGTTTGCATACTGTCTAATATCTACTTTATGTTGTAGTAAAACATCTCCTTAATAAAACTGTATTTATTGATATTTCTCGCTAAAGACTGCATTTTACTGTACTACATTGAACACATCTTGCTGACGTTATACATGCCTCCTCGCCCAATACACACTTTTACTGAATTGCGCCTGAATGCACCTTAACTGAAGTCACCTCCGTGACTTTCTACTGAGAGCTAACGTTAACTCTCCTGCAGATTCCAACATGGATAGCGTTGCAAAAGCATGAAAAATATAGTTTGCACTTAATTTTGTATAATAAGAACTCGATGCTGTAACTGCAGACTATGAGTTTAAATTGGGTACACTAAGATTGTTGAAAGATAATTCATTGCTCACAGTAAAACATACGGCGAAATACATATAGAGGAATTAATATCAAATAGGCGCATTAGTAACTTACTCTTACATAACCGCTGGGTTATAAAGTAGTAGGGAATAGTTTTAACGGAGGTATTTTACCGCACAACATGCACGGCAGGAGAGCCTGAGCCCCGCGGCCGCATCACGGTGCCCGGGCCAACGCTTAGAGCGGCGTAGGGGAACAGTTTGCGGAGTTGATTCTTAATACATACTCTTAACTTAACCACTTTTAACAGAATTGCGTCGGTAAGCACTTGATGCAAACTTTGCCCAACAACTTTGCGTGAAGAAATAGACTACATGAGCACGACAGGGCTGAGTCTAACTTTAACAGCAGTAATGGCGCTGGCATGCATTAAAATGTCGATGTTTCGTTCAAAACAGTGAATACAAGAAAAGTAAATAACACTTTCTAGTTAAAAAGCAGTAATTAATAACTCAGGTGGCATGCTTACTTGTTTTACGATGGTTTGAGGAGGATCCAACGCAAACACGTGTCCAACTGCTGAAGAACCGCTGCAAAGAGGAACAGGAAGTCTCACACTTTTTTGATTATTATTCAAAATTATTATTCTCGTTTGAGGGCGTGGCATGACCGTGGCGTTGAAAAACGCATTTTTATTACGTTTTCCAAAACGTCTTTTTAAAGAAAGTTCAGAAAATGTGATATTAATTTACAAATTAATGAGTTCTTAAAACATGTTCTCATTGTTGCTTACGTGTTACTTATTTAAACGCACATTGAAAAAAAACTAATTTAGGGCAAGTAAATTACATAAAAAAATTGAGTTTTGTTGACTTCACCATCGGAACAGTTTTTACAGTGTGGGCCTCGGTGGCAGCGGTGTAATGACCCCAAAGTCTAGCCTACTGTGGTGAGTTGCTGCAGCCATGTCCAATATATTACCCTAACCTGTTAGAGATGAGATGTCACATGTTACTGTTGGCTTGTTCTCATGCCCACAACTGAAATTGTTGGGCATACTGTAGACATACATCATCAACTTAACACAAAAAGTAAGGCAATTTGTGTTTGTTAGATGATCTCTATGTTGTAACAATGCTTTTTGGCAATAAATATTATACCTACTATAGAGTAGGAGTGGAGAGGATGGGATGGCCTGCAGTCTTGACCTCTACCCCATTGAACCCCATTTTGGGATCAACTTGGCCCTGCTGTCCGTGCCAGAGTGACCAACACAACCACGTTGGTTGAGCTGGGACAAATGCTGGTTGAAGAATGGGAAGCCATCCCACAGCAGAGTGTGAGCAGGCTGGTGACCAGCATGAGGAGGAGAGGCTGTTGTGGCTGTGTTTGGTTCTTCCACACCCTACTGAGGCTGCTTGTTAAATGAATACATTGTTAATAAATCAATTGTTGCCAATATGTCTTTATTTATCAGACTTCAATCATCCAATCCACCAAACAACACCAAACTAGAGTCAGCAGCTAAATAAGCTGTTTGGCATTGGCAGAGGAGACTACTATTTGTAATTATTGGTGGCAGGTCTAATTAGCGATATGCCAAAACATAAACCTTATGATTCAGGCTAATTAGCCTAACACTTGTCTCAAACACTTAACTCAATACATCGTAGGCCAGGGGTCATCAACAACATTTATACGAAAGCCAGATATATATACAAATAAAATGTAAATTGTGATTACATCCAATTGTTCTTTCGCTTTTTACAGAACCTTTAAAATGCTTAGGAACAAATATTTGAAACAGAGTATTTCTGGACTTTATCATGATAACAAAAGTCTAAGTCCCTAACACAAGGTTCTATGAAATCTTGGTCAGCAGTTTCATGTGTATCAGTCTGGATGACCTTTACAAAAAAAGGTAAAAACACTTTAAATAAACTCTGCATAGTCTTGAAATGTAATTTGATAAAAGCATAAAGACATAAGTTACTACGGTGGCCGACAGGTTACCTGTCGACCACATATAAATATAGAATTATAAACATCTGAAAATGCAAATTCTGTGAAAAAGTGACAGTAGGTACAAATGTGGTGAGTAAGGGATGAGATGCTGGATATGACAGTATACAATACAACTTAAAAATTAAATATAAAAAGATTGATAAGTAAAAAAAATAAGCAATTATTTTCCCATTTCACTTTTATTTATATTTTGATATTTGATTAATAGTTTTTTTCAGATTCAGATTTTATGCTTTCAGATTCAGATTGTGTTTCGCTTTCAGATTTTTTGCCCTGATGTTGCTTGGGGGGCGGGGCTTAGCTGAGAGGGGCTTGGAGTCATGAGTGACAGGCCTTCCGTAGTCATGTTCAGGAATTGTAGGTATCCCGATAAATATTGCTAAATACTTATAATACACAATACTCCCGTGATTGGCAGTAAATCGACACTGATGCCGTTGACAAGGTTTCATTTAGGGAGCTGTTTTTTATCGTACCTGGCAACAATCACGGTAGGAGCAATAAGACTATTTAAAAAAAGCTAACATTTCTTCCCTGTGATCATCTCTTCCTGGTTAAATTCTTAAAAAAAGAATGACTCAAATATCAAAATAAAAATGAAACGTGAAAAAAAGTATGTAATCAAAAGAAATGCTAAACTGAATCAAAAATAATATTCAACCTGAAAAAACGTTTCAAATACTTTTTAGTTTGAATACATCATTGTATTTTTCAAAGTTCAGGATCAAAACTTTAACTTTCAAATAGATTTTTTTTGTTTCATATAACCAACATTTTTGGCCCAGATTTAGCTCCATAACCTCCACATCACCTGAGTCATAATAAATATGAGAAAACACTCTCAGTATTACTCAATTCAGATCAAACGAATCACAAACTACATCACTCATAATTAAAACAAGGTTTAATGAGAACCTTTCTAAAAAAAAAGGTATGATGCATTTCTAAGATGTTGCATGGAACTACATTCGTTTTTTACCTGTGCTTAATAACTAATTACGGATTGATTATACTTGTGTGTGACAAATGTAATTCTAAGCATTGACAGACGATGCTTCAGAGCACAATACAGCTGGTGTTATTGTTGGCAGTGGCGGCGCCAGGGTATGGCTGGGGTAGGCTACAGCCATACCAAGAAATGGCATAGCCCCACCTTAGCCCCACCATGAAAAATGATGTTATAATAAAGTAATATCGTATCGTAAATTAAAGGAAACCTATCATGCTATATTTAAATGATATATTGTAGGGCAATACCTATATAAGGTATATTTATACGTTTCTGTTTTCAAAATACCAAACAGATCATGCATTTTAGCCATGCCTCATTTCGCTCTATGTGCTGTTTGCTGTCTACGGGTCTGATTCTGCTGACCACGCCCCCCTGCAGGAGAGGTGAGCCGTGCTCTGATCAGCTGCTGGGCTGTCAGAAGAGGGGGAGAAAAAGAGATCTCCGTGTTTTATTATATAGAGTCGTTATTCATTTGTTTTAAAGCTCAATAAATAACAAAGAAGACCTTTGACCGGCACTTTTCTAATTTTGTCCGGAAGATTTAAACTTTAACGGACATCTTGACCGGCGAAACAAACTGAAACTGAAACTCTGCCGCACGGTCCCCTGGTTCCTTGGAAGAGGCGGAGAGGTGGGTGTTTGTCATCTGCTGGTGGACTAACCGGAGAGAATTACAGTGCTTGCCTCGACGGGGAGGGATTGCATTGAATTAAAGCAGCAGGAGCAAACGCTTGCCTCGGGGAGGGAGAAAGAAAGCCACAGCGGAGAATAAACAGAAGGGTAACCATGGTAACCAAGTCTTCTTCGCTGCTTTTGTGGCAGACTACAGCGCCACTTACAGGCCTGGCATATGTACTACAGCGTCTCCAGCGCTTTCAAGCAGCAATGGCCGTGGCTGTCTCCTCCTGATTGGTGGAGTTGGCCCAATAGCCGTAGCGCCACCGTCCTGACGTCAGGACAGTGTTCAAATCTGGATCAGTTTTTATCAGATCCTTTGCAGCCCCTTTTTTAGAGATTTGGGTATGGAGGAAAATAGAGAGGGTTGTGTTTTCTGACACTTGGTGAGTTCCCTGGAACACCGGGGACACATATTCATGTATAAAAGACGTACAAAAGTGCATTTTGCATGATAGGTCCCCTTTAAATTAAATAATAAGCAAAATGCAAAATGTTGAGCACACGACTTGCGAAAATATACGGGTCGTGTCCACAACACACAAACTGATCCTGCTGTAACAACAAGTGCTCGTTACTGATGCAATATGGTTGAGACCATTCGGGGTTATGCTATTTAGGGGTGCAAGGAATAGTCTAAGTAGTGGGGGAGTTTTATACACTAAAGGTGTGGAAATTCTCTGGCGTTATAATATCAGCGCGGCCGCGGTCAGATCAAAATGCCTCCGAATGCAATTTGAATAGACCTACAGCCAATCAGAGCAACGAAACGTTGGGTCTGCGTCATGCCTTACTGATTGAGATCAATCGGAACCGCCATTCAGTATCCCCATTGGATCTTCAACGTGTACTATCATACGTCATGTTCACAGTGATCCCTTTTTATTTACTACAAGACAAATGTGCCGTTTTATTTCATACAGTTCCATTTTGATTGAGACAGGGAAATAATCTAAACCTCATGCGTGGCGTTTCACTGTCAAGGGGGGCGATATAGCGTGTATGTAATTACATTGCAAATACTGACTTGAGCCCCACCACTGTATGGGTTAGCCCTACCATAGATTACCCAACAAAAATACTCTGGTGCCGCCACTGGTTGTTGGTCAATGACAAGGTGGATGGAACAAAACAGAGAAGAGGAAGAGGCAAATATGCAGGCTGGCGAAGCGTGTAAGGAATGTACCAGACACATAAGTGAAGAGAGGAGGAGGGTATTATTGTGTCCAGGAGTCCCATCTATTTGTATCCCCCCTACTCACCTCATTACAGACCACGTGTTTTGTAACCTCATCAGGTGACCCAGGGGCCATTATGCAACAAAGGCTAGAAAAACATTGACTTTTTTCTGGGTGGCTGAAGTTATTTATCTTGAGGTGTGGTGTCATGTAAGAGAAAGCTCACTTTTCATCATGTTCTTTAACGTCTGACTCAAGTTTACCTTCCCAGCAGTGGATCAGCTCACTTGGGACACACCTTTGGAAGCCCCGTTTTCATTATTTTATTATTATATACAAAAACAGCAGCAACACCTTGTGCCAGAACCCCAGATGTATGACGGTACAAATGAAAACAGAACCGGAGGGGGTTTACTGCCAAACTGTCCTATGTTACAGACTAGACAATAATAAATATGAGGATATAATATTTGATCTAAGTGTTGAAACCAGATGGCAGATGGAGGAGTTTACATCACCTCATGTGTTTCTCAATGTCGAGGAAGGCTGCTCCAGAGCCACTATTTCAAGCATACTACGTCATCGAGTGCCGCCGAAGGGCTGTTCCAATGTCCAGCATACTTGGAATTCTACCGAGGCCGGCGTACTTTGTAGCGAGAAATTTCGAGGCTGCACATGTGTAGACTCCGCGGTCTTAAAATCCCCACAATGCTTTGCACACGGACCAATTTCCAAATCTTTGGCGGAAATAGCGCTCCATTTAAGGCGGGGCCTCGCATATGACGCACACCTGTTAGCCTGTTCCACAATTCTTTGTTTTCCGAGGCTAGGAAGGAATCTTGCCTCGCTTCTGAAGGACCTGACTTGGAAGACATGTCCTACCAAGGAAGCGTCCTCGACATTGAGAAACACCCCCTGTGTGCCAACTTTTCCACTTTCCTTAAACATTTTTCACTGAATCCAGTTTTACAGCCTGAACAAGTGAAAGTGAATAATATTGACATAAATGTACAGCAGACGTTCAAAGAACAGGTCCAGAGAAAACAGAGAAGAGGCCTCATGAATGGGATATTTGAGAGAAACCGTGCCGCGCCACACTAATTGCGCCGCATAAGCGGCTCAGTTGAGGCACCCTCCTCAAGATGAGGCCCCCTCCGCAAGGTGAGGCCCCACGCAGTCTGCATGATCGGCCTGTAGGGAGGGACGGCCCTGTGTGGCACACTCCTCTACATTTGTGGATTGAAAGTTAAAACAATCAAAAGGTTGCTCTGCTTATTTCTCATTACATAATAAAACTCAGTGAATAAAAACCAAATCAACATGTAAAAACATTTAGAGGCCATGAAACATTACTGTATACTAAATACTAAGCCAAGTGAATCTTCATTCCATGAAAGGAGCGAAGTTACTTAGCTTGTAAGCTTGGCTTGTTAGCTTAGCTTGTTAGCTTAGCTTCCGATCCAATCTGGTGAAGAAAGACGCCACGTTGTGGAAAGTTGCCTCCCAATGGTGGTTGAGTTAAATGAATGACTGCGCTGTATATTTGAACAATGGCGGTTGAGTTTTCTTTTTTTTGCTGTTTACAGATGTTGAGCTGTTGCAAGTAGAGAAAGCCAGTCACTATCTTGCAGAGTAAGGGTAGCTCCTTGCTAACTGTTA
Organism: Trematomus bernacchii; assembly: GCF_902827165.1. Taxonomy (NCBI): domain Eukaryota; kingdom Metazoa; phylum Chordata; class Actinopteri; order Perciformes; family Nototheniidae; genus Trematomus; species Trematomus bernacchii. The sequence continues at coordinate 2,587,490 of NW_022987571.1, forward strand.
GATTATCCTAAATGGCAAAGTCTAGCCTACTGTGGTGAGTTGCTGCAGCCATGTCCAATATATTACCCTAACCTGTTAGAGATGAGATGTCACATGTTACTGTTGGCTTGTTCTCATGCCCACAACTGAAATTGTTGGGCATACTGTAGACATACATCATCAACTTAACACAAAAAGTAAGGCAATTTGTGTTTGCTAGATGATCTCTATGTTGTAACAATGCTTTTTGGCAATAAATATTATACCGTTGGAAAGCCTGTTTTCTTACCTTTCCAATGGTACCACATTTGTGAGGAACAAGCATTTGTGGGATGAGCAGCCGAGCTGAGTATGTGGGGTGCGCCCATGAAAAATGTGACAAATCTCCTCTGCCAATGCCAAACAGCAGCCACTCTCCGGTATCTTACGGCTGCCAGGAGCCTGCCATGACTGGAACCTCAACATGTGGAGGAACATTATGTTCAGAGCACTGGAACCTCAACATGTGGAGGAACATTATGTTCAGAGCACTGGAACTTCAACATGTGGAGGAACATTATGTTCAGCGATGAGTCCAGATTCTACCTACAGCATTTGGATGGTAGGGTCACAGTGTGGAGAAGACACAGAGAACGCTTTGCTGATTGCTGCACCGATAGAGTAGGAGTGGAGAGGATGGGATGGCCTGCAGTCTTGACCTCAACCCCATTGAACCCCATTTTGGGATCAACTTGGCCCTGCTGTCCGTGCCAGAGTGACCAACACAACCACGTTGGCTGAGCTGGGACAAATGCTGGTTGAAGAATGGGAAGCCATCCCACAGCAGAGTGTGAGCAGGCTGGTGACCAGCATGAGGAGGAGAGGCTGTTGTGGCTGTGTTTGGTTCTTCCACACCCTACTGAGGCTGCTTGTTAAATGAATACATTGTTAATAAATCAATTGTTGCCAATATGTCTTTATTTATCAGACTTCAATCATCCAATCCACCAAACAACACCAAACTAGAGTCAGCAGCTAAATAAGCTGTTTGGCATTGGCAGAGGAGATTTTTCACATTTTTCATGGGCGCACCCCACATACTCAGCTCTGCTGCTCATCCCACAAATGCTTGTTCCTCACAAATGTGGTACCATTGGAAAGGTAACTTAACAGGCTTTCCAACGGTATAAGATTGCCAAAAAGCATTGTTACAACATAGCAATCATCTACCAAACACAAATTGCCTTCCAGTACCCTTGCTCTGACCATACGCATACAAATCACATCTCGCCATGATGACACACATTCAGACTCACAAGCTGAATACAATACCAGCCTTCCTGTCAATAAACATTTTGCAGCTTGATGGTGGCACAAAGTGGGAATTAAATCATTGGAAACATTCCTTTGGGAACAAACATAACTTCTGGGACATGAAAGGTTACCAGAGCCTAAATACAGTATATGTTCAGTAAAATTAAGCTCCAACTTTTAAGCTTGAAGGGATAATCTTTGATTTAGAAAGGTTTCTTTAATGTCTCAAAACCAATTGATTATGAATTAATCTTCATCCTTGTCTCAGGGAAAGCAATACATATTATGTCTGTCTTCCAGCCGACCAGCAGGAAACCCACAATCAAGGACCTGCCTTCATTTTTTGGTATTTCAGCAGGAAAGTACTAATGTAATCTGTTTGTCTGGCCCAATCACAGTTCAGACAGGCACTCCACCCTCCTGGGTCCTGGGTAATCTAGCTCTAATAACACTGGTCAGCGTATTAACAGGTGAGATCATGGCAGCAGGAAATATGAGTCAGCTGAGATAAAGGGGTGAGGTAAGGTCATGACCTGGACTCTGTCTCGCTGCTCAGCAGGAGGTTCAGGAAGTGGCTGATAAGCCTGTCGGCCCTCACACAGCGTCTGGGAAATAAGAGCAGGGGAGGATTAGAAAGTGTGTGGGAATTTATGTTGATTTCTGTCAGAAGAACAATAAACATTTGGATCTTTAAACACTGAAGCTCAGGGTTTGTATGTGGACAACATAGTGCTACAGATGAGAATGTTGATGGTGAAACATAAATGGGAATATTTGTGTTACATAGAAGCTTAAAATCCTTCTAAAACGATTATGTTAACTAGATTATTACAAGGATGTTGGACTCACTACAATATTTAATTTTCAGATACAAGAGGCTAACATTCTTACATTTTTATATAAATTAAAAGTGTAGATAATATACTGTTAGAACTTTTTCATAGTTTTTCCTAATGAAGGGATAGCTATACCTTTTTTTTTAAAAGGCCCTATTATGCGCTTTTGGTTATTCCCTTCCCTGTAGTGTGTTCTATAGTTTTCTGTGCAGGTAAATGGTCTGCAAAGGCTAAAATCCCTGTGTTCCCTCCAGAGGGAGTTTCTCTTCCACACTCTGCCTGTAACGACCTTCATTGGACTCCTTTGTTTACTTTGTAATAGTGACATCACTATGAGACAATAACCCTTCTATTGGCAAGCGCTCCAACACATTGTACGTGATAGGCCAGGAGTTGTCCAGCTAACCAATCAGAGCAGACTCGGCTCTGGTTTCAGACAGAGGGTGAAAAGAGGTGCTGCAGCACAGGCAGTATGAGAAAAAATAGCTTTTTGAACATTAAAGCATGGAGACATGTCCCAGTAGAGACACTACATACCAATATGAACCTGAAAATGAGCAGAATATGTCCTCTTTAAAGATTTTCTTTTTTTTTAGCTTTTTTAGAGCCGCTGCAGGTAGGACTCAAACTACACTGGCTGCCCGGTCCACCAAGTGAGCTACATGTGCATATATGCTGTCTGACCTCAATCACTAGTAATATCTAATTGATTATCATTGATGAAAGTGTGCAAACAGTTGAAACAGTAAGAGCACAATTCAAAACATAGTCCCATGTGTAAAAATGGAAAAACACACAGAGGCTGTGTCATTATTTGTTTAACATGCTGTCGTTGACTTACTCTAGGGGGAATACCCACAATCATAATAATTGTTGTTCACTTTGTCTGAAAAACTGAAGTGGACTTGGTGCCCATCTACTACAACCACCCACAAAATATTTAGTTTAAACATTTGTTAGGCGCTGCAAACCTGACAATATGTCTAAAATGTAAATTATTGACTCACTTCACCTGGAGACAGGTTTCTGTAACACACAACCTATAATAAGTTGTGTGAGTCGAGTCCTTGAGGGGAGTTTCAGTGCTTCGGGTGGACTGAGTCATCCGGCTTTAGCTGCAGCCGATGGCATCAAGCTGAGCTCAGATTCCAGTCAAACACCTCCACTAACCTCAGTTCTTGTACAATAACACAGGATGTAATTAACTCTGCATATCGTGCTGTGACTAGCGAGCTGTGGAGTCAGGTGGTTTGTTGAGAGCATATGAATACCAAAGGGCCCAGGGTTAAAGAATCGCTGAACACAAGGGAAAGTTATACAACAAAGTTCTCAATCTTCAAAATTAAAGAGTATTCTTTTGCTTAAGTGCAGCCTGGCAGTGGCAAGCCGTCAGGGCCCTCTAGGCCCTCTCTGAGTACGCTTAGATGCGTTGATGGCAGCATCGTTACCAAACCTGTGAAGTTTTGGGCCGTTTGGAACATTTTCACTGAAGTTATGAGAAAACCGTGTTTCATGGCGAGCATTGTGTCGCCATGGCAACGGCATTTGAAGAAACCCCATAATTTACGTAGAGCTGTTGAGGCATGGACCGGTGATATACAAATGAAGATTAGGGGACGATTGGACCGTGTCCATTGGACTTATAGCGACATCGTGTTTCATGGCGAGCGGTCTGTCGCCATGGCAACGGCATTTGATGACATGCTTAGATGCGTTGATGGCTGCATCGTTACCAAAACTGTGACGTTTTGGGCCGTTTGGAACAGAGAGAGAGAGAGAGAGAGAGAGAGAGAGAGAGAGAGAGAGAGAGAGAGAGAGAGAGAGAGAGAGAGAGAGAGAGAGAGAGAGAGAGAGAGAGAGAGAGAGAGAGAGAGAGAGAGGGAGATATTGAGGAAGAGGAAGATGGAGGGAGATATTGAGGAAGAGGAAGATGGAGGGAGATATTGAGGAAGATGGAGGGAGATATTGAGGAAGAGGAAGATGGAGGGAGGTATTGAGGAAGAGGAATATGGAGGGAGATATTGAGGAAGAGGAAGATGGAGGGAGATATTGAGGAAGAGGAAGATGGAGGAAGATATTGAGGAAGAGGAAGATGGAGGAAGATATTGAGGAAGAGGAAGATGAAGGAAGATATTGAGGAAGAGGAAGATATTGAGGAAGAGGAAGATGGAGAATGAAATGAACAGTTAGAACTGACTCTTGATCTCCCTCTCTCTTCTCTTGAACGGCATATGATGACACCCCATAATTGACGTAGAGCTGTTGAGGGCACGACCATTAACCATTATCTGAATCTGCTGCTCTGAGCATGTCAGTTGGAGTGATGACATCATCGTGTTCCATTACACAAGTGTTTATAGTTGAGCTAACAAGCTCTGTAGAGATCAAAGGTTTGCATTGTTCTGAATGAGAGATGAACCTCTTACATGTGAACGTTTTGTGGAAGAACGATAACAGATATCTGTGAAATTTCAAAACGTGAAGCATGTCAAGGAAGTTGAGTATCTGAAGTGTAATTTTTGTGTACTTTTTAAAAACATTTTTAATAATGTGGCCTTTTTGGCAGTTTAACTAAAGGTGTGCGGCTGCTGCTGTGAGGAAATATCAGCCTGAAATTACAATGGGTTTTAATGGAGACATGTTGAACGTTTTTATTACTTCATGCCCTCAAGAGGCATTTTGTTTAACTATTTTTGCTTAATTATTTGTAATTTCTCAAGCTACGAGATGTTTTCCTACGTTTGTCATGAAAAATGATGTCTCAGGAATGTAGGGTTTGGGAATTATGGCAGTTTTAAAAAAATATATGAAGACAAATTTCAAGATTTGCTCCACTCTAGCTGTGACATCACGCACTCTAGTTAATGTTAAAATCTGAAGAAAGCCTCTTTACCAAGGTCTGAACAATGTTTAATATCTCTAAAAGTAAGAATCAGATTTAAAAGTTGTGTTACACGAATAATGTCAGAAAGATGTGTAACATTTTAAAGTTGGAATGAGGTTTCTGAGTGAAAGTATGAATGAACAGTTAGCAGTTGAAGTCGCATGAAGATTTGTTGAAGTCTGAAGAATGTCTCCATTGACTTCCATGTTAAACATTTGATGTATTATGGGATGTATCTCTGGAATTATGAAAGTTATGAATGATAAAAGTAATAGCCTGCGATTCCCGACGAGTTGAACATTTTGATGTTTGAACGGAGTTTCTGCGATGTTGAATGTGGGAGGAGAAGAGGGCCAAAATAAGTCGGCGGAATAATACAAATGTTGTCCGTAGCATAACATATAGTTGGAATGCTGTATCAGCATTCCCACTAAATGACAGTACAATTGACCAATCATATATTCCCTCTAAATGGGTGGGCTTTATTTTCTCGGACTTTATGACAAGTTCCGCCCGCTGTGAAGTTTATGCATGGGTGTTTCTCAATGTCAAGGAAGGATGCTCCAGAGCCACTATTTCAAGGATGCTACGTCATCGAGTCCCGCTGAAGGACTGTTCCAATGTCCAGGCTCCTTGGAATTCTACCGAGTCCGGCGTCATTCGTAGCGGGAAATTTCAAGGCTGCACATGTGTATCCTCCGCGGTCTTAAAATTCCCACAATGCTTTGCGCACGGACCAATTTCCAAAATCTTTGGCGGAAAATGGCTGAATCCAGGCAGTACACATTTAAATGTAAGTATGTTCAGTGGCGTAGTAAATGTGCACTACGCACCGTGTTTAAAGTGTATAGTCCGTTTGAGTTTTGCCCGTTTGAACGCAAACCAAACCTTCTGAAAAATGAAACAATGTACAGTAACAAACTGTGGTCTGGTGCGCACCAGAGAAGCGGACTATTAGGTTTGAATGAGACCTTAGAGCGTTTTGCACCTAAATAAATAATTTAAATTAACCTTGTTTTGACTTTGCCTCTTTTGTTGATATTTGTGGTTTATGCTACAATGTGCACCAATATGTGTAAAAAAGGTTTGCAGACATCAAGTATGATATATGAATGGAAAGGATGTACAGAAACACTTTTTTGGAAAACTATGAGAATGAAGAAAGGGGATTGAAGATGAGAAATGATTGTAAATGTATGTATAAATGTAAATATGTAAGTAGGAATAACTTGCAGAAATGATTTAAAGGATAATCATTGATCAGCAGTAAGTAAGGGGTGGGAATTATAAGCATTTGCTTCCTCCTGCTCCCTTTCGGACACATATGATTTATTATTATTATTATTATTATGAATATTTTTGTTGAACATATACATATTAATATGAACATTTTTGTTGAATATATAAATATTATTATGAATATTGATAAATACTGTATTCTAACAATATGGTATTCTGTTTTTCATATTTGTTATTTTTTATTAGTTTTTTTAATCTGTTCGAAATAAAGATGGAAATGAAAAATGAAATGAAATACACATTTTATTATTGATTGGTGATGGTGATTTTATGATTTTCTTATGGCTGCTTATCCTCAGACTTTTTCAAGGCTGCAAACAGAAGGAGAATATTTTATGTTAGTTTAGTGAAATTATTAACCGAGTCATTTTCAAGATTGAGTTACAATGGTAAACTGGAGTGTCAAAGGATCAGCTGCATGACCCGCCATCAAGTGCTTCATCCAAAAGGACAGGAGGATGGACTTTGTGTTTAAGTGATTTGATCATCAAAGGTAGGCCTAAGTCATTTTCAATGTGGGCCGCAGTGCCGACTTCATTCATTTGTAATTGTTACTTGGCTGTGGGTGCCCTGTCATGATAGGTGTTTATATAAATGGTGTTGTTTTGTGTGGTAGAGGGTCGCTGTCATTGATGCGTGTTGCACCCCGGGCCGTTGTTTTGATATTCCGCTGAAGTATATGCTGTGACCATAGACTTAAAGGCTGTGACGTAATAACTCTTATTTTTTTTCGAGGGAAGGGGGGGGGTGGGGTCAGAGGGCCTAGGTATAAAAGTCACGGCTCGCCACTGCTGCCTGCAGACCAACAAAATATAGGTAAAAGCTAGTTTATTATCTTCCGTGGGAGATAATAGTCTTGGAGATGGAAAAAATTGCTGCATCGAGACCTGATATCACAATAAACAACAATGAATAAGAACACACGTGCAAACGCTAGCCTGAGATAGAACAACCAGCCAATACTTCACAAAGCCAAAGACTTTGTTTAGAACTAAAGACATTTGAGGACATACATCTCAAAACATAAACATCTTATAAAAAAAAATGCCATGCAAACAATTAAAGAATCCAGGATAATCTTCTGGGAGGAAAAGGATCACCAAGGTGAAGGAAGGCAGACTTGAGGGTAGAGAGACCATGCGATGGCGATGACGATGGCGATGGTGTGCTGCTTGAGGAAAGCATACAGGTGGTGAATGATGTAGAGAAAATGGTGGTTGTTGTGCAGGATCCAACAGAGAGCTTCTGCAAGAATACATTTTCTTTGGAGCTGATGCACCAAAAGTGAGACCAATGGACTAGAGTAGATAAGAAGGAACTATTCTAGGAAACGCTAAAGAACCAGGAAGTGTGGATGTATGGGCAGACCTTTAAAAGAGCAGGCAATGTTGGCTTTGGCCAACGCAGGGAAAATGAGGATGCTGATGCTAGGTCTACTGGCGCAATGGGAAGAGGACCATGTCGATGATGAGTTATTTCTACCTGATTACATCCTGGTGGCCATCAGTGGCGGCTGGCCCACAGCCGCGCCACCCTCCCTAAACCACACACAAAAACATTATTATTAATAATCTAATAATACTAATTAATTATATAAATTGTCAATATTTGTGTGTTTAAAATATGGAATGCACACAGAAATATGTGTAAAATATGATTTAAAAATTATTTGCGAAAAAAAATATATGCTTTTCCTAGTACACTGTATGACTGAAGTACTCATGGGGCGATGGAGAAATCGGCCCACGGAGGCGGGTCTCTATAGCAGGTTAGCCAATTGCTGATTCCAGATATGAACGTGTTTCTTAAAATGTAGCCAATCAGCGTCCGCAAAACTACTACCGGAGGGGCGATTATTGTATCGCCCCAAGTAAGCAACTGCTATGCATCTGGACGACGGCCACAGGAGGTGAGGAAACACAATGAGGAAGTGGATAAAAACAGGCATATTTTATCCAAAATAATGCATTTTTGTGGGGCATGACGAGACTGACTCTTCAGTCAACCCTGGCATTTTCAGGGGATTGGTGGATTTTGTTTCCTGCACACCGTGCTGGAGGAGCACCCGAAAACCGCCACCATTTTTAAAGGCACGTCACCACATTGATTTTAAGAATAAAAATAATAATTATTAGTTTGTTACATCTTCAGCTTTTTGTATTACTGTTGATTATACTGCTGTTCTGTAATATATATATATATATACATATATATATATGATATACATCATATATATACATACATATATGTGCAAGTGTTACTAATGCCATTGTTTTTAAGTTGTTGTACATAGTACTCAGTCTCAAATGCTTAAATTGTTTATGGAGGCATTACAATGTAAGACTGGTAAATTAACACTGAAAACTCCTGTTTTTTTTTGCATTAAGTCATACTGGGATGTTTGCTGAAATTGATTGCATGTGGCACAGCCCTACCTAGAAAATATTCCACCAGCCGCCATCTTTGGCTTCCTAGGCAACAGTCTGGGTGTTTCTCAATCGCGAGTATGCTTGCTTGGTAGCACATGTTTGCCGAGCATCTTGCTTCAGAAGTGAGTCAAGAATACTCCCTGGCATTCGGAAAACGAAGAGTGGAACACGCTAGCAAGTGTGCAGGTGTGCGTCATATGAGAGGCCCCGCCTTACATTTTCCACCACAGATTTGGGGAAATTGGTCCGTGCGCAAAGCATTGTGGGGATTTTAAGACCGCGGAGTCTACACATGTGCAGCCTCGAAATTTCTCGCTACGAAGTACGCCGGGCTCGGTAGATTTCCAAGTATGCTGGAGATTGGAACAGTACTTCGGCGGCACTCGATGACGTAGTATGCTTGAAATAGTGGCTCTGGAGCAGCCTTCCTCGACATTGAGAAACACCCAGTCTCACGCCCAGATTCCACCTGGTCCGTCTGCGCCGCGTTACGGCCGCGTTACGGCTGCGCTGCGGCGTTCACAGCCATCGCGGCCACTCTAGTCAATGGGTGCTATTCCACCAGACGCGCCGCGTTACGGCTCAGAAGCGTCCAAGAAGCGTCTTGGCGCTGTGCTCCGCTCAAAATAGGATGCAAGTCTATTTTCGACGCGGCGTGAGGCGTTGCAGAGGCGCCGGGCAGGAAGTGGAACGGTCAGAGCATCTGGCCCATCCCGAAAATAAACTAATTTTGCAGACCCTATCCCTCCGTAGTCTTTCAAGTAGGAGGAGAAATGCCAGCTTTCTCCTCCGGTTTACAGGCACTGTGTAAATTATATATATAGAATAATTATGATGATGAATGCATTTTTTTACCACTAAAATACAGCAACACATCTTTGATTCATGTCGTTTATAACTGGAATATTACAGTTATTATTAACTTTGTCTGTACAAAGTAGCCTGTCCAGGAAATATGCCCAAATCAGCAAAAACTGCGAGCCGGCAAGCAAGACGCTCCGCTTATGAAATGCTTCTGAAACGCGCCTGGTATGGTACGACGCCGGACCAAAACCGCGGCGCAGCCGTGACGCGACGCAGACGGACCCGGTGGAATCGAGGGGTCAGGGAAGCGCAGCATCGGTCCATGTCGGCGGAAGTTAAAGGCAATGTGAGCGTCCATTCCCATTAAATAACGGAGAATTTTACACCCGGAAGTAAGTATTCTCCTAACTGTCGATTTTACAGTGATATCTGCACTACTCATCAACTAAAAACATTTTTTGTCTTTTCAAGCACCCACTATCAAATATCTCTCCTGATTGTTGGCTCTTGACAATCACCTTCCCTGAATTTTACTCAGGTGTAACTAAAGTCTGATTTAAGGGTTGTTTATATTTCACATCATTAATCCAAATCTGTAAAGTAACTAAAATAAATGTAGTGGAGTAAAAATACCAGGTTAACCTTAAAGAAAGCCCTCAGGATTACAAAAGACCCCCATCACCCCAGCCACAAACTGTTCTGTCTGCTGCTGTCTGCAGGCGGTACTGCAGCATCAGGACTAAAACCACCAGACTCAGGGACAGTTTCATCCCACAGGCCAGAAGACTATTAAACACATGAACTTTGAAACAACATCCACAACATTCATCTGGCTGCAATTTACTAATTATTTATCTAATATATCATATTCATACAGACTCTTATTGCACTATTTCACTATTTTTCTTTTTGTATTTACTTGCTTTTTTTTCTTCTGTGTATCTGTTTTATTGTGTTGCACTGTTGGAGGAGCCTGTGACCTAAGATTTCCATCGTCATAACTACACTGTAGCTATGTACGCATGACCAATAAAAGGTGGGGGTGGACACGTTCGAGTCCTGTTTTGGATAGCGTGCCGTCGATGGGTTTAATTTAGGGCTGTCAAGTTAAAGGTGGGGTAGGTAAGTTTGAGAAACCGGCTCGAGATACACTTTTTGTTATATTCCATGGAATGCTCTTAACATCCCGATAGCAATGAATATCTTAAGTGCTTTGACAAAAAATCCATAACAAAATTGTATCTGTGGAAGCCGGCCCGGCTAAAATAACTGGATGGCCTACCTGCCTGTCAGCCTTCCATCTGTGCACAAACTTATCCCGTGCCCTCATTGGTCATGTGCGCGTTCGTGTGTGTTGGAGGAGGGGCTCTGTAAGGAAGTGGGAGATTTTTTCCGGCTGTGTATTTTCAAATTCTAGCACACTCAGCTGGTTTCTCCAAAATTACCTACCCCACCTTTAACGCGTTAAAAAAAATAATAATAATTAACGTGCGATTAACGCATTTCTCCTCGGCCCACCCCGTAGTTTCAGAGCCCAAAGGCTTGACGTTGTTGTTGTTGTTGTTAGTTGGATGGTGGGAGATTCTAGCGAGAGATATGGATACAAAAAAGGTGTTTTAAACAGCAAGCCAAGCACACAGCTGATGCTGACAGCCCCGCTCCTGCCGCTCGCTTGCGGCAGACCACGCTTGAAAGTTTGCCGGGGACGCCTGGACAACAACAGCGATAGCTAAATGGGTGGCTACAGCTTAACATCGTGGAGGACGAGGGGCTGCGTTAGATCATTCGGATCGCATCCAACGTGTCGACTGCACATCACAGCGCATTATTTGCCTGTTTGAGCAACTGGCTCAGTGCAAAGAAGTACACAGGGTTGGGAGAGAGTGTAAGAGAGAGAGAGAGGTTCCAGGTTGTTGTATTGAAAATATTCAGGAGAATATTTGTCATTGTTCAGAGGTTGTTGTGTTGAGAATATTCAGGAGAATATTTGTCATTGTTCCAATGATAATAAACAAACATTTGCATAAAGCATATTTGTCCACTCATATGTTGATAAGAGTATTAAAAACTTAAAAAATATTCCTCTAAGGTACATTTAGAAAAAAAAAATTGCGATTAATTTGCGATTAATCGCGATTAACTATGGACATCATGCGATTAATCGCGATTAAATATTTTAATCGACTGACAACCCTAGTTTCATTTAGAGATGGGCGAGTCCTGATTCATCCGGATCATTAACCCGGATCCTAGAAATGAGCTGGTCGTGACGAGTCTCCCCTCTCCATTAACCCGAGTCCTTGAGTCCCACACTTGGTGTGACGTACAAATTAAAACTATAAATTGCGTCACTCGCTACTCTCTTTATAACATGTAAAATCACATTACAACGTACCCCAGTCCATCTGCCTACCCTTTAGCAAGTAGGATAGCTGCCAGAAGTGATCGTTTGGCTCAGGGGAGGGGACGCGGATCAGTGAAACTTCCTGCAGACTTGTGGGGACTCAGAGGAGCCGACGGCTCCTAACCGTAATAGCATAGCAGATCCAGCCATCCATACTCGTCATGTGCACGAGCATAGCCCCTCCTCCAGCACCCGGCTCCCGCGCTATATTATGCACGAGTCAACAGCAGATTCGCAGATTCGCAAATCCTGACTCGCTGCAACACACAGCAGAGCAGACTCGTGCGGACTCAGAGCCGTAACCGTATAGCAGCAGATCCAGAGATCCAGCAGACTCGTCCTCATGCACGAGTCAACAGCAGACTCAGATTCGCAAATCCTGACTCGCTGTGCAACACACAGCAGAGCAGACTCGTGCGGACTCGGAGCCGTATATAGCAGCAGATCCAGAGATCCAGCAGACTCGTCCTCATGCACGAGTCAACAGCAGACTCGCAGATTCGCAAATCCTGACTCGCTGTGCAACACATAGCAGACTCGTGCGGACTCAGAGCCATAACCATATAGCAGCAGATCCAGAGATCCAGCAGACTCGTGCGGACTCAGAGCCGTATATAGCAGCAGATCCAGAGATCCAGCAGACTCGTCCTCATGCACGAGTCAACAGCAGACTCAGATTTGCCAAATCGCAAAATAACCCTTTTTTTTGTGATCAACATTTTTTATTAAAGCAAAATACACTGTGTAGCGGAGGTTAATATAACGTCAGTTTAATAGATAGATAGATAGATAGTACTTTATTGATCCCAAATTGGGAAATTGTTGTTGTTACAGCAGCATAAAAGGCATTTTACAATAAAACAAAACTACAAAATATACAAGAATAGAAAGAAAAATAAAATATAAAATATACATGTCGAAATAGAAAATATACATGCAGATATTATATATATATATATATACAAATATATATATATATTCAAAATATATGGAATAATAATATGCTCGTGAAATGCAACAACTTTTCGGTTTCACCGATAGGATTTCTACGGTCTTGGTGATGCTGACTCATATGACTCAAATGACTCGTATGATCCGGATCTCTTCAATGACTGACTCAGAAGACCCTGAGTCCGTAAAAGGATCCAGATTTGCCATCTCTAGTTTCATTCCATTTCAAAGTGCTGTTTGACGCTCGGCGTAAACTTCGCGCACTGCCACTCCAACATCCAATCACAAAGCTTGAGGACTAATCACGGGGTTTGTCAAGCAAAGCGCATGGTGTAGTCCTAAACGATAGCTGAGGATTATGGGTAGTGTAGTGGCTTCTGCCATCCTAAACTCCGAAAAAATATTTGTTTCTCCGAATCGAAAGGGGAAAATACAAAAGCATTGCACACAATTTAAACCAATCAATGTTGTGTAATTAACAAGGATAATCTGGTGTTTTTGAGTTGATGAGTAGTGCAGATATCACTGTAAAATCAATCGACAGTAAGGACAATACTTACTTCCGGGTGTAAAATTCTCCGATATCCAATGGGAATGGACGCTCACATTGTCTTTAACTGCCGCCGACATGGACCGATGCGGTGCTTCCCTGAGTGTCAAATACCGCCGCCGATGGGAATACATTGCAATCAGTTGAAAGCTCTTTGCGTCCGTTTATGAAGCTGAAGGAGACTCGGCGCGTCACAACTGCACGCCAAAGGACCCTGACCAAGCGTCACTATTGGACTATCAGGGAGTGAGACTGTGTTGGAACTTCACAGTCTAATCTCCCGACTTGATATTTTTATATTGTATTCAATCAATATCTTTTTGGAAAGGGAAACTGTGCGCAAACAGCAGTAGATATATATTCATTTATTAAAAATAAAAAAGAGGGGAAAAAAGGGCACTTTCTCTGGAGGAAGAAAAAGGGCAGGGGCTCAAGCCCACTTTGATGTCTATTGGCGCATTTCCACTGCAGCGCGTAGCACGGTTTAAGCGTGCCATGCCAAACCCCGCCCGTTTTTTGTTGTGTTTCCACTAGGGGTAGTTCCGGCTAACGGGTACTTTTTCACAGTTTTTCTGGCCCTCCAAAATCGGGGTTCTTTCCGGGCCAACAATTGGGCTGAATATGCTAAACTAGTGACGGCAAGGGGGCTACAACATATTTTAACGTGATTTAATTGTAATAGACGAAAAACCTTTTAAAATGCGTGTTTTCTGAATGGAGATCGGCTAAGCTAACGCAGTATATGCTCCGACCGTCCACACTCACAACAACGGCCTACAGACATAAATAAAGCAGCGACTGTACTCGCCATGACACAGACAGTCTGTGGTGTGTACTTGTTTAACTTTTGTCTAGTTTCTGAACAGATATGAGGAGCTGTGAGCTCTGAGTGCTAACAGCTAACGGCTGATGTTGGTTTTGTGGTTCTCATTGAAGATGACGTCACGGCTCCGCCTACACTGCGTTACTATAGTTACTACCCTAGTTCCTAAACTGTAATGGAAACGCAGCATAAAGTGAGTCTGGCCTACCAAGGCCTAACTATAGCGTGCTGAACCGTGCGAGGCCCTGCAGTGGAAATGCGCCATATGTGTGCACGTGCCTGTTGGCAAGTAGTTAACTTGTGAAAGTTAGATAGTTGTCATAAAAGTTGTCACAAGGATTCAATGTCGTGGCTTGCAATGTCAATGCTACAATCAACAATTTTGTCAGAAGAGACATGAGCAGACCCTCCAGAAGGTAGAACCTTTTTTCTTTACCTTAACCCTAATTCTGTCAGTTTGTTATTGAGTCTTACCAAGTCTCGCTGAAGGAGAAGTCTCGTTATGAAATCACGGGAGAGGGTTAGGACTTATCCAGCTAAATATTCAGCCTTGACAAGTCAAATCTTTTAAGATAACGCTAAGCCATGCTTTCTGTAATCAAACACAACAAACCAGGCACAGACTGGGGCTGAAAAACATGCACTGTTCAGGCTCATAAGGTCTGTGCACAGCCGCAGTGCCAATAGGCGCGTGCACATTGACAACAGTGGACTTGAGCACATAAAAAACGAGTGTGTACAGTGCCTTATGTGAACTGCAAATATTATTTTTCCTCATAAAAAAGTCCTGGAGGATCCTTCTGGTGTGTCTGGAGTGTCCTCATACTCATGTTTTCACCGCTGTCTTCTGGCAAAAAGTTACATTAAAAAATAGCAAACTTACCACATCAAGCAAAAGGAAAAGGACAGGTTTTATTTCTCTGTTGGGTCCTGATAACAGCATGAGCCTGTTAGTAGCAATTGCAAAAACAAACTTTTATTGGACCATCTTTGAAGTGCTTTTACTGGAACAATTTAAACAGATAGTTTTCCCATAAGTCACTTTGTCACAAAAACATGAGAAAATAGAATCCAGGTTAAAAAAACTCAGAAGTTACCCTGCAAAACCACAGGGTTTCCATTTTGTCCACCAACACCCTTATGAACTATGGTGTGAGCATGAGTCTGTCTGTGAGAAGGCCATTGGATTTGGAATATTTTCACCTCTCACAGCACAGTGGCATGGCTCTGGTTTCTCCGGCTACACCCACAGGGCTGGTATTTAAGTCCGGTCCTCCTCCCAGTCTTCATCAGTCTGCAGCACGGAGAATAACACGAGTGAGCCTCCCTCTTCAGGAACCATACTGCTGAGTGGACTGCAGCCTGCACAGAAACATGCCTGTGGAATCTTCAGACACATTCTATGTTCTCCTGCTTATTATCTCATCGGTAAGTTTGATTTTAAGAATCACATTTTCTCTGATGAAATGAAACGTGATTTGGGGATGGACTTATATCTAGATGAAGGTATTGTGCTGTGAAAATGTGCAAGGAAATGTGCATTTAAGTCTGCATGTGAATCTTTAGTGTGTAGTCATTCATCATAAAGAGCCAAACTTGTGATAATAGAGTTCAGGATTGTTGCATTTGGTAACAATGTAGAGTTCTGTCAGTTCTTGCACCACAATACTCAGAGAAGTATTTTTCCTCATTATTTCCCATCTGTTGCTCTCATGTTTTCTTCCTTAAACCTGCTGCCTCTATGCTATGCATGCACTTATTGTAATCGCTTTGGATAAAAGCGTCAGCTAAATGAAATGTAATGTAATGCTGGGCTGGTGCTGAACAGTGGAAGGAAACAAAACATGGAAAATATTTGCTGGCCCATTTGGTCTCAGTCTGCTGTTGCCATCTTGTGGCATTCTGTGCAGCCATATACCAGACCAAAACAATAGGAGCCTCTGCTCTATTGCATCTAGTGCATTCTCACTTGACCTCTCACATTTTCTGTGGCAAATTGATATTTTCATACTCATTTAATTGTGTTATAGTATATTTATGGGGCATTGCAGTAAACATGTTTGTTTGCCATGTCTTCGGTAGGCCACTGCAGTTATTTTTGCACAAGATGTTAGGCTGAGAATCTGTTTTCCTTATGTTTGCTTTATGTTCTTTTTCTTGTACTCTGGCCAGCCAAAGTCACTGTGGGGTGTGTGGGCAGAACTTCATTTGTCCCAAAAACCTCAAGTACACATGTTACAAATTTCTTGAAACACATGTCCAATTTTAAGATGAACATGTCCTCATTTCTGATAGAAAGAACGTTTTTCATTTGTTTGCTCAAGTAGTTATAGTTCCCTAAATGTGTCCAGCTGGGGGGAAAACATGAGAAAGTGCCTGCTTGTTCTCCCAAACCTTAGAGGTGGAGCAAAATAAGAGGGTTGCAGCAGGAAATCAGAGCATGTACTGTATCTTATTGGTCACTTGGGAACAACACAACAAACGTGAAGACAGCCATAAATAAACTTGGTAAGGCTCTATAAATTGCTATGTTATGTGTTAACAAATAGTTACATGTTTGCCAATCCACATGCACAGAGCTAAATGATCATTCATTTGGAGTGTTTGTGCCAAATTTTATTCCAAGACACAAGTATACTATCTGGCACTTTAGCACTTCAGCAAATGCTCCTCTATGTTCTAGTGCTGCTAGATTATGACACAAATCATAATAAGGATGTCTGTTTATTCCTGAGACCACAATTACTCAACACAATCATCTATTTAGAAAACACAAATGTATACAGTTCAAAGTTAAATGCATCATTCCGGTGCACATTGAGTGCAAAATGAAAAGGCTAGATCTCTAGCAAACAATTGAATCATTAACACATGAATTGTATTGATGTGAATGGTGATGGCGCTGCCATGGATCCCTACAAAGGGATCCCCAGCCCTACTGTGTCCTTTTGTTGTTTGCTGCTTGACTTGAGGTTTACAGTGGGTTTATTAGTGCTCATTTAACTTTCTAATTCTGTTTGATGAGAGGGCTGAGTGGGAACTAAAAACAATGAAGTTGAAGGCTGTAAAACAATCAGAATCAGAATACCTTTATTAGTCCCACGGAGGGGAAATGTGCATAGTTACAGCCGGAAAAAGAGCCACAGACAGCTTAATGTTACATATGTTAAATATGTGACATGCATTAAAAAAAAGTACTAAGTTATGATATAATAACAAATATAATAAAAAATAAAAAGTTACATAATTAAAAAAAATACACATCCTGTAACAGTTCTTAGGATTTAGCAGCCAGGTATATATTACACAGTTATTAACGGCATCTATATATATTGCACATCTAGCACATATTGCACATAGGTGGTTGGTATTTAACAGCAGCAAGTTACACAATTTACAAAATACAAAATACACACCTTGTAACAGTTCTAAGGATTTAGCAGCCAGGTATATATTACACAGTTATTAACGGCATTTATATATTGCACATATTGCACATAGTTTGTTGGTATTTAGCAGCAAGGGGTGATATAGTCTGTGTTGTGGTGTGTGTGTGTGTGGGGGGGGGGGGGGGGGGGGGGGCTCAACTAGGGGCTGTGCTGGTTGTATAGTCTGACCGCTGCAGGAAGGAAAGACCTGCGGTATCTCTCCGTGAGACAGCGGGGGTGCAGCAGCCTATTGCTGAAGGTGCGCTAAGACAAGCTAAAAGTTTAATAGAGGCAGGAGAACTTTAGGATTTATTATAATTCTCCGTTGATTCATTACTAAATGTGACACCTTTTGCCTTACATAATGTATTTAGATCTTTTGATATTATTAAACAAAGGTACTATCGCAGCTGTCCTGGTTTACTAAATAACTGAGCATAGCATTAGTTCAGGCAGAGCACAGAAGTCACAGTTACTGATTAGCATCATTTGCTTTCCCATTGGTTCATTCATCAACCGTCTGGCTACCAGCTGACCATGACTACTGAGATGCTCAGATCAATGCTGTTCCTGCTGCTACTTGTTTAATGTGATTTTTTCATCTATGGTTAAGTTAAATATGACCATACAACTCCCCTATTTAAGAAGCTCAATCTTTTTAATTTAGCTGAAAACAGCACTGGTGTTGCACAAAATGTTCCATAACGAAATGCCTCATAACGTCCAAACACACTTCCCAATTAAGATCTGAAGTAACCAACTACCCAAACCAACACTTTGTGTAGAAAGCAACAACCATCCCACAGTTCAATGATGATCAGTGTTTAAATATCCAATGGACTGAATCCACATCTCTCATGTATTATTTCTCAATAATGGTTCAACAAATTACACAATTGATGTACTGTAAACCACCAATTCAAATGTTGACTTTATAAGTTCAGTTAACCAAAATATATGTATTTCTAGAACATAAACAGTCGTTTTGGTTATTAAAACAGAACATATATATATATATATCTTCTGTTATAATTTATTTGGTATTGTATCATTATTTTAGCCCCTGTATATGACGTCTGTGTGTGTGTGTGTGTGTGTGTGTGTGTGTGTGTGTGTGTGTGTGTGTGTGTGTGTGTGTGTGTGTGTGTGTGTGTGTGTGTGTCTGTGTGTGTTTCAGACAGTGGCCCAGGACTGTTCCCAGCCCTGTTCCTGCTCTGCAGCCCCCCCGCCCTGCGCGCTGGGCAGCAGCCTGGTGCTGGACGGCTGTGGCTGCTGTAAGGTGTGTGCCCGGCAGCTGGGGGACCCCTGCTCCCTGCTGGAGCCATGCGACCACCACAAGCAGCTCTACTGCGACTACAGCCTGCTCAGCGACTCTGACACCGGCATCTGCATGGGTAACTCTATAACAACAGTGTTGATGTGTCTCCCTCTGGTGCTAATACTCAGCTATGGTTTTCTCTTGTCAGGACATTGTATATATTATCATTTAAAAAATAATGTTTTATTTTTTACTTTTGGGGATTACCTTAACAAATACAATGCAAATAAATAAAAGAGAAACATGTTTTTTTACTGAAGTGTATTATGTAAGACAACAGAACAATATGACCTTAGGAAAGAAGAAACCAAGATATTTAGGATCAGAAATGATCTTATTTATATGAAAAGCTGCCTTTCATGAAGCAGATTCAGACAGCAGCCTACACACCAGGGGTGGGCAAACTTTTTGGCTCGGAGGCCATTATGAGTTTTAAAATCAACCTGGTCTCACCAGAATGCGTGACTCCACCACGACTCCTTAACACCGCATTGCGTGGTGGAGTCACGAACTTTGCTACATTTACGTGTCTGCACCACGCAAACAACCCGAATGTAAAGTGAATGAGGCTCCTTTGTCGTGGTGCACACACGCATTTCTACAACGTCCAGCAGTGAGCTTTTATTCTATAAAACGTTTTTAAAATCTACTTTATAGCTTGTAGTAACTCACAGGAGGCTTCTTTTATTTTATTTGTATTCATAATAATTTTTATTTTTCGTCAGAATGTATTATGGTGCATTATTCACCAATGTTTGTTCTCAAAAAACAATGCATTGTGTGTAATACAACTGTGATTTTTATTAAATTAGTTCGTTTTTAAGGAAGGCCAGAGCTTCAGCTGTGTCAAAGAGATTGTTCCCTTTAGTTAACGTTATTTAAAAGATAATTATATTCCTATTTGATTAAGTACCCTTTATTGTATTACGGACCCAAAGAGCTGAGCGTCCATTCCCATTGGATAACGGAGCATTTTACTCCCGGAAGTAAGTATTCTCCTTACTGTCCATTGATTTTATTTACAGTGATATCTGCACTACTCATCAACTCAAAAACACCAGATTATCCTTGTTAATTACACAACATTGATTGGTTTAAATTGTGTGCAATGCTTTTGTATTTTCCCCTTTCGATTCGGAGAATCAAATATTTGTTCGTAGTGTGTGGATGGCAGAAGGCACTACACTACCCAGAATCTTCAGCTATGGGACTACACCATGTGCTTAGAACGTGTCCTACACCCCCCCCCCCCCCCCCCCCCCCCCCCCCCCCTTAGGTCACAGGCTCCTCCAACAGTGCAACACAATAAAACAGATAGGCTACACAGAACAAATAGTGCAAGTAAATACAAAAACAAAAATAGTAAAATAGTAAAAAGTGAAATAGTGCAATACGAGTCTATATACAAGTGATTGGAATATGATATATTAGATAAATAATTTCTAAGTAGCAGCCAGATGAATGTTATGGATGTTGTTTCTAAGTTCAGGTGTTTAATAGTCTTATGGCCTGTGGGATGAAACTGTCCCTGAGTCTGGTGGTTTTAGTCCGGATGCTGCGGTACCGCCTGCCAGACGGCAGCAGACAGAACAGTTTGTGGGGTGATGGGGGTCTTTTATAATCCTGAGGGCTTTCTTTAAGGTTAACCTGGTATTTTTACTCCACTACATTTATTTTAGTTACTTTACAGATTTGGATTAATGATGTGAAATATAAACAACCCTTAAATCAGACTTTAGTTACACCTGAGTAAAATTCAGTGAATTCAGCCAACAATCAGGCGAGATATTTGGTAGTGGGTGCTTGAGAAGACTAAATATTTATCTGCAGATCCCTATAAAGCATATTCATTACTCGTTATTCTCTACTAATAGTTAATTAAAAACTGTATATAATGGCTATTTTGCACATCCCTTTCAAGATTTCAAGATTTTCTAAGGTGTATTGACATATCATATACACAACTACGGTGTAGTTATGCAATGAATGAAACACTTGGGTCACAGGTTCATCAACAGTGCATCACAAGACATCTATCGATATCTGTGTACCTCCACCATTAAACATATTCTGCACATTTCTTATACTATCTACGTACATCTTATAAGAGTATAATTAATATGTATAATATCAGTTAAAATAAGTGCTTCAACATAGTTAACATTGAAGGAAAGTTGATTGTCAAGTTCCAAAACAAACCATGCAATATATTAGACGTTAAGTACTTTGTCAGGCTTAAAATCTGTAGATACCCCCAAAGCTTTTTTCTTATTTAAAAGAAGACCTTAACCTAAAGTATTCTTTAATGTTTAAATAAAGCCTTATTAGTTTGTCTGTTTTGCACATCCTCCTATCAGGCACTAAACTGTTTTATTGTAGAGATCACTTACAGTATCTTCTTGATATTTTCTATTCTATATTATTTATATCATTGACCTTCCACTTTCCCACTATATTAAGAGTATGTACTCTTAATATTTAAATGTTTTCATCAAATATAACACATTCAAAAGTGCTTTACAAAAATGAAAGACATTAAGAAAAAGTCATTTTAAAACAGTCAATAAAAAGCAACCCAATCTACCTGCATTGCATTACTCTAAACGTGTAATAACGTGCTTTAACCAGTAGGAGGTGCGGGTTAAAAAGCTGTCAAGTTTACAGTGTTAACAAAATAAAATATACTGCTGTTTCTGGTTTAGTTTACGACGGATATATTCTGTTATTGTTTTGATATTTTTAACACAAAAGCGATGTAAAAAACCCACAGCAACACAGAAAAGATGGTCTTAACATGACCCAGCGGTCTAGTAGTTAATAAAAAACAATAATATCAAAACAAATTATTACTACTAACTTTATTGTGAAATTAAAATAGAACGGTAAAGAATAGTTTCCGGTCCATTCTGAGGCCCGATCTCTGTAGATAAATAAAGAACTACGACAGATGTGTAATGTTTAATGCAGCCAAACCATTCATTACAATGCATTCATGTGATGACTTTCAAAGAGTAAAGCAAGCACTGCTGAATAAAGTATGATTTGATCTTTGACGAAACGTTTTTTTCATTGGAATGCAGTTGGAGGTCAACCAATCACAGAGCTTGAGGCAAAGCGGAACAATAGCTGAGGATTCTGGGTAGTGTAGTGTCTTCTACCATCCACACACTCCGAAAACATATTTGTTTCTCCGAATCGAAAGGGGAAAATACAAAAGCATTGTACACAATTTAAACCAATCAATGTTGTGTAATTAACAAGGATAATCTGGTGTTTTTGAGTTGATGAGTTGTGCAGATATCACTGTAAATAAAATCAATGGACAGTAAGGAGAATACTTACTTCCGGGTGTAAAATGCTCCGTTATCCAATGGGAATGGACGCTCAGCTCTTTGGGTCCGTAATACAATAAAGGGTACTTAATCAAATAGGAATATAATTATCTTTTAAATAACGTTAACTAAAGGGAACAATCTCTTTGACACAGCTGAAGCTCTGGCCTTCCTTAAAAACGAACTAATTTAATAAAAATCACAGTTGTATTACACACAATACATTGTTTTTTGAGAACAAACATTGGTGAATAATGCACCATAATACATTCTGACGAAAAATAAAAATTATTATGAATACAAATAAAATAAAAGAAGCCTCCTGTGAGTTACTACAAGCTATACAGTAGATTTTAAAAACGTTTTATAGAATAAAAGCTCACTGCTGGACGTTGTAGAAATGCGTGTGTGCACCACGACAAAGGAGCCTCATTCACTTTACATTCGGGTTGTTTGCGTGGTGCAGACACGTAAATGTAGCAAAGTTCGTGACTCCACCACGCAATGCGGTGTTAAGGAGTCGTGGTGGAGTCACGCATTCTGGTGAGACCAGGTTGTTTAAAATTTGACAGCCGGGCCGGGACAGTAGCAGATCGGTGAAAAAATATTTAGCTGTCCACTCCTCATTAAACACTCGCCACTCATTGTCGACTTTTCTTTTCTTTGGTCCACTCATTGTTACAGATGCCGGTTCAAAGGTGAATTAGGTTCAAAGGTGAATTATTGCGTCATTGCGCCATCGTTTGCGTCATGACGTTTACGTGCCTTCTTATGACCCACACAGCGTTTTACGTTGCTGATTTTCTCCGCAACACCGCTCACAACAACATCAATAGAGGACTGCGTCGGGTAGTTTTTAATCATACGAAACCAGATTAAATTAAAGAACTACTTCTCCAACCTTATACCTTTCTCAAGAGTGCCGTGGTACATTGTTTATGAATGTGGTTCAGCGGGATTACCGACCGCTGCAGAGCTGTTAGTCTACTGTTAACTCACGGCAGCGTCCGCTGTAAAGTATTCACTTGGTGTTTCTCAATGTCGAGGACGCTTCCTTGGTAGGACAAGTCCCTCCGAGTCAGGTCCTTCAGAAGCGATGCAAGAATCCTTCCTAGCCTCGGAAAACGAAGAATTGTAGAACAGGCTAACAGGTGTGCAGGTGTGCGTCATATGCGAGGCTCCGCCTTAAATGGAGCGCGATTTCCGCCAAAGATTTGGAAATTGGTCCGTGCGCAAAGCATTGTGGGGATTTTAAGACCGCGGAGGATACACATGTTCAGCCTCGAAATTTCCCGCAAAGAAGGACGCCGGCTTCGCTAGAATTCCAAGCATCCTGGACATTGGAACAGTCCTTCGGCGGGACTCGATGATGTAGCATCCTTGAAATAGTGGCTCTGGAGCAGCCTTCCTCGACATTGAGAAACAACCCTAGTCTGACTGTCACACAAGCAGCTGATAAATATCCCCCATACCCATCAGTGAATGTGTTTCAGTCTGAATTGACGCTGTTTGGCATCACAACGCCAGACCCGGACTGGCCATCGGGAGGACCGGGAGGTTTCCCGATGGCCTGGCCTGCTGGCCTGAGGATTTTTTTTTTTATGTATGTATTGTCAGGGGCGGACTGCGGGGGAAAAGTGGCCCGGGGATTAATGCACGGCATGTATCGGCCGGCCGGCGACGAAAGTATGTTACTTAACAAAAAACCCTATGCATTTTATGTTATTTTGGACCATTATTCATATAGTAATCACAATACCTGAACCCTTGAGTTGCCTAGAGCAAAATAGTTCCAGCATATATTTAGTGATCTTTAACAGATCATTGATGCAATAACATTTGGACCAATTTGCCTGACTTGACACATGGAATAAAACATGGGCGTAGGAAGCATCCTCAATGTGGGTGAGACAATTTAACAGGGGGTGTGGGCAGGTGGTGGACCTCACCTCCTCTAGGGAGGTCTGTGGGCATGGTCCCCCGGGAAGATTTCTTTTTAAATGTTGAAGTTAAATGCATCAATCTGGTGCACTTTGAGAGCAACATAAACAGATTTACTTTTTCTTTCGACATTTATTTGAACAGTAAGTGGAGGCAAAAGTGACTGCACCCAAAACAATAAACCTGCTAGCTAACTAGCCTAAACTCAGTAACAGAATGTGGACAACACGTTCTTCTCCACAGCTGCGCGACCTCTGAGTTAGAGATGGGCGAGTCCTGATTCATCCGGATCATTAACCCGGATCCTAGAAATGAGCTGGTCGTGACGAGTCTCCCCTCTCCATTAACCCGAGTCCTTGAGTCCCACACTTGGTGTGACGTACAAATTAAAACTATAAATTGCGTCACTCGTCCCCTATGCAAGCACCTCCCTCTGAACCCAGGGCTCGCTACAATACTGTATACTGTATACACAAACTATACAAAAACGCCTTCACGCTTTGGAGCTTGTTTATGCATCTGTAAGCAACTGGTAGCGGTAGGATTTAGGTAAGCAAAAAAAAAAAAAAAGGGAGTGGCCGGAACACTTACAAATGTGGACCGGTAGGATTTAAGCAAAAAAAAAAAAACTTTTTTTTAATTTCTTTTATTTTTAATTTTTTTTGGCCCTCCGGCCCACGCACAGCACCGGCCCACCGGGAAAACTCCCGGTATTCCCAATGGCCAGTCCGCCCCTGTGTATTGTGAACGCAACGCTGCGCAAATGTGGGTCTGACTGCCGAAGTAACAACATAATGATACCGGTTAGTAAAAACCATGAATTAATGCTTTGACAAGTCTGCAGACAGACGGCAGGCAAAAAACCTTTTAAAATGCGTGTTTTCTAAATGGAGATCGGCTAAGCTAACGCAATATATGCTCCGACCGTCCACACTCACAACAACGGCCTATACAGACATAAATAAACCAGCGACTGTACTCGCCATGACACAGACAGTCTGTGGTTTGTACTTGTTTAACTTTTGTCTAGTTTCTGAACAGATATGAGGAGCTGTGAGTGCTAACAGCTAACGGCTGTGTTGTTTTTCTGGGGTTCTCATTGAAGATGACGTCACGGCTCCGCCTACACTGCGTTACTATAGATACTACCCCAGTTCCTAAACTGTAATGGAAGCGCAGCATTAAAGTGAGCCGGGCCTAACAAGGCCCAACAAAACCGTACAAAGTCGAGCGAGGCCTGCGGTGGAAATGCGCCATAAGTGTATGTGTGGCGCGAGCGAGAGAGAAAGCGTGCGCACCGGTTACGTGTATTGTTGTTGTTAGCATCTGGTGCTAGCTAGCTGCGCTAACGGATATAAGGAGCTTTTTCAACAACAAGGTGGAGGAGAGTCCTCTCCTGTCAGACTGAGAGACTGATAACTACAGCTCAGGTGAGATAAAGGACTCTCTGAGTGTTTAGATAGTTAACTTAGTCTAAGTTCTCTGTGGGTCTCAAACGGTTTGGTCACCAACTTTGGGTACCTGGCTGGAGTGAGATTTTGATATCATGGGTTTAATTACACATATGCGCACTAAATGACTGCTATCGTGTCAGTAGCGGGACCTTAGCATATATATAGGATATATATACAATATATACATATACACAATGTTGGACACAGACTATAAAGGGCACAAAGTTTCATTCACTAATGAAAGTCAAACACATGTTTGTTTCCACTGTTTTATTGTGTGCCTGTCGCGATAAGCAATTCATTGACTTATCGTACGATAAATAAAAATGAACTCGATAACTTTTCTAACCTCGATAAATTGCCATTTACATGAGAATGTGACTAGCAGTTTGAAAGGATGTACTTGAATTATTATTATATATTATTATTATGTCAGTGGTCTAAAATTCTCGTTTATCGCAATAATTTCCGGGAAAATGTATCCAACTAAATTCATTATCGTGAGAGGCCTATACATGAAACACACACACACAAACAAATCTACAGACTTACTCCAAACTGCCAAATATATTAATTAACACACTCTCACTCTCATATACTCTTTGACTCTATTTTGGCCTAGTAGAACAATAAGCAGCAGACTTTTACTTTTTTATCATTTCTACTGGACCTTAGATCTGCGCATGCGCAATACGGGTCGGGGATTGACCAACCGGCTCCCACTGCTCTGCTGTCTGATAACGTTGTTAAGAGTGGTGGGGGCGGGGAGGGAGCGGATCGACAGCTTGAGCAGCTGTCAACTCAACATTGTAAATAACCCACCAAAAACGATCGCCGGTTCATCTTGTTTTTGGCGTGAGAATAGTTTGAGCAGCGTGAGAGCGTGAGATTGAGAGTGTAAGCGTGTGTCACACGCCAGATGCGTGAGAGTTGGCAACCCTGCATTTATGTAAACACATATTTCCATTTGAGGGGGGAGTGATTAGTAAAATATGCATGAATAATAATAAAAAAACGTTAACTTGGTGAAAAAAGGTAAGATAAACTTTTAAAACTTGTTGAGAGCTAAAACTAGTCTTTGCTTCTGCCTCAAAGAGGAGCAGGGGGGAGAGGAGGGAGACAGGTGAGGCTGGTTCAGGAGCACAGACACACTCACAACTATAAATGAACCAAAAACAAATAAATAAACAAGTTTCAATGTTATTGGTTATGGCCATGTTTTTATGATTTTATGATTAAATAGATTTGCACATTTTATTAAATAGTAACCCATGTCCATATGTTTATTTTTGGGTAGTAGATTTAGAGGGCTATCACTATGGGCAGCAACGCTGTAAATATTGACAAATAAATCCAGCAAAATGGCACAAAAAACTGGTAGTGGCCTGGCTGCGTGTATAATTCCCGGCCTGACTTATGGCGCATTTCCACTACACGGCCTCGCTCGGTATGGCTAGGCCTCGTTAGGACTGGCTCACTTTATGGCGCATTTCCATTACAGTTTAGGAACTGTTACTGGGGTAGTATCTATAGTAACGCAGTGTAGGCGGAGCCGTGACGTCATCTTCAATGAGAACCCCAGAAAAACAACACAGCCGTTAGCTGTTAGCACTCAGAGCTCACAGCTCCTCATATATGTTCAGAAACTAGACAAAAGTTAAACAAGTACAAACCACAGACTGTCTGTGTCATGGCGAATACAGTCGCTGGTTTATTTATGTCTGTATAGGCCGTTGTGAGTGTGGACGGTCGGAGCATATATTGCGTTAGCTTAGCCAATCTCCATTTAGAAAACACGCATTTTAAAAGGTTTTTCGCCTGCCGTCTGTCTGCAGACTTGTCAAAGCATTAATTCATGGTTTTTACTAACCGGTATCAGTATGTTGTTACTTCGGCATCATTTTGAAACGTGTATTACAATTAAATCACGGTCAAATATGTCCATCTTGTTGTAGTTGTAGCCCCTTGCCAGCGATTCTCTCTCTAGTTTAGCATACTCAGCCCGACTCAGCCTCGTTGTTCCTGGCCCTAGAACCACGATTTTATGGGGCCAGAAAAACTGTGAATTAGGACCCGCTAGCCGGTACTAGGCCAAGTGGAAACGCAACCAAAGACGGGTCGCTGACGTCACAGCTCTCTTAAACGGGGCTCCGCGCTGTAGTGGAACCGCGCCATTATTGTCCCAGTCCGGCCCTGCACAACGCTGTTATGAAAGTTTCTCTGGCATTCTACAGGTGATGTTAGCATAGCAACCGAACCAATCAGACTATCTTGACTACTTGTTGCTATCATATTGTGGCATAAGCCGTTCTCTACAGGCACATTTTACTGGCGTAGTTTTCGTTATGATTTTACTTGTGATGGCCACATGTAGCCCATGTATTTATTCCATCCGATAGCTGCAATAATACAAAACAACAGGAAAACGTCTGCCTCTTCACAATGGTCAATAACAGTGAACGGATGGTTATTAAAGTAAGGTGAAATAAACAGAATCACACTAAGCCTGGTTAGTGTTGCCTGACTTTATATAAGTGTTTATATCAGGGTTGCCAACTTTGGGTACCTGGCTGGAGTGAGATTTTGATATCATGGGTTTAATTCGGTTTAATTACACATATGCGCACGAAATGACTGCTATCGTGTCAGCAGAGGGACCTTAGCATATATATAGGATATATATACAATATATACAAATACACAATAATGGACACAGACTATAAAGGGCACAGTTTCATTCACTAATGAAAGTCAAACATGTTTGTTTCCACTGTTTTATTGTGTGCCTGTCGTGATAAGCAATTAATTGACTTATCGTACGATAAATAAAAATGAACTCGATAACTTTTCTGACCTCGATAAATTGCCATTTACAGTACATGAGGATGTGACTAGCAGTTTGAAAGGATGTACTTGAATTATTATTATATATTATCATTATGTCAGTGGTCTAAAATGGTCATACAACGGTGCCGACAATATTATCGTTTATCGCAATAATTTCCGGGAAAATGTATCCAACAAAATTAATTATCGTGAGAGGCCTATACATGAAACACACACACACAAACAAATCTACAGACTTCCTCCAAACTGCCAAATATATTAATTAACACACTCTCACTCTCATATACTCTTTGACTCTATTTTGGCCTAGTAGAACAATAAGCAGCAGACTTTTACTTTTTTATCATTTCTACTGGATCTTAGATCTGCGCATGCGCTCCAGAGTATTTTTGTTGGGTAATCTATGGTAGGGCTAACCCATACAGTGGTGGGGCTCAAGTCAGTATTTGCAATGTAATTACATACACGCTCCCCCCGACAGTGAAATGCCACACGTGAGGTTTAGATTATTTCCCTGTCTCAATCCAAATTGAACTGTATGAAATAAAAAGGCACATTTGTCTTGTAGTAAATAAAAAGGGCGACCTGGAGCCAATCCTGCAATTTCCCCACAGGTGAAAGAGTTGACCCCTGCAGGGGGGGTCTGGGGGGATTCTCCCCCAGGAGAATTTTTTAAATACTAACATAAAATACACATTCTGGTACTCTCTTGAGAAGAAAAATAAATAAATCTATTACTACACATTTAAAAAAATGAATGCCATATTAGTTTTTTGTTACTTTGTTCTGAAAGCTGAACCTGCTGCTCCTCACAGAGAGAAGAGGGAAGAGGCTGTGTGAATTACTTTACATTGTGGATAAGGGTGGATAGCCCCCATTGTTCTGTGTGTCAAAATGAAAGACAGCCCACACACCTATCAATCATCAAACCGTGGGGTCTTATTTCATTACGTGTTGATTTCTATCAACACGTAATGTTGTATCGATGATATGAGATGTACTACCGCAAAAGTATTCTCATCTCCGTCGGGACTTCCTGCAACAACACCACGCCGTTATCGTGATTCTGATTGGCCAGAATACATTATCAAAGATGTTCTATTGAGAAGACGATCACTACGTGACAAAAGTTTTCAAAACCGTTTCTCGTCTTCGTATTCTTATTTTTGGCGTGAGAATAGTTTGGGCAGCGTGAGAGCGTGAGATTGAGAGTGAAAGCGTGTGTCACACGCCAGATGCGTGAGAGTTGGCAACCCTGGTTTATATAAGTGTGTGGTCGCGTTCTACTCACTTTGCTCAGCGCTACTGCTTGTTACAACTTGTATTCGCTGTACTCACCATGAACTGTTATTGCTCAGGTTAATCTCAACCTCCTCCAATGTAAGCAAGACGTATTTGATCTTGCCCGGTTGCCGAGTGGGGCCAGACCAGACTCCAGCAAAGGTCAATTGTGTCTAGAGTGCGCCATCTAGTGGGATCAACTGAAATGCCGGGTATTGCAGGAAAAAGGCAAAATGAATGCGGTCTTATCCTACAGTTTTAAAAAGCAGAAATAATCTGAGCTGACCAAAAATGCTTTTAAATAAGTTTTAGGTTGCGGTCGAATAGTCCATTTAGCTTAGGAACCTTCCTAACGGAGTGAAATGACCCGGAAGTCCCTCAGTGGCAGCCATGATAAGTGCCGTTCGAATTCTCTAGATCAGTGGTTCTCAACTGGTCAGGCCTCGGGACCCACTTTTTCCTTTGTCAATAGATCGCGACCCGAAATTTTGAACCACTCAAATCTATTCAACAAAGAATTGTGCTGTAATATATACGCTTTTCATCATACAATATGAATTCAAGTGAAGTACAGTGCATATATCCCTTATATTCCTTCACAGAACTTTAAAAAAAGGTTTAATGAGATGATGGAATCAAAGCTGAACTGTATAACATAAAAAGGCACACATGCTGAAAACCCAACCCCAGCAGGGGGTCTGGGAGGATTCTCCCCCAGGAGATTTTTTGAAATGCTAACATATAAACTACGCATTCTGGTACACTCTGAGAAGAAAATAAATAAATCTATTGCTACCCGACATATTAATAATATCAATCAATCAATGTTTATTTATATAGCCCAAATGTTACATTTGTCTCAGTGGCTTCACAGTTTGTACAGAATATCAGTATGACAATACGACACCCTCTGTCCTTAGACCCTCACATCGTACAAGGAAAAACTTCCAGAGAAAAACCCCACAGTTTAAAGGGAAACATGGGAGAAACCTCAGGGAGAGCAACAGAGGAGGGATCCCTCTCCCAGGACGGACAGACGTGCAATAGATGCCGTGTGTAAATCGAAGAGATAATACATTTTACAGCGTAGGTAGACCAAATGTTTGGAAATGCATGTGTCTATAATAAGAAGATGAATCCACGAGGATGTCAACAATCCTGTGGGAGCCATCAGGGAAGTAGTATGATGAGAGTCAGGCAGGACCGCAGAGACAGGTTCAGCCACGACTCGAAGTCCAGGACTCAAATCCAGAACTCAGGATAGAGGATCCAGGACACAGGACCACAGCAACAGGATCAGCCACGACTCAGGATCCCGGCGTAGATAGACACCAAAAAGAAATTTGGGGGAAGCTGGGTTATTCGGAACATGAGAGTACACAGGTACAGACAGAGAGAAGGAAGAAGCAACGTGTCCCCCGACAGTCTAAGCCTATAGCAGCTAAACTAACGTGTCTACGTACATGCACTCCCTTAGGATAGGTTGAGGGAAAGGGGTAGCAAGTAAGAAGTAAGGAACAGAGGTGGAGAGGCACAACGTGTCTACGTACATGCACTCCCTTAGGATAGGGTGAGGGAGAAGAGTAGGAACTAAGATGTATGCGCCACATCTATACCTTGAGCGCATTGCTCCTAAAAAGTTTTTTGGCACTGACACCAATCAACAGTTGTGCGTCGACTCGGCAGGGATCAAGGCACGTATATGCCTCTCCCTGCTTCCACCGTCTACACACAACCAAATGACATACCATCAGTAAGGAAAAAGAGTAAGAACTAAAATGTATAGGTGAAGAGGCACAACGTGTCTACGTCAATGCACTCTTATTCGATTATTTTATCAACTATAAGCTTTATCAAAAAGGAAGGTCTTAAGCGTACTCTTAAAAACAGATAGGGTGTCTGCCGCCCGAACACAAACTGGAAGCTGATTCCACAAAAGTGGAGCTTGATAAGAAAAGGCTCTGGCTCCCATTGTACTTTTAGAGACTCTAGGAACAACCAAAACCCTGCATTCTTGGAACGCAATGCCCTAGTAGGACAGTAGGGTATAATGAGTTCTTTAAGGTAAGATGGCGCCTGCCCATTAAGGGCTTTGTAGGCGAGAAGAAGAATTTTTAATTCTATCCTGTGTTCTTTAGGGAGCCAGTGTAAGGCAGCCAGAACAGGAGTAATGTGGTCCCTTTTCCGAACTCTAGTTAGTACACGTGCTGCAGCATTTTGAATCAGCTGAAGCGACTTAACTGACTTCTTGGTACACCCTGATAATAAAGAGTTACAATAATGCGAGTGCTTAAGCTGTAGTAACGTGTGATTACAACGTCAGGTAGCTGCCGTGATCAAGAATTGTAAACCGATCGATTAAAGGAAACCTATCATGCTATATTTAAATGATATATTGTAGGGCCATACCTATATAAGGTATATTTATACGTTTCTGTTTTCAAAATACCAAACAGATCTTGCATTTTAGCCATGCCTCATTTTGCTCTATGTGCTGTTTGCTGTCTACGGGTCTGATTCTGCTGACCACGCCCCCCTGCAGGAGAGGTGAGCCGTGCTCTGATCAGCTGCTGGGCTGTCAGAAGAGGGGGAGAAAAAGAGATCTCCGTCCTCCTGTTTTATTATATAGAGTCGTTATTCATTTGTTTTAAAGCTCAATAAATAACAAAGAAGACCTTTGACCGGCACTTTTCTAATTTAAACTTTAACGGACATCTTGACCGGCGAAACAAACTGAAACTGAAACTCTGCCGCACGGTCCCCTTGTTCCTTGGAAGAGGCGGAGAGGTGGGTGTTTGTCATCTGCTGGTGGACTAACCGGAGAGAATTACAGTGCTTGCCTCGACGGGGAGGGATTACATTGCATTAAAGCAGCAGGAGCAAACGCTTGCCTCGGGGAGGGAGAAAGAAAGCCACAGCGGAGAATAAACTGAAGGGTAACCATGGTAACCAAGTCTTCTTCGCTGCTTTTGTGGCAGACTACAGCGCCACTTACAGGCCTGGCATATGTACTACAGCGTCTCCAGCGCTTTCGAGCGGCAATGGCCGTGGCTGTCGTCTCCTGATTGGTGGAGTTGGCCCAATAGCCGTAGCACCACCGTCCTGACGTCAGGACAGTGTTCAAATCTGGATCAGTTTTTATCAGATCCGTTGCAGCCCCTTTTTTAGAGATTTGGGTATGGAGGAAAATAGAGAGGGTTGTGTTTTCTGACACTTGGTGAGTTCCCTGGAACACCGGGGACACATATTCATGTAGAAAAGACGTACAAAAGTGCATTTTGCATGATAGGTCCCCTTTAAGTTAAGATAATATAAGCTATCAGCAGCAGAACAGGCACACAGGATAGCCCGGAGGTGACGACAACAACCGGAAGTGACAACACGCTTACCGCAATAGTGAGGGTCCGTGTAGGAATGTAAAGCTCTGAGTGTGTTTCTGAGAAGTGCATCAGAAACACACTCTAATAATATTTTATGCCATTGTTTGTTTTTCACTTTGTTCTGACAGCTTGCTGCTCCACACAGAGAGAAGAGCAAAGAGGAGAGAGTCTGTGTGAATTACTTTAAATTGTGGGTAAGGGTAGATAGCTCCCATTGTTCTGTGACCTGTCAATCATCAAACCGGGGGTCATATTTCATTATGTGTTCATTTGTATCTGAAGTTGTACCCATGGATGTATAAAGGGTACATCCATGGGTAGAACGGACAAAGTGTCCGTTCTACCCATGGATGTACCCTTTAGACACAAAGTGTCCGTTCTACCTCAAAGTTATTCTCCGTGGGGACTTCCGGCAACAATCTTGATTCTGATTGGCCAGAAGACTCGAAAAAACATCAGCAAAGATGTTTTATTGAGAACATGATCACTACGTGACAGAAGTTTTCAAAACCGTTTATGGTCTCCGGTACTTCCAGTCCAACGCCTACTGCATGCACAGCGTTAGAAAATTGGGCCTTCAAAAAAAAAGAACTCGCACATCTGCGACCCACTCGAAACGGGTGGGTCGCGACCCACGAGTTGAGAACCACTGCTCTAGATGATAGGAAAGGAGGTTTCAAACTTCCTTTATAACCTCCTTTAGCTTAGGAACCACTGGACCTCCCTAACCTAAAGGAGAGGAGAAAATGCCTGCCCCACAATACCTTGCAGCCGCAGCATTTGCCCGTCACACAAACAGTCGGCCGTTCACGGAAACAACCGATTATGACCGAGAAAATTATATCATGAAAATTACGGTGCTTATTAAGCTTTTTAAAAAACGTATGTGGTAAGTTGCCAAGTGCTTTGTTTTGAACGTTCATCAGTATTATAATCAAAAAGAGAAATATGAACGTTAGTTTTTACTGAAATGATCAAATAAAGTCAACATTTCAGAGTCTTTACTGAGCTGTGTGGGGTTTGTTCAACTTTGAAAAGATGTTTGAATGGTGATATACACAGTGATAGATGTTAAGGACTAACGTTTATAATAAATACATTTGTCATTGATTTTAAGATCTTTTCATAGTTCATACAATCATACGTATTGGGATCATTTGTATTAATGTGGACCGGAGGGAGAGGGTGACGAGCATAAGTTTCACTTTCCTTTTTTATTTCAATTCCACTTCGTTCATGAGAATATGTTTCTCTGTTGTCCCCGTTCATAAAGCATAAAACAACAGCATCAGAGCACGGTGCAGAGTCTCTAGATGAGTTTACAGTAGTCCCTCGTTCTTATTAAACATCCATGTTGTAGTCCGCTGTATAGAAAACTGTAGTTTCCATAGTTTCCCCACAGCAGCAGGCGCACATTTATGACCTCCGCTGGCGCATCATAAACACGTTGGATAGTGAAAGTGCAGTCGATTCTCTAAAGTACCGCAGTCTCTTCTCTTAAGTCCTTTTGAATTCTCCTATCCACTATCCCTTAACCCGTGACGTTTCACTCAGAGGTCAAGGAATAGACGATAGGGTTAGAACTTAGGAGCTGATTTTTGGACTATTCGACCGCAACCCTGGTTTAATAGGTAACACTTAGGGTAAGGGTACATGAATCATCATGAATTCATGCATGACTTAATGCATGAAAAAGCATGAATTAATTAATGTAGTACTTTATGAACTATCAGTAATGTACAAGGATTAATAGTATCTCATGCATGATCTCATCTTTGTGATCCTCAAATAAGTCAGGCCCTTATGTCTATTTAGGCATCATGTATTGGCAATTTTACAAATGCAAATTAGATCATAATTTTGGACTTAATTTCAATTATCAATTATTTGGTTAGGACTTTTTTTTATGTATCATACAGTATTATCTTAGAGCTCACAAACCATTTAAGATAACTCATTCATAATATGAACAAACTTTAATTTATAATCCAAAGCCAACAAGATCACATTTTCACATATGTTACATAAGAAAGCAATAACATTTTTCGGCAAAGACACATCTTGGCAATAGTAAGTTAATAGTAAATCATACCATGTTTGTATTGTTTAATTATTTGTGATTTTAACTTGACCACAACAGATAAAATGCACTGAAATTACTTGCGTATAGATCATCAGGGATTTATCTTTCAGAAAAAAACACCTGACTCATATGTAATGATAATAGATGTGAGGCACGAACAGGGGCTATCTTGAAACGTCCATCTTCTTCATATCTGAAGTCAGTGAGCTCTTGGTGGTTCAATCAGGGAAACATGACCCCGAATGTCCTTCAGTCAACGACGAGAGGTCCTTTCTTATGCCTGTTTCCTAGCCAGTTAAGTCCATTCTATAACTGCAAGATGTTCTTTCAAAGGTTTCTCAGTTCGGTTTCTCCAAAGCCGCCAAATTATTGATTTGTAGTTAATCATGATTACAACACTTTGAATTCAACAGAATACATGCACTGCTGTGACCGACAGACCGGGTCACCACTTTATTTGAAGGGGCACAAACATGATGAAGTAATGACGAAATAATGCTTAGTTAATGATTACAACACTTGGAATTGCTGTGACTGGTCAGTTTTTTGGCCTGTCACTTTAACTGCAGATCTAGTACTACATTAATTAATTCATGCTTTTTCATGCATGAATTCATGATGATTCATGTACCCTTACCATAAAGTGTTACCGTTTAATACACACAGTTAAGCTCACACACACTATTGAATGATGAAAACCAAAAAGGAAAACCAGTCTGCGTTTAGATAAAAATAATCCCCAATTTGTTTTAATGTTTCATTCATCTGATTACGCCTTTTTGTATGTAACTGTAAGGGAATACAGTTATCTTTTGTTTTATTCTGATTACGTAATGCCGTTACATGTATTCCATTACTCCCGAGCCTGTCCACAGAAGTGATAGTTGGTCTTGAGTAAAAGTACCAGAGTGTAGGAATACTATGTTACAAGTCAAAGTCATGTGTTCATGTTACTCAAGTAAAATTACGAAAGTATTAGCAGTATTATCAGAATAATATATATGATATGTTTTATAATAATTGATCATGAAAGTGTTCTCAAAGCTGGTAAAGGTGCAGCTAGTTTGAATGACTTTGTATACTGCAGGGTAGCTTGTGAATTTACTCCAGGTGGAACTAAAGTCTGATTTAACACTTGATTATATTTCACATCATTCATCCAGATCTGTAAAGTAACTAAAGGTATTAAATACATGTAGTGGAGTAAAAGTACACCATTTACCTCTGAATTGTAGGGGAGTAAAAGTACACCATTACCTCTGAACTGTAGTGGAGTAGAAGTACAAAGTAGCATAAAATGGAAAAAGTATCTTAAATGTACTTAAAGGTGGGGTAGGTAAGTTTGATGAAAACCGGCTTCGAGATACACTTTTTGTTATATTCCATGGAATGCTCTTAACATCCCGATCGCAATGAATATCTGAAGTGCTTTGACAAAAAATCCATAAAAATATGTCATCTGTGGAAGCCGTAGTACTGTAAAAAGTACGACCAATCATTTTAGCCGGCCCGGCTAAAATAACTGGATGGCCTACCTGCCTGTCAGCCTTCCATCTGTGCACAAACTTATCTCGTGCCCTCATTGGTCATGTGCGCGTTCGTGTGTGTTGGAGGAGGGGCTCTGTAAGGAAGTAGCAGATTTCTTCCGGCTGTGTATTTTCAAATTCTAGCGATCTCGAGCTGGTTTCTCCAAAATTACCTACCCCACCTTTAAGTACAGTTCTTGAGTAAATGTACTTACTTCCCACCTCTGCCTGTCCATAAGTTAAAGCTGTATATTGTGTGGTATTTATCATTTGTTTTCTGTCTCCAGCTCAGGAGGGTCAGACATGTGACCTGGGGGGGGTGGTGTACCGCAGCGGGGAGTCCTTCGAGCCCAGCTGTAAACATCGCTGTGTGTGTATGAACGGAGAGATCGGCTGTGTGCCGCTGTGTGCCAGTGACTTCCTGCTGCCCTCCCCTGACTGCCCGTACCCACAGCGCATACACATCCCCGGGAGGTGCTGTGAGGAGTGGGTGTGTGCGCAGACGCCGCCGGACCAACACTACCAGTCAGTGCTGGCCGGTCAGTCTCATCTTTGTAACATCAACTGCTCCTAGTTTTTATTTCTGTGGTATATCCGAGTTTCCTCTAGAACACTGGTTCCCAACCTGGGGGGCGTGCACATATAATTGTAACATGATTGTCGCTAAAAGCCTTGTCTCTACATTACAATACAATATAAAAAATAATTGATTAATTAATTTTAATAAAAATTCAAGTTAGTAGCTAATAAAGGTATAAAAAGACAGAAATGTATAATCTTTTCTTTAATAGAAATGTTTCTTCTGCCCGTAAAGTGTCCAAACCAGGCTTTT
Source organism: Trematomus bernacchii (assembly GCF_902827165.1). Lineage (NCBI taxonomy): Eukaryota > Metazoa > Chordata > Actinopteri > Perciformes > Nototheniidae > Trematomus > Trematomus bernacchii. The sequence goes on from NW_022987571.1 coordinate 2,625,164, forward strand.
CTGGATAAGCGCATTTTTAAAACATAGTCATTGTCCATGCCGGTTTCAGTTGGATTATTTGTCACAGTTGCTCCGATCAGATCGGTCTCCTCCATTTTGTAGATTATTTATGACTTTTGAATCCACATAAACACATCGGCAAAATCCGGTTTACTTTGAACATGTGTTTTAAACAGTTTTATCCCTTTGTGAATTGTTTCCACTTGCGCCGTCCTTTAATTTTTTCATACAGTGGGCATCCAAATGAATTAATCCTGAGTCCAATAACCATCAAAGTCACTCCAATAGTGCTCCTTGATTACGCTGTCATCCTCCTTTAACAACATACTTCACATTCATCCAGTTTGTGACAGCAGTTGTAGCATTTTTGAGACTTTGAAACTTTAATTACCGCTGTTGCGCCCCCAACAACAGGGGGGGGGGCGCAACTTCCAACAGAAGTCATTTGGGGGGCTCTTGGGAAAAAAGGTTGGGAGCCCCTGCTCTAGAAGATAAATCAGGTGCAAGTCATTCACAGTTTTCCTCTGGGCACAATGGAGATCAGTCTGGGGCAAAATGGGTGGAACAATATACCAAAAACAGTACTAATATATATAAATCATGTTAGACACAGAAAGTATATATTATATATAGTATATATATATATATATATATATATATATATATATATAAAAGGGCGTGACAGTACAGATGAAGCGTCTTATTTTGGACAGTTTTGAAGTGCGAGGGTCGTGATCGGTTCGTGCCAGTTCCGTGATGGCCGGCCGGCCCCCAGTCTGACCTTGATACCGCCCCCATGATAAAATACATTTAATTATTGTGAAGCCAGCTGCCAATGGATCATTGATCCACAGGGGGTGCAGTGGGGTTCCACACTGGAGTCATGTGAAATCAACTTCTTTGTTGTTAAGATCCATACAGTGTATGTCACGGATAGGATCATAGTCTGTGCTAAATAAGACATGTAATCATTTAAATAATGTTGTTTTAGTCGGAAAAAACGAACGAGCCGGCTCTCCCGATTTTTAATCCTAATTTAATCGTCATTCATTGATGTTTATGTTCGCCGAATTGACATGAAATCACTGACAAATATGAATATTCTGTATTCAACTTCATTGAAACGATCAGGATGGGGTGTTATTTTTCCCCACAATGACCAAGTCGCTGCAAATGATCCCATGTATTACATGTGCATGGCCACATTCTCAACAAAGTTACGTAACGAAACATTCTGTATTCCTTGCTTACTTTTTATTTAATGCTTTATAACAGCTGGAATAGTTCGTTTAGAACAGGCACCTCACTCGCAATCTTGCTCCTCCGCAACGCCTACCACCTTACCTCCGGCTGAAATTATGAATGTATAGTAATCATAGATAACACGGCAGGGTCCGTTACAGTTTGTTTTCATCTGATTTCAAATATTTCAAATGTCTGAAGTTAATAAATACATTCTCAGTGTTCAAGTCAATAATAGTCATATAAGAAAAGTACTGATCTAATAACAGAGATTTTATAAGGACTTTTCAATGTTCGACATCGCTCATGTGAAATACAGTAAACTGGATGTTGTGGTGCCGAGAGGCGGGGTATCAAAAGTACAAGCTAAACTTTTATTTAGCATCTGAACACACTTGTAAACAACGTGATGCCCGGGAAGCGAAGACCCGGCGGAAACAGCTGGTCTGTTCACTAAAATGGTCCCGTGTACAGTATATCTGGTTACTAATGTATAGCGGATCTTTGTTAAGATCCATATGTCACGGATAGGGATCATAGTCTGTGCTAAATAAGACATGTATAATTTACAAAACATCACCATGTTGTTATGCGCATGTGCGAGATGTCACGTTGTAATAACAATAACTCATCTCTCTCGGTTTTTTTTTGTTTTCTTTGTGTGCTTTGCCAAAGCCACTGTGTCAAGTGTCCTAGTTGGGTTGCCGTAACGAACAGCAGCCGGCTCTCGATTTTTAATCCTAATTTAATCGTTTATGTTCGCCGAATTGACATGAAATCACTGACAAATATGAATATACTGTATTCAACTTCATTAAAATGTTATTAACGTGCCTAAACTCAGTAATTCTCAGTAATTCACTAAAAATTACTTAAATTGATGGGGAAAAATAACACCCAGGGATCAAGATCCCTCCGCGACGCGACGCGGAGGGATCTTGATCCCTGGGTGTTATTTTTCCCCATAATGACCAAGTCGCTGCAAATTATCCCGCTTATTACATGGCCACAAAGTAACGACATGACTCCCAATATTAATTAAAATGCTTTTATGGATTTAGAAAATATTTTTATTGATTTAAAAAATAGTTGTATGTATTGATTTAAATTGACATGCATCCGCTAAGAAAAATAGTCCGTTGTTACCGTTTTTTAAACAGTCAGAATGAAACGGCAGCTCTCAGCTGTGTGTTCACACTCCTAATGGCCCATCACAGCTCTCTCCCCCCCTAATCTTTCTTTTCCAACAGTTAAGTTAACTGTAGGTTACTCTGAGTGACAAGCTTACAGTTAGTGAAGTAACACTTTTTTTTTGTGAGTCACGACCTCGCTGTTTCATTCTAACATAACGCTCCAAATATGACTGTTTCCACTCGGACTTCAATACAGCAACACCATTGTTTGGTTTCCATGGTAGCGTGTCTCTTTAGTAGCGTGCACTCCTTTCCTGTAAATTACAGGTCCAGCCAGGCAAAACAGTAATATGAAATATGAACGTTCGTTTTTAACTGAAATGATCAAATAAAGTTAAAATGTCACAGTGTTTACAAACATTGACCATACCGTTCACCAGCCCCCACCCCACTATGTTGAGTATAGCCTACTCTTTGTTTAAAACGAATTGGCCATCGGAATGTGTGTGTCCCAACCCCCCCCTGTGATATCTCTTCTCCAGCAGTCTGTAGTTTGTCCGTAAACTTTAGAATGAAATGTAATACCGGTTAGTTTTTTGTGTTCATACTGACAGAAGAAGAAATAAATTAAGTATGAATGAGAATAAGACTTATGTAATGTATTGACATTTGATCAGTAGCCTATAAATGTATTACTAACTTTATCCACTGTGGTACCGAAGCTTGGATCACCGCCAAAGACATGGCCGAGGGCAGCTGGCAGCTTTCAATATTTTTCATGTGCGATTCTAACGCTTTCAGAAAGTGAAACATACAGCATCATTTGAGAAAAAATAAATCAAAATAAGCGTTATAAATGAACCCTGACTACTTGTGTTTAGGACTCACTGTATTTTGCTACTCTCTAGGTCTGTGGGCCAAATCCAGATATGGGGGGGGGGGGTTCTGTTAGAAGGTGTGAGGGGAGGGGGGGGGGGAGAGAGTTAGACGCTCGTGAATTGTCAACAGGGGGGGGGCCTCTCTGCACGGAGGAGCCGCGGAGAGAGTGAATCACAGTTGATCTCATAAACATCATGACCAATGTGCGAGGGTGATGACATCAGAGCATCGTCCTATGGGCTTAGCCCCGGACAGGTACAACAGGTATTCACTCAGAGGGGGGGTAGTTACCCATTTACATGTCAAAAAGCAACAAACAGTGGGCGGGTGGGGGAAGTATACTGAGAAGTATATAATGAGAACTGCTACCAATGGTGGCCTATTAGTTACTTACGAAATACTTATTTGTAGCTTTTTTTTATCTGCAGTAGGAAATGCAGAGAGTAGCGACCAGGGCTGGTCCAACCCTGATCTGTAAAGTGATCTAACTAAGTGCTATTCATTTTCTTGACGGGGAAGTGCAGTGTAATGGGGGGCTTATATGCATTTGAAAGCAATTAAATCACACAGTCGTATACAATAGGCATTAAAAGCACCGTCGATAACCATTGCCCTTCTCCTATTCAAACCAAAAGAGAAAATGCAGATATTACACTCTGAAAAGAAAGGGAGACATATCTGTACTCTTAGTGCCAAGTAGCTAAATAATTCTCCAAATCAAACCAAATCAAACCAAGATATCTGGGTATTCACTCAGAGGGGGGTCGGTGAACCGGGCAGAGTTTTTCGCCGGTCAACGTGTGTGAAAGTTTAAAGTTTATCATCTAAATTTGCCGAAACAAGTTTTAATATTCTGAAAGCCAAGACTTTGTTTATTTGAAATCAGATGAAAAACAAACTGTAACGGACCCATTTTATTCATATTCCGAGTCATAAAGACTTTATTTAAAATAAACATTTATAACTAGTTTAGGTTGTTTGAGAGGTACAGCTACCATTCTTTAATTAGATGTTTGATAAGTGCATGCAGATCACATAAAACACGTACACAGATACATTATTTTGTATTTTTATTAAATTTGACAATCTCAATTTCACTTTCCACTATGTCCACCGTTTGTTTTTTCACAACCAATGGCAGAACTTTATTTGAGGCCTGTAATTAGTCAACTACAGGTCTCTTGAAGTCTTTTTCTTCCAAAAAGCTTGTGGACAAGATGTTATTGCTCTTGGGGCATTAAAAACAAGATTTTAACTTTAGTTTTTTTATATAATATCTGCATTGTCTCTTGTGAAAAAACTAAGTCTTACTTTGGCCATAGTTATTTTAATATATAGCGCCATCTCCTGGTTAAACCCTGAAATTGGAGAATAGTGGGAGGGCCTAACATTCCTGAATACTGGTCTTTGGCAGGTCTTAGGCAGGCAACTGGCTGGCAGTCGGCAGGAAGCTGTATGCTGGGGTCCAAAATAAGAGGCTCCATCTGTATGTTGCCCAGCAATTATTATTTCAGCTTTTTGCTTTATTTCTGATTCAGCTGCTAAACCCCCAAACCAGCGTAACTAGATGTAGGATCAGGTTCATACTTTTTAGGATATTTTGTGATTCTTATAATTACAAGTGTGTGCCAATTGAAACCAACATCCTTACAAATATTTAAAAAAATATTTTTGTAGAAATATTGTAAAGGTTATAGTACTACAACAAATCATAGTACAGTATGTCAACAAAGTCACACTATAATATTTCTTACAAATGTCCTAATAGTATGTCAGGAAAAATGTATTGTATGTCATAGAAAACAATCATACAACATGTTATAGAATTGCACTTGCCAATTATACCAGAGATTTTTGTTATTGATATTAGTGATGCCTTTCAAAATTCAGCGTTTTATTCTTGTATGCAATGTGGGATCAACTCTAGACCACGGGTTGTTTTTCTTTAAGTCAGTAACATTCACTACCCCCCACCCCCCAGTAGATGTTACCTATGTAGGCTTTTTGTACTTTATCATCAATTTAAGTGATTTGGGGATCTTGACCCAGACAACATGGTTATTAACCAGAATGTCATTAAATAGGTATAGTCCCATTTTAAACCTCAAACCACATCTAAAGACAGATCAACAGCATAAATCAATGTATATATTTACGTGTTAAAGCTACTTCCGTTCATGACTTTCTGGACCCACAACTGTTGCATATGTTGTTCATCTTTTTCTCAATTTTTGGGATACATTCAACCCTGAAAATACACCCATGCCTCCTCATGAGCAGTCGTCTTTTTGAAAAAACAATAATATCAATCACCAATTGACTTTTTTAATCATTCCCCCCCACTTCTCCTTTATCACCCTTCTTCTTTAGGAGCCTCTCAGATTCTCCCCTTACCCTCTTCAGATCCACTCTTCAGGCAGGTGTTTCCCAATGGACCGCAGGCAGAGAGTCCAAGAGATAACTGCATAGTCCAGACTACAGAGTGGAGTGAGTGCTCGGCCACCTGCGACATGGGCGTCTCATCCCGCATAACCAACGACAACCAGCGGTGCCAGCTGGAGAGGCAGAGCAGGATGTGCATGGTCCGGCCCTGCAACACCCAGCAGGGAAAAGAAATCAAGGTGTGTGTTTACTTTCAATTAACAGTGGGGTTTGAGGATAAAAACATACTCCAATAATAACTTCCCAGATGAATAACCCTTATTAAGTTGATCTGACATTACACAACTGACCCAACCTAGTCTCCACAGGCAGATGGCCAAGTGCCCTAAAAGATGGCACCATGAGCTTTTAGATTTGGGTTAGTAATCTTTCACTATGCAGTTCTGTCAGGCTCCATTTATGGCTCAAAGGTTAGCTGTGCCTATATTTATGAAGGTATTATAACAGGGAGGCTCCGTATTCTGAACCAATTTCAGGTTGTTCATGGCTGAGTTCCAATCTATTTGCCCTGTCACAGCAGGACTCACAAACCAAACTATCACCTCCAGAAAGCATTTGGCAGTCGGCTGCTGACTGTAGATTAAACGGACCGTTCTGATAATGTACGTTGAGTTATCCGAGTTAGAAAAGTGGACAAAGTCTGAAATCTAGGTTTTTAGTAGTAAATATCAGGATCTCAGTTTTGTAAAGAAATACAGTATAAATATATATATGTAATGTCTTTAAAACAATTCAAGAAGGTGCTTATTTTTTTCCACTATTAACAGGGATGCAGCTAATTGACATGTCTAGGTATAAGATATCCCAATACCAGCATATACTGTTCATAGAAATCCAAAAGACCAAGAACTGAACCTTGAGGTACTCCGCGGCACAAAAATGTAAAATGTTGGATTAGGAGTTGCCAATACCTGATAAGAAGCGCCTATCTTGTAATTTCTGTTTCATTACTACTTACCGAAGTATTTTCTGAGAATGTCATGGTCAATCATAGCAAATGTTCCACAAACGTACGGAATACAACAGTGTTCTCCTTAGCAGTAGAAGTCAGAAATTAACCATCTCTGAAATTTCCAAATTGAAAAGATTTGAGTTTTCAACTAAGCCATCTAATAATATACTTTAAATCACAACAGTCACAACTAACATAGAGAGGTGCAGTGACGCGTCCTAAAACCCGGAAGTAAGCTGCGCATGGGTTCCCTCGACAAAAAAGCAATGGGATTTCGCCCTATGGGTTTTGGAAAATAGCTCGAAATAAGGTCTGTGGAAAACGAACCTCTAATCGATAGATTTATGATTAGAAAATGATAAAAGTAGGGTAGACATGTGGATATTATCCGGCTGAACAAAACGTGCATTTATCAAACAGGTACGTTTTCCACAGATCTTATTTCGAGCTATTTTCTAAAATCCTATGGAGAAATCTCATTGCTTTTTTGGCGAGGGAACTCATGCGCAGCTTACTTCCGGGTTTTAGGACGCGTCACTGCACCACTCTATTAAGAAGTACTTTTACTCTGTGATGATGCTAATGCATGACATCGAGATCTGATTATGTGTCCGTCCCACAGAAGGGGAAGAAATGCATCCGGACACCAAAGGCCCAGCATGGGTTTCGCTTCAAGCTGTCGGGCTGCTCCAGCACCAGGGTGTACAAACAAAAGTTCTGTGGTGTCTGCACAGACAATCGCTGCTGCACGCCACACACCACCATCACAGCCGAGGTGGAGTTCGAGTGTACAGAGGGAGAAACGTTCACCAAAAAGATGATGTTTATTAAGACCTGCTCCTGCCATCATGAATGTCCGCAAGATAACGACATCTTCCTGGCGTCCAACATTCGGAGGATGATTGGCGACTATGATAACGATATGTGATTACGCACACACTCATTCAGACATATAGGTCAGAACTGCACCATTATAACACCCAACTGGACCTTACAACTATACCTATGCCAAACCTTCTGTGTAATCCAGCCTTAAGGTAATGGGTCAGTAAAAAAGATAACATTTTCTTCTTTCACCTTTGTTTAGTTGAAGTGCAGCTCTTAGGTCGCAAGACTTTATGAACTGCCTTACATTAAAGGTACGTAATTTCAGAGGACAGATGCACTGACAAAAAAATGTAAGGACAGATTTCAGATGCTACAAATTTGCTTTTTCTCTGCATCAATACATATAGTAATCATCATAGAGCAGTGGATGGTGATGTATCAAGCGTTTGCGTTGGTACTCCAGAATCAAAGAAAAGCTCAGGACAAATATAAATGTTTGCTACAAAATCCTCTAGTCTCAAAGCTCCACCTTCTAGTTTCACATGAAACATTGTTGTATTTTGGCAAAATCCTTCCACATCTGTTCAAAAATGCAATTTGCAAGGGGTTGTGGACAGTTGGACAAACATGATCTGATGCGAGAGAACATCTTTGAACAGAGACTGGGGTTTACTATTTCCGAACATCACAACCAGCTGTTATCATGTGACCTCAGTTTCACACCTAGATCGCTGAGCTCGTTAGGTAAATTGACCTTTTAGCTGACATTATTCTGCCGTTTCAATATATCAAAATGAATTGACATTCCTAAAGATAAATGTGATTTTGTTACTAAGAACAGACCAGGATAATGCAGCCGTGTTGTTTGGCATTCTACTGCATAGTATAATGTGCAGACATGTCTGCAGGAATAGATATTTAAATATGAAACGAGAGCCAAGAGCTTGATTTTCTTGATTGTGTCTGTAAACTTGAGATAATGCCTTTAAAAGTATTTTAAAAGTTGTTCACCATTTTAACAGATTTTAAATGCCTGGACAGTTTTGACAACACAGTATGACCATTGTTTGTTATCTCGAGATAATTACGTCCGATAAAAGAAGGGTTACTGTGGTCTTAAAAGATGAATATATAGACTCCAACAGCACTATCTGAGATAACAAGATTTTACATTGACTGTTGCACTCAAGGTGCAGCTGCAGGAATGTAGCTACACACCTGTGCGACATGTTCACCTGAAATATATATATACTGAAAGTATGACAATACACACATTGTTGGGATGTGTTTAAGGTCCAATTGAAATCAAATGTAATCCATATACTTTAAAGAGGCCCTATTGTGCTTTTTGGGGTATTCCCTCTCCTGTAGTGTGTTATATATGTTTTTTGTGCATGTAAATGATGTGTAAAAGTGTTCCCTCCATAGGGAGTTTCTTTCCCACACACTCCCCCCCCCCCCCCCCCTTGTCTTGTTTTGGTTTCAGATTTGTTTTAGGTAGAGAACACAGGACTAATGATTTGCAGACAAGTTACTGTATGTATTCTGTAACACACAAGAAATAAGCCATTTGATTTCAGTTGGACTTTGATATGATATCCTGCACTGACTGCTGAACAATCTAGTTCAGTGTTGAAATCACATTTGACATTATTTACAATTACATTATTTACATTATTTAAAACATTACACTTCTTTCTGACAGCATGGTAAAGATAAATAGCATGACTATAGAATTTCTGTTACTAAAATGTTCTGTATATTTATAAAGTGGATGGACAAAGACTGTGTACAGTTTTGTACTATAATTTATGCAACTTGTTTATCACAGTGTTATAATTCTGTAACTGTGTCATATTTTTGTGTTCTTTTCACTGAAACCCCTAAAATAACATACAAGTGAGTTTTTTTCTGTTGCACTTTTGGATCTGTTCCAATAATAAAGTATATTTTTATACATCCTTGTCTTGTTTGTGTAGCTAAAAATAGTAAGCGTGAATTTGCTTGTGCTAGTTGTTGCCTTTTATGCTGCTCTAAAAACAGCAGATGTGAATTTGAGATGAAACAGCGCAGCAGCTGTCTCATGTGTTCTTTAAAAACAACTGTGAGCTGCAGACAGTGACACACAGAGTTCAGACACAAGCAACTTTAAAGATCATTTTACAAGATAAAAGTGGTTGAAAGGCTAGATTACACTGCCCCAAATCCCTTTCACTCTAGGTTCATTGTTCAATATTTATTTGATAAATTGCACCATTTAAGTGCTATATCCATTTAGGCAGGCCTTGTATTTTAATCATAATTTACCTGTGCCAAAATTGAGTTGCTGTATAGCTGTAAAAGTTTGATGCTGGTTGCTGAAAACGTACCAGCAAATCTCTCCCCAAACTACACAGAGAATTTTGCAGCCCTGCACAATTTTCTTTTTACACTCAAAACTTAAACTCAATACAATGTTTAGTGTATTGAGAACAAATTAATTAAGATGAATTTAAATGTTGCATAAGGTGCAATGTTATAATAGTATAGTTAAGTAGTACATCAGTAGTAATATATAAATATACTGTGAGACAATTACGAGGGACAGTGGTGTGGAAGAAGTGTGTTAGGAATCTTGACTCAATAGTATGAGGACTCAAATGCACAACCCAGAGACAAAAAAGGTTTGAAGAAAATAATCTTTACTTTGCAAAAACAAAATCACTCTTCCAGAGGATATAACAAACTGTCAAAAGTAAAGCGCTCACAATGGAGGATAAAAGGCAAAACACTGAGTCCTTTAAATGATGGCTTGGATCTGGCTTCATGGAACGAACGAACAATACGAACCGACAACTAACAAGGGGAGACAGGACAATATATACATGAGGTGAGTACAAAATATAACAGGAAGTGGAACATAAACTAAACTAACACAAACATGACAAAACTTAAAGTGGACCTATCATGCTATATTTAAATGATATATTGTAGGGCCATACCTATATAAGTTATATTTATACGTTTCTGTTTTCAAAATACCAAACAGATCATGCATTTTAGCCATGCCTCATTTCGCTCTATGTGCTGTTTGCTGTCTACGGGTCTGATTCTGCTGACCACGCCCCCCTGCAGGAGAGGGGAGACGTGCTCTGATCAGCTGCTGGGCTGTCAGAAGAGGGGGAGAAAAAGAGATCTCCGTGTTTTATTATATAGAGTCGTTATTCATTTGTTTTAAAGCTCAATAAATAACAAAGAAGACCTTTGACCGGCACTTTTCTAATTTTGTCCGGAAGATTTAAACTTTAACGGACATCTTGACCGGCGAAACAAACTGAAACTGAAACTCTGCCGCACGGTCCCCTCGTTCCTTGGAAGAGGCGGAGAGGTGGGTGTTTCTCATCTGCTGGTGGACTAACCGGAGAGAATTACAGTGCTTGCCTCGACGGGGAGGGATTGCATTGAATTAAATCAGCAGGAGCAAACGCTTGCCTCGGGGAGGTTGAAAAAAAGCCACAGCGGAGAATAAACAGAAGGGTAACCATGGTAACTATGGGCGGGAAGTCTTCTTCGCTGCTTTTGTGGCAGACTACAGCGCCACTTACAGGCCTGGCATATGTACTACAGCGTCTCCAGCGCTTTCGAACGGCAATGGCCGTGGCTGTCTCCTCCTGATTGGTTGAGTTGGCCCAATAGCCGTAGCGCCACCGTCCTGACGTCAGGACAGTGTTCAAATCTGGATCAGTTTTTATCAGATCCGTTGCAGCCCCTTTTTTAGAGATTTGGGTATTGTTGGAGCAGAACACCTATTGTGGTGGCTGATAGAAATCTCTATTAAATAAAGAAAGGAATTGAAAACACCGGAATCAAAAGTTATAACAATTATCTGAGTTTACTGGTAGGAAACCAAACACATATACAAGTTATACAGAGTACTCCGGACTTCAGGTTTGTGATGCGATGCGGATAAAGGTGTCGGGACCCGCCAACTCATCAAACAAAAAGAAATTGACTTCAGGTTTGTGATGCGATGCGGACACAGATATCGGGACCAGCCACTCACCAAACCAAAAAGCATTTTTACATAAAAAAACAACAGTATTCATATCCTTATTTTGGGGCGGAGATGTGTTGACTTTTCCCTTCCCCTTTTACTCCAAAGCGAATGAGAGAGTCCGTGAGGAGGAGCTGTGTGAGCTGCTCACATCCCCCAGGTGTCCTTACTGGCTGGATTCACTTCTGGTCGGGTTCAATAGTTCTCACCAGAACATGAGATTCCAAAGTTTCACAAGGTCAAAAGTCAATTCTTATCTCTGCCCCGATCTCCACTCCGTTACCTTCCCATGGGAGTTTTTCACATAAACTATTCCTTCTCAGACATTTAAACCTTTGTGCACATATTTAATGATGTCTTTAACGACCTTAAAAACAACATCTGTGTGTAGGGGTGAAAAGGAGAGGTGTAATGATGTCTTTAACGACCTTAAAAACAACATCTGTGTATAGGGGTGAAAAGGAGAGGTGTGTGTGTGAAACAGGATCTCTGGGTCAGTGAGTTAAAAGTGAGAATATCATTTCTATATATGTGATTACCCAAAACCGTTGTGATTACCTAAAACAGTTCAAACAATACATGTTCACTAAAATACAATTCAAAATAATACATGTTTACTTCAATACAGTGTAGAATCATATCTTTTTACTTCAATCCCTCTTTTGATCTCACCTCACGAGATCAACATATAGCATTTGAAACATTACCACTGTCATTCTCTTCTACTGTGTCCCAACATTTATATAAATCCATCAGAAGCTGGGATTTAGAGCACTTTAAACCTTTAGGAACAGTCCACAACAACAACTTCTTATGACAGTGGAGGGAGAATAAAATATGTCTAAAAAAAGTTTGTCCTTGTCGGCTGAGTCATCATACTCTTCCCCCTCCGACGCATAGGCCAACAAGGGCATTCGGTACGAAGGGGAAAGGGCACTTTTCCCTCAATGGTGGAACTGATGAGTCTAACACACAATGAGCGGATACAAGGCACACAACAACAACCACATGTCACTAAAATGGCAATAAAAGTAGCCACAGAAATTAGAAAAGACATTATTAAACTTTTCCCTCTTTTGGTAACACATAGTTCTGTAGAATAAAAAAATACAAATCCCTTAAATTATGGGATATAAAAATAAAGTTGAAAGTTCCTCCAAAAAATGGATTGTTCAGACAAAGTTCCACACCGGCTATATCAACCTGTTTCAGCGGGAAATGGAGTTCCCTGTGCCGTCTTGGTTTGCCGTGTCTTCGTCCCCCCAGCCCGCTGACGGCGGCTTCTGGGCTGCCTGCTAGAGAGATGTGTCCGGATTGTCCTCCCCCGGCCCGCTGATGGCGGCCTCCGGGTCGATGCTGGAGAGATGTCCCGATCCTCCTCCTCCGGCCCGCTGATGGCGGCTTCCGGGTCGACTGCTGGAGAGATGTCCTCCCGATCCTCCTCCTCTGGTCCGCTGATGGCGCCTCCTGGGTCGACTGCCTTGACGAGAGCCAGATCTGTCCTGATGTCGTCTAGGGTCCTCGCAGCTGTTTTTCCCGACTGCACACTGGCTCCAGTGGTACCAGTTGTCTCCCTTTCCATCTAGGCGGACGGCATGGGAGGTCCCCTTCAACCAGACGTAATCTGCTGTGTTGGCCTTGTGTTTCTCGGGTCCCCCTTTGGCGTCAGCAACCTGTGTGGAGAAGTCTCATACCAAGCCCTTAAGTTGCTGGAAATATGGTTTTGAACTCATCTCTTCTACTTCTTTAGTGTTTATTGGCGGCACCAACTAGACTGGAGTGTGGACAAGAGACTATGCAGAAAATAATAAACAAAAAATAAAATAAAAAATAAAAAATAAAAAAATAGAACAAAAATAAAACAAAAAAGGAACAAACAAACAAAACAAAAATAACCAAAGCTAGATTATTTTAAATGTATCAATTTCTCTTAAAAGCAACAAACAAAACAAAAAATAGCCAAAGCTAGTATTTTAAATTGATAAATTTATCTTAAAAACGTAATAATCTCACATACATATTGTCTGATGTATATCCTATCCCCCCTTTTTCTGAAATAGAATGCCGTTAACGGTGTTCTTATTTTCAGAAATATCGAGCCTTATACATCAGTTATTTAATATCAGCTATATATTATATATTATTATTACTTATATATCAGGCATTAAATGTCAGCCTTCTTCCATGATTGACCTCGTTTATATTATCTGACTTATGTTGATACGTGTTCGTTTGTATTTATTTAATATACTGGGCAATTATTGTTTATAATTCTAAATGTTCAATATGTAATATTTCAGAATGTTGTAGCACTCCCTGTTCGCCACCAGAGGGCAGCAGCTGACCATGAATGAAGTTGTCCCCACTCACTGGTACTCAGCAACTTTGTCTCCACTGGTGTCAATTATGCTTTTATTTCAATTATTACACAGATTTGACTTAAAAAATTGCAGTTTTACATATATTTATACGTACAGTCAGGCAAATTTTTATTGTGCGATGTATATTTCAACAGATAGCGTGACTTCCTGAAGCAAGCTTCTACAACCTCCTCACGGTGATTGCGGCTTCAGGCAAGGAGTTGAAACTCAGTCAACAAAATCTCTTTATCGTCACGTTTAATGAGCCTGATTAACCCCACAGCAAGAGTTGTGATGAGATTCGGTCGTTCCAAATAATTAGTTGGAGGTCGCGTCTCTCTCCTCTTGTTTCACCCACCATATAACAATTACAGAAATGTTATACATTTAAAGCACCGCGAAAAATAACCGCATTAATCAATCTTATCATGATCTGCGGGGAATTTAACCCTTCTGTTTTTTACACCTTCGTAGTCTTTAATTAAAGCACTGCAAAGCAACCGTATTAATCAATGTTATTTTGACTTACGGGGAATTTAACCTATACATCTTTTACAGCCTTGCAGTCTTCGTACTTAGTGAGTGAAGGGCCGGGACTGACCTACCCGCCTCTCTCAAACACTATTTTGCCCTAGGTCCAGGACTGAATACCCGACTCTAAGCACTTAATCAAACTTTTCCAACTTGAATATGTATTGTATTTCCCACCGTGACTAAGAACACTGAGAACGCTGCTGACAACTCTACATTTTTTAGTATAATCAATCACAGATTTTTGATAGTCAAAACAGGTGTCTGCTCACCTTTTGTATATGGCCATTGGTTTAGTTGTCACCAGTATCTCTGTGTCCTCCCCCTGGACTGGATTCCGTCCCCTGGCTATCGGTGTTCCTTTCTAGAGATAAGCACTCATCACGTCGGGAAAGTCACCACTTGTTGGAGCAGAACACCTATTGTGGTGGCTGATAGCCACCCCCTCTGCTACGCGCCGTTCGTTGGATGAGGCTGAAATCTCTATTAAATAAAGAAAGGAATTGAAAACACCGGAATCAAAAGTTATAACAATTATCTGAGTTTACTGGTAGGAAACCAAACACATATACAAGTTATACAGAGTACTCCGGACTTCAGGTTTGTGATGCGATGCGGATAAAGGTGTCGGGACCCGCCAACTCATCAAACAAAAAGAAATTGACTTCAGGTTTGTGATGCGATGCGGACACAGATATCGGGACCAGCCTTCAGCAAACCAGAAGCATTTTTACATACAAAAACAACAGTATTCATATCCTTATTTTGGGGCGGAGATGTGTTGACTTTTCCCTTCCCCTTTTACTCCAAAGCGAATGAGAGAGTCCGTGAGGAGGAGCTGTGTGAGCTGCTCACATCCCCCAGGTGTCCTTACTGGCTGGATTCACTTCTGGTCGGGTTCAATAGTTCTCACCAGAACATGAGATTCCAAAGTTTCACAAGGTCAAAAGTCAATTCTTATCTCTGCCCCGATCTCCACTCCGTTACCTTCCCATGGGAGTTTTTCACATAAACTATTCCTTCTCAGACATTTAAACCTTTGTGCACATATTTAATGATGTCTTTAACGACCTTAAAAACAACATCTGTGTGTAGGGGTGAAAAGGAGAGGTGTAATGATGTCTTTAACGACCTTAAAAACAACATCTGTGTGTAGGGGTGAAAAGGAGAGGTGTGGGTGTGAAACAGGATCTCTGGGTCAGTGAGTTAAAAGTGAGAATATCATTTCTATATATGTGATTACCCAAAACCGTTGTGATTACCTAAAACAGTTCAAACAATACATGTTCACTGAAATACAATTCAAAATAATACATGTTTACTTCAATACAGTGTAGAATCATATCTTTTTACTTCAGTATGGAGGAAAATAGAGAGGGTTGTGTTTTCTGACACTTGGTGAGTTCCCTGGAACACCGGGGACACATTCATGTATAAAAGACGTACAAAAGTGCATTTTGCATGATAGGTCCCCTTTAAATGTTTTCACTTTGGTCTATTTATGTAATATAAAGTATAACGTATCTATAACAGAGCCTCTGTATGACTTTAGTAAACTTCTGAATTGAATTAAGAATAAGTGCAGTACGTCCAGCTAGCTAGTTAGCGTCACGTATTTATCTGTATTATTTAAACGAAAATGTACGTTTTAATGCCCCTTGGGTTTGACGTGTGTGACGTTAGTTAATTTAAAGTAAGTTAAAACCCAATACTCACATTTATTAGTGATTCCTCCGCTTGCTGCTGCTTTTAAGTCCACTCTGCTGGGGAGACCAGACCACCATTTCATTTGAAAAAAACTCACCTCTTCCCTGCGTGCGTTTTGCAATAATACTTTTGCAACCCTGTGTTTAATATGATTAATTCACTTTTTTCTTTTTCTCTTATTTTTCTCTGTAATTAGGATAATTCTGGAGAAATGGATCTGCTGGAGAAGGAACCCTAATCTGAAAAGTGCACAGCGGATAATCAGGACAGAGCTGCCATCCAGCTGGACACCCCGAGGTGCTGGAGAAAGCAAAACGGCGATCAGGAACATCCTCCACCCAGACCTCTGCTTACTGCACTCCTACAGACTTGTGTCTTAGTTTCAGAATTAGATTTTTTCTGTGTCCTTTCTTTCAATAGATATTTAACGATTATAGCTTGAGTCTTGTCTGATTCCCCAAACAGCTGCTTCTATATACTTGCTGCACATATAATACAAATAAACAACTCCATAAACACACTTTTGCTGATATTTGTTTTATTGCTGGTGATGTTAAATAACATGATTGATTTCCTATTCTTACCTCTACTTTGTGATCAGATGAAAATACAAAATTAAATTAAAATAGTAATTGTTAAACACATTGTTTATTTCATTTACTGAGGTTTTAACCATTATTTACAACATGTGTACATACGCAGTGGAATAATAGGATATCTCTAGGTCATTAAACTGTCTTAAGTTCAGTTTAATTTTATTAATACAAAAAATAGGTCATAGAACATGTTTAATTGTGTATTTCAGCAGAGCGGGGGGTCACGGTGCTGCTGGACCTGGAGGTGCTGACCTGGTGTCAGTGGGACATCTGGGCTGGTTTAGGGGAAGAAGGAGAATATAAACTGTTATAATCACAGCTATTAAGATTAGAACACTAATATTGTTAAGAATCAATCGATACAACATGCTTTTGTTCATTTAAAAATACATATTGTTTTAGCTACAGAAAAATTAAGACTTATTTTAAATATCAGCTATATATAATTTACTTGTTAACTTACTAATGTAAAATTACTGGGGGCTAAAGGAACAGCTTAATCTTATTTACCTGGCCATGGTCCTCTTTATTTCATCGCCGTCTGTGATCTCCAAAAAAAGGTTAAAGTAATAAAGTAAAAGTAAAGTTTCTGGATCCTTTTCAGCTGAGTTAGCTTGTAAGCTAATTTGCTAGCAGGCTGCTGGAGCAGCGCAACCGAACAGCGCGTATCACGTGACGTAAATACGAAGCGCTCCGTAGGCTAGACCGTCTCATTTCGTAGGCCGCTCGGTCCAGCCTATGTGGGCTGGGTCCTCCGTGGACCGCGTACTCCGAAGGGTGCAGCCCAGTGGCGGCCGGCCCATAGGGGCGCCGCCCCCCCTCTTCCCATATTATAAAATAAAAAAAAGAAATAAATAAAAAAATATATATTTAAAAAATATTTTATATTTTAAAATCTACTTTATAGCTTGTAGTAACTCACGGGAGGCTTCTTTTATTTTATTTGTATTTGTATTCATAATCATTTTTATTTTTCGTCAGAATGTATTATGGTGCATTATTTACCAATTTTTGTTCTCAAAAAACAGTGCATTGTGTGTAATACAACTGTGATTTTTATTAAATTAGTTCGTTTTTAAGGAAGGCCAGAGCTTCAGCTGTGTCAAATAGATTGTTCCCTTTAGTTAACGTTATTTAAAAGATAATTATATTCCTATTTGATCATGTCCCCTTTATTGTATTACGGACCCAAAGAGCGATGAGCGTCCATTCCCATTGGATAACGGAGGATTTTACACCCGGGAGTAAGTATTCTCCTTACTGTCGATTGATTTTATTTACAGTGATATCTGCACTACTCATCGACTCAAAAACACCAGATTATCCTTGTTAATTACACAACATTGATTGGTATAAATTGTGTGCAATGCTTTTGTATTTTCCCCTTTCGATTCGGAGAAACAAATATGTGTTCGTAGTGTGTGGATGGCAGAAGACACTACACTACCCAGAATCCTCAGCTATGGGACTACACCATGTGCTTAGAACGTGTCCTACCCCCCCCCTCCCCTTAGGTCACAGGCTCCTCCAACAGTGCAACACAATAAAACAGATACACAGAACAAATAGTGCAAGTAAATACAAAAATAAAAATAGTAAAATAGTAAAAAGTGAAATAGTGCAATAAGAGTCTATATACAAGTGATTGAATATGATATATTAGATAAATAATTTCTAAGTAGCAGCCAGATGAATGTTATGGATGTTGTTTCAAAGTTCAGGTGTTTAATAGTCTTCTGGCCTGTGGGATGAAGCTGTCCCTGAGTCTGGTGGTTTTAGTCCGGATGCTGCGGTACCGCAGACAGAACAGTTTGTGGCTGGGGTGATGGGGGTCTTTTATTCTAGGATTATTAAAAATGGGCTGTTGCCACACTTGTTTGACAGACACACACTCATACTTCACATCCTTCAACATACCACCCCATGCACTCATCACCTCCCTCTGAAACTCACTCATTCCATTCATCCACCCCTTCCTAAAACACATAAAAATCGCACTTTCACCACAACTCCCATATACACTCATAGCCTCCCCTAAAAAAAACTTCCACAAATAATCCTCTTTATTCTTAAGATACCTTACCATCATTTAAATTCTTAACACTTTAATTTTCCTATAAATTAATTAATCTTAAACCCCCATCCCTATATTCATTCTCCAAAACTTCCTTTGCTATTCTTACCCCTTTCCCATCCCACAAATACTCACTTACTAATCTATCAATATCCACTATCACATCTAAAACATTCATTACATACACTAATTTACTAATTATCAAACCATTCACTATTATCACTTTGCCTCTTAACTTTAAATTCCTCATCTTCCAGAACCTCAATGTTTTTTGAATACTACTAAAAATCCCCTCATATTGTACATCCCTCCCCTCTATATAATTTATACCTAAATTAATCCCCAACACTCTAAAAAACCCTTTATTTTCTTTCAAACCTATATCCATTCCCTCTACTTTAACTTTCCCCAAAACCATGAATTCAGACTTCCCAACGTTTACTTTAGCCCCCGATGCCCTCCCATACAAATCTACACTTTCAAAAATCCCTTTCACACTCCCCATATCCCTAACTGTCACCGTAGTGTTGTCTGCATACTGATATATGAGACTCATTCTCCCCCCTGGCACCTCAACACCTTTCACCTTCACATTTCCCCTTAACAGTGCAGCAAGTGGCTCAGCCGACAAAGAATATAACATAGCAGAGAGAGGGCAACCCTGCCGGACTGACCTCCCCAACCTAAACACATAAGAAATAACCCCGTTAACCTTCACACAACTCCAAGCATTTTTATAAATTCTCCTAATCCACCCAACTAACCTCATCCCAAATCCCACTTTCTCTAACACCCTAAATAAATACTGGTGACACACTCTATCGAAGGCTTTCTCAAAATCTAAACTTACTACAACACCCCCTTTCCCCCCCTTCATATAACTAATTACATCCCTAATGCTACTTATGGTATCGCTAATATCCCTCCCCGGTATACTATAAGCTTGGGTGCTCCCCACCACCGTGCCAATTACCCTCTTAATTCTATTCGCTAACACCCTTGCTAACATTTTATAATCACTATTCAACTTACTTAAAGGCCTTAACTTGTCCCTACACCCTTTCTTAAATAAAATACTACCCCTGTAGACAGGCCAGCCGGCAGCTCCTCCCTCTCTTCTAACTTTTGAAACAAACCTGTAAGAATCGATACCAAAACATCCCTAAACACAACATAAAATTCAGTGGTCAACCCATCTAACCCCGGACTCTTATTTCTCCCCATTCCCACTATCGCTAAATCAACCTCCCCTCTTCCTACAGATGTAGCAGCTAATTTAGGACAGTTTGAAACGCGAGGGCCGTGGTCGGCCCGTGAACGGCCCGTGATTTGCCCGTGATCAAGAGACAGCCTCCAGTCTGACTTGAGACCGCCCCCGTGATAAATAAATGTAATTATTGTGAAGCCAGCTGCAATGGATCATTGATCCACCAGGGGGTGCAGTGGGGTTCCACACTGGAGCTCATGTGAAATCAACTTCGATACAGTACGCTGGATGTACAGTATGTCTGGTACTACTGTATAGCGGATCTTTGTTAAGATCCATATGTCACGGATAGGATCATAGTCTGTGCTAAATAAGAGACATGTAATCATTTAGAAAACATCACCATGTTGTTATTTAACAAAATAATGTTGTTTAGTCGAAAAAAACTAACGAGAGGAAATGCAGCCGGCTCTCGATTTTTAATCCTAATTTAATCATCATCTTCACCACGATCATTTATGTTTATGTTCGCCGAATTGACATGAAATCACTGACAAATATGAATATACTGTATTCAACTTCATTAAAACGTTATTAACGTGCCTAAACTCAGTAATTCACTAAAAATATTTATATTTTAATGGAGCCTTGTCAGGCAGATCAGGATCCCGACGCGTAGCGGGGTGTTATTTTTCCCCATAATGACCAAGTTGCTGCAAATTATCCCGCTTATTACATGGCCACATTCTCAACAAAGTAACGACATGACTCCCAATATTAATTGAAATGCTTTTATGGATTTAGAAAATGTTTTTATTGATTTAAAAAATAGTTGTATGTATTGATTTAAATTGACATGCATCCGCTAAGAGAAATAGTCACTAGACACTTGACACAGTGGCTTTTGGCAAAGCAGAAAAAGAACACTCAAACCGAGAGATGAGTTATTGTTATTACAACGTGACTTCACTATTATTTAACAACTGTTTTTATTGGGTTCTTTTATTTGGGGTTAAGTATAGGTGAATTGCCCTAATGTGGGACATTTTTTGCATTTCAGACTTCTGCGATATGAACAGGGTTGGGAGGGTTACTTTGTAAATGTAATCAGTTACTGAATACATGGCTCTGAAAGTAATCCGAATACAGTTACAGTTACGTGTCTTAAAATAGTAATGTAATCAGATTACTTTTAGATTACTTTTGGATTACTTTATTTTTCCATCACAGATGGGTATGTTTTGGTGAACAGGAGACACAAAAAGCAAAAGGAAACTGAACATGTTTTTACTGTTTTAATGGTTTATCAAGAGCACAACTGAAACATAACATCTGAAACGATGTAACAACATAATACAGTTTTTGGGGATGCAGCTTGGGATGTGAGGAGTGAGGGACACGGCTTAGAACGGGCGTGTCGCCTTCTGTCCTACCAGTGTTGGCAGGACATGAATTAAAATGTCGAACTCGGACTTCATTTTAAGGACATTTCGGCCAGGGGTGTAGAGCTATATTTGTTTAAGCACCGGATTGGGAAAACAGGAGAGTGTGTGCACTGTGCACCAGTCTGCCTTGATCTATGAATTCATGTCCGTGACACTCACAGTATCTGCTGCCCACAGTTGTTTTATAGAAGTAACTGTAATCAGATTACTCGTTTTTCAAATGTAATGCGAGCTGAATAGTTACTTGATTTTTGTATTCTGATTACGTAACGCCGTTACATGTATTCTGTTACAACCCAACCCTGGATATGAAGCCAATAGAATAAATCAACACCCAGTAGTGCATTCTTATCTAAAAACAGCGGGATGATAGCTCATATCAGGGTTCTTACACCTTTTCCAAAGTCAAATTCAAGCACTTTTCAAGCATTTTCAAGGTGCATTTTCAAGCTTTTCAAGCATCTTACAGCTGTTGTAAATTACATATTTATATACACATACTTATACTCAAATGATTATTTCCCTACCTCACATTAAATCAGATGTTCTTTATGCTATAAACAACCAAATGTGTGTTTCATAATAGCATTCTACATGAGGATGAAAAATTAAAAATGTTAGAAAAGAAAACTAAGTTTAATATTTCAAAATGAGTGACCCATCTGTACGTAGACTGGGCATCCCATATAACCTGGCTGAGCCAATATAAAACAATCAGCCAAATAACTTTTCAATATATTGATTACTATTTTTGAGGTACTTTTAGGTTGGCAGTAAACACAAGTCAGAGGTAAATGGTGTACTTTGACTCCACTACATGTATTTAATACCTTTAGTTACTTTACAGATGTGGATGAATGATGTGAAATATAATCAAGTGTTAAATCAGACTTTAGTTCCACCTGGAGTAAATTCACAAGCTACTCTGTAGTATACAAAGTCATTCAAACTAGCTGCACCTTTACCAGCTTTGATAACACTTTCATGATCAATAATTATAAAACATATCATATACAATTATTAGGGATGCTCCGATCGCCAATTTTGGGGCCGATCGCCGGAATCAGTATCGGCCGATACCGATATCGCTCTCTTTTCCTCTCTCCCCCTCTCTCTCTCTCCTGACAGCCCGTCAGTATCTCCTGCAGCTCACTGATCCAGTAATGAGCGACCCGACAGTGGAGAATAAATATATTTATAACTAGTTTAGCTTGTTCCAGAGGTAGATAAAATAGCTAAGTGTGTTAGGTCTAACTCTTAATGTGTGTTCTGCTCCGCTCACCGGTCCGTCACAGCGGGTGGAGCTGCAGGATTTCTGCTTCACACACACGTTGCATACCGCTATTTTATTGTCATTTTCGGACACTTAAAATACTGCCAGACTAGTGAAGCCATTTTGGCGAGCTTGTTTTGCCACGCACAGAGAAAAGTGTCATGTATTTTACATGCAACGATAGCCTAATCTAAAATGCTCTACTATGGCGTAGCTTTCGTGTGGTGTGTGGCTCGTCAGCGCAGACTCTCGCATCGTTATTGTTGCACACTTTGCAGGAGGCTACTCTTGGGCTTCGCTTGACCCTCGTCTTAGCCATGGCTTGTATTTGTCTTCTGCTAGCCAACGCTCGTTGAAACGGCAACCTCCTGGCATACTGTCATCTATCACTCTCATCAGAATGCCCAGGTCACACACGTAACAAAAACACTTGCCGGTCACACGCATTGCGCGGGAAGGCCGGAGCGGAGCTGTTTTATGTAAAAGCGAAGCAATTAAGCGCGCTCCGACTTCTTTATTTTCTTTTAATCTAAAAAGCGAAGTAAAGCATTTACAATTTCAAGCACTTTATCCCAAATTCAAGCACCATTCCCAAAATTCAAGCACTTTTCAAACCTTGAAAACACCTCGTACAATGTCAAGCATTTTCAAGGATTTCCAGCACCCGTACGCACCCTGTCATATATGACATTTCAAAGGTCTTTTATCTTGAAATGTTACATCAGAATGTCCTGATATTCGCTGACTGACTTTCTCAGTCTGAAGTGGAATGACTCTTTGATTATGGACAGTTCCCATTAAACAATAATCAAAATATAGATGGACAATAGATCTAATTTGAGATTTTAAACAGCATACATTTTAAATTGTGCTTCAGAAAGTCATGTTATTTTTGGAGTGTTGTGAGATGGTGTCAACATCAATTGAAATTAGTCACCCAGTGGAAATGGATATTTTAATAATGTATTTAACGGTCAGATATGTCTTCATAACTATCCTTAAAGTGGACCTATCATGCTATATTTTAATAATATAGTGTAGGACCATACCTATATAAGGCATTTCAAAATACCAAACAGATCATGCATTTTAGCCATGCCTCATTTTGCTCAATTTGACATTTTTTAGCTCTTTAGTTGCAAGGGCAGATTCAGTGAGAACAGCACCATCTACAGGCCTGGCATATGTACTACAGCGTCTCCAACGCTTTCGAACGGCAATGGCCGTGGCTGTCTCCTCCTGATTGGTGGAGTTGGCCCAATAGCCGTAGCGCCACCGTCCTGACGTCAGGACAGTGTTCAAATCTGGATCAGTTTTATCAGATCCGTTGCAGCCCCTTTTTTAGAGATTTGGGTATGGAGGAAAATAGAGAGGGTTGTGTTTTCTGACACTTGGTGAGTTCCCTGGAACACCGGGGACACATTCATGTATAAAAGACGTACAAAAGTGCATTTTGCATGATAGGTCCCCTTTTAAGTTTTACATTCACTCAGTTATAATGTGGTAGTTATACGTAGTTTGTTTAAAATCATTATTGATCACATTATAGGCTACATATTTCTTAATTTAAGCTCCAGTAGCCTATACAGTATATGAATATGTTTGGTCGGCTATGTTTTTTAGGTATATTTGTTATTTACTGAGTAATGTTGGAGCAGAACACCTATTGTGGTGGCTGATAGCCACCCCCTCTGCTACGCGCCGTTCGTTGGATGAGGCTGATCTCTATTTAATAAAGAAAGGAATTGAAAACACCGGAATCAAAAGTTATAACAATTATCTGAGTTTACTCTGGTAGGAAACAAAACACGTATACAAGTTTTACAGAGTACTCCGGACTTCAGGCTTGTGATGCGGTTTACAGGTAGACAGACCAGCCTTCAGGAAACGAGAAGTACAGACTTCAGGTTTGGGATTCAGAAGTATTTTTACATACAAAAACAACAGTATTCATATCCATATTTTGGGGCGGAGATGTGTCGACTCTTCCTTCCCATTTTACTCCGAAGCGAATCAGAGAGTCCGTGGGGAGGAGCTGTGTGAGCTGCTCACTCCCCCAGGTGTCCTTACTGGTTGGATCCACCTCTGGCCGGGTTCAATACAGCGAATCAGAGTTCTGACCAGAACGTGAGATTCTAAGGTTCCACAAGGTCAAAGTCAATCTTATCTCTGCCCCGGTATTCACTCCCTTATTTTCCCAACGAATATTTCACATAAACTGTTACTCTCAGACAATTAAACATTGTATACAGTTATAATGAGCCCAGAAAGAACATAATGATACCCAGAAAGAACCTTGAAAAGAACATGCTCTGGTGAGAAGGGAGGTGTATGTGTCTGTAACAGGATCTCTGGGTCAGTGAGTTGTAAGTGAGAAGACATTATATATGGGATTACTTAAAACAGTTCAAACAATACATGTTCACTTCAATACAGTTTAGAATCATATCTTTTTACTTCAATTTTAACTTTAGTTTTTTATATAATATCTGCATTTTCTCTTTTGAAAAACTAAGGCCCCGGCTCCACGGGAACGCATACGGCAAAACGCATAGGAGTAACGCAAACGCAAACGCCAAAAAGCTTCCGCCCACACGCAATATACATCGGATTGTGTCAAGCTACACGAGACAGCTCCGTTTACATCCAACCGCTGGAAAAGCTGCAGTACATATGCCGAGCCTGTACGTGGAGCTGTAACTTCCTCCACAAAAGCAGCAACTTCCTCCACAAAAGCAGCGAAGAAGAATGGTTGTCATGGCTGCACTTCTGTTTATTCTCCGCGGTGGGGGCCGAGGGATCCGGGCAGAGTTTTTCGCCGGTCAACGTGTGTTAAAGTTTAAATCTTCCGGACAAAATTATAAAAGTGCCGGTCAAAGGTCTTTGTTATTTATTGAGCTTTAAAACAAATGAATAACGACGATATAATGATATATAATAATAAAATACACGGAGGCTGTCTCTTTTTCCTCTCTTCTGACAGCGTCAGTGTCTGTCTCATGCAGCAGCTGATCCAGTAATGATGACTCGACAGTAAAAATAAACATATTTATAACTAGTTTAGGTAGTTTGAGAGGTAATTAAAATAGCTAAGGGTGATGATCTGACTTGAAGTGTGTGTTTTCCTCCTGCTGCATCACAGCGGGAGGAGCTGCGTGTCTCCGTCCTGTCAGATTAGACTTCACTCGCGTTTATGTCCATATCGAGATAAAGGGAAAACCCTTTTAGTTTTACTCCTTTTACTGTTGATGTTGTTCGTGAAGCTTTAACCAAGTTAGATCCTAAGAAACCGGCTGGCCCGGACAACGTGGAACCTTTCTTTTTAAAGATAGCTGCAGATTTTATTGCTCCACCTCTCACTACTCTTTTTAACCTCTCCCTCAGCACAAACACAATTCCAAAATTGTGGAAGTCAGCGTATGTCCTGCCTTTGCTGAAAGGAGGGGAGGCAACTGTTTTAAATAATTATAGGCCCATTTCTAAATTATCAGTTCTGGCTAAGGTTCTTGAACGCCTAGTGAGTGAGCAGGTAAAGGTGTTTTTATGTACAAATGACATCCTGTCTAAACATCAGTCAGGCTTCAGAAAGCAACATAGCACCATCACTGCCACAATGAAAATGGTGAATGATGTGGCGAGTATTTTAGATAATAAGCAGAGCTGTGCAGCTCTATTTATTGACCTGTCCAAAGCGTTTGATACCGTCGATCATCGCATCTTAAAGCAGAGGCTACTCAGTATTGGCTTATCCAGCCATGCAGTGGGGTGGTTTGTGGACTACCTCTCTGAAAGGTCCCAATGTGTTCACTTTGATGGGCTGTCTTCTGAGTGGTTAAACATTACTAATGGTGTTCCTCAAGGTTCTGTTTTAGGTCCACTTTTATTCTCCATCTACATCAATAGTTTAGGCGAAAATGTCGATGGAGCAACCTTACATTTTTATGCGGACGATACCGTTATGTACTGTGCACGTCCCTCCATTAAGGAGGCTGTTGTTGAATTGCAAGCTGCTTTTAACATTATTCAGACTCAGCTCTCTGAACTAAAGCTTCTTTTAAATGTTGATAAAACCAAGGTAATGCTCTTTTCAAAAGCCAAAAAGACACCAGAGCCTGTTTTAGATATTTTAACTACGCAAGGAATACAACTTGAAGTGGTTGCCTGTTACAAATACCTTGGTATCTGGCTTGATGATTGTCTCACTTTTAAACGTCATGTCAATAACCTGCTTAAAAAACTGAGGGTTAGCCTAGGTTTCTTCTACAGGAACAAGTCCTGTTTCTCGCTCAAGGCCAGAAAAAGGCTAGTCTCTGTGACCTTTTTACCTGTGCTGGACTATGGTGATCTGATTTATATGAATGCACCTGCCAATTGCCTGGTCAAGTTAGATGCTGCGTATCACAGTGCACTGAGATTTGTGACCAACTGTAAAGCATTAACCCATCACTGTACCCTGTATGCAAGGGCTGGTCTGCCTTCACTAACTGTACGGAGGCTCAGTCACTGGTACATTTTTATATATAAAGCCATGTTAGGGAAACTTCCATCCTACATCTGCTCCCTGATCTCACGGCGAATTGTAAGTGGCTACTGCCTGAGATCGCATGCTGTGGTTTTATTAAATGTGCCAACTGCTAGGACTGTCTTAGGGAAAATAGCATTTAGATGCGCAGCTCCACTGTCCTGGAATAGTCTGCAATTAAAATGGAAACTGAGCAATCTGGTGCCACTCAATGTTTTTAAAGCTCGGTTGGATGCTACTGAATCGGAAGCTGTTGGTACCTGTGCATGTGGATAGTTATGTAAATTGTAATCCCTGTAATGCTACTGTATGATGTCCTTTTGTTGTTCTGTTTATGTTTTTAATGTTTCATGTGGAACCTACTTGAGCAGGTCTCCCTTGAAAAAGAGATCAATGATCTCAATGGGATACAACCTGGATAAATAAAGGTAAAAAAAAAAAAAAAGATAAATAATCTGAATTCAGTGTGCAGTGTACTTTTGCGGGGGTGAGCAGCAGAGGTGGGGAGAGGCGGGGCTATTGCGTCGTCATTATCAGAAACGGATGACCGAATAGGCTACCACACGGCCCCGTTGGACCCCCCAGAGCGCTCCGTTCCCAGATCTATCCACCTTTGGACCCGTTGTCGTTTGCAGGGTCCGTTTCTACCGTTCCATTACGGCGTCGTCTAGCTTAAAGGGCTATACGCAAGAGAAATATGCGGATTCAACCCGTTTTCGTTCCCGTGGAGCCTAGGCCAAAGTCTTAGTTTGGCCATAGTTTGGCCACTCATTTTTAATCACACACGTCTCCCCATCCCATTCAAATTCTTGACTGAAAGAGCAGTGTAGCCTACATTACATGTAAATGGGTGGCATTGCCTATATGCATTTGAAAAGAAATAGTACCCCCCTCTGAGTGACTACGTGTTGACTTCACATCTTGTCACAAACCAGGGACTTAACTTCCTGATTTTTGGAAGACAAGACTGACCCAAGATACCTGTACATAGTGGAAAGTGAAATTGACATTGTCAAATTTAATAAAAATACAAAATAATGTATCTGTGTACGTGTTTTACTGTACTGTGATCTGCATGCACTTATCAAACATTTAATTCAAGAATGGTGATATACACAGTATATGCTGTGATGCAGCAGGAGGAGCAAAACACACACTTCAAGTCAGATCATCACCCTTAGCTATTTTTAATTACCTCTTAAACAACCTAAACTAGTTATAAATGTTTATTTTTACTGTCGGCCGGGTCACTCATTACTGGATCAGCTGCTGCATGAGACAGACACTGAAAAGTATTATCATCTGAAATGAATCATTATGTATTAAATACATATAAGTATTTTTACAGCTTGTATTTAGAAATACTCTGTTGTAATTATTGATGCATAAATGTGTTCATCCATTCAATGTGGCATCTGCTATAATGGGGTTAATGTATGATATTACTTAATAATACAATACACTATATAATATATGATATGATAATTACATTTTAATTTGATTCATTTCTTATTTCATAGTTTCTCATCATTATTATAACAGTTCTGTTTCATATGAGTGTTGAGAGCTGTATCCATAAATCTCTTAATTTTGCCCTCAAAGTGCACCAGATTGATGCATTTAACTTCAATTTAAAGAAAAACATCTTCTGTTGCCAAAGTGCTGTACATATAATAAAAATACCCTAAAGTAAAGACACTTTACAGCAAATACAACAGCACAGTTTGTTCAGAATATCAGTATGAGTATGAGCACCCTCTGTCCTTAGACCCTCACATCGTACAAGGAAAAACTTCCAGAGAAAAACCCACATTTCGAAGGGAAAAATGGGAGAAACCTCGGGGAGAGCAACAGAGGAGGGATCCCTCTCCCAGGATGGACAGAAGTGCAATAGATGCCGTGTGTAAATCGAAGAGATAATACATTTTACAGCGTAGGTAGACCGCATGACAAATAAAGAAGTGTAATGTAAACATTTACATTATTATTATGATTATTTAATATATAAAGACTATATATTATTGAATTACAAGATTAGATATACTTTATTTGATCTAAAATATTGATGTGTTCAAATGCTCTTCTAAACAAAACTGAAAGTCCATGAAAAATTGTCTTTCTGTATTTGTGAATGAAGCGCCATCTCCTGGTTAAATCCTGAAATTGAAAATCTGGCTACGCCCTCTTGGAAAATAGTGGGAGGGCTTAACATTCCCAGATACTGGTTTTAGGCAGGTAGCTGGTAGAGATGGCAAATCCAGATCATTTTATGGACTCAGGGTCTTCTGAGTCAGTCATTGAAGAGATCCGGATCATACGAGTCATTTGAGTCATATGAGTCAGCATCACCAAGACCGTATAAATCCTATCGGTGAAACCGAAAAGTTGATGCATTTCACGAGCATATTATTATTCCATATATTTTGAATATATATATATATATTTGTATATATATATATATAATATCTGCATGTATATTTTCTATTTCGACATGTATATTTTATATTTTATATTTTATTTTATTTTTCTTTCTATTCTTGTATATTTTGTAGTTTTGTTTTATTGTAAAATGCCTTTTATGCTGCTGTAACAACAATTTCCCAATTTGGGATCAATAAAATACTATCTATCTATCTATCTATTAAACTGACGTTATATTAACCTCCGCTACACAGTGTATTTTGCTTTAATAAAAAATGTTAATCACAAAAAAAAGGGTTATTTTGCGATTTGGCAAATCTGAGTCTGCTGTTGACTCGTGCATGAGGACGAGTCTGCTGGATCTCTGGATCTGCTGCTATATACAGCTCCGAGTCCGCACGAGTCTGCTCTGCTGTGTGTTGCACAGTGAGTCAGGATTTGCGAATCTGAGTCTGCTGTTGACTCGTGCATGACGACGAGTCTGCTGGATCTCTGGATCTGCTGCTATATGGTTACGGCTCCGAGTCCGCACGAGTCTGCTCTGCTGTGTGTTGCAGCGAGTCAGGATTTGCGAATCTGCGAGTCTGCTGTTGACTCGTGCGGGAGCCGGGTGCTGGAGGAGGGGCTATGCTCGTTCACATGACGAGTATGGATCGCTGGATCTGCTATGCTATTACGGTTAGGAGCCGTCGGCTCCTCTGAGTCCCCACGAGTCTGCAGGAAGTTTCACTGATCCGCGTCCCCTGAGCCAAACGATAACTTCTGGCAGGCAGCTATCCTGTATACTTGCTAAAGGGTAGGTAGATGGACTGGGGTACGTTGTAATGTGATTTTACATGTTATAAAGAGAGTAGCGAGTGACGCAATTTATAGTTTTAATTTGTACGTCACACCAAGTGTGGGACTCAAGGACTCGGGTTAATGGAGAGGGGAGACTCGTCACGACCAGCTCATTTCTAGGATCCGGGTTAATGATCCGGATGAATCAGGACTCGCCCATCTCTAGTAGCTGGCAGGTAGCAGGCAGGAAGCTGTAAACTGGAGTCTGAAATAAGCTGCTACATCTGTATAGCTGCATATCCTCCTGAATGCTGAAAACTCACACGCACAGCTACATGTTCCTATAATACACACTGCTTGGATTTGATCACCTTTCAGGGCTATCCTGGGGGGAGATTGTTTAGTTATAAGCCGAAACAATCAAAGACTCCTGGGTTTACTACTGAAGATGTATATTAGAATTGTTATATGTGAGTGATAGTAAAAACACTACTATGATAGCTATCACTCAACGTCATTAAATTTTTCTTGGGGTCTAAGGTGGGAGTTGGATCTGCCTCGGTGGAGAGCAAGGATGGCCAGTGCATTCAGTCCTGTAGCCGTCTTGGCAGCAGGATTCAAACCCTTTCTTCCCTGACTCAGCGAGTGCCCCATGTTCTCATTTCTGTGGCAGGTTCACTCTCTCTGGTGGCCCCTTATAATTCACTGCCTGATACTCTCTCCCCCTCACTATAATTCTAATCCTAACCGTCAAACCCATTCGAGGGTTGCGGTCGGATAATCCAAAAATCAGCTCCTAACTTCTAACCCTATCGTCTATTCCTTGACCTCTGAGTGAAACGTCACGGGGTTAAGGGATAGTGGATAGGAGAATTCAAAAGGACTTAGGAGAAGAGACTGTGGTACTTTAGAGAATCCGACTGCACTTTCACTATCCGACGTGTTTATGATGCACCAGCGGACATCATAAATATGCGTCTGCTGCTGTGGGGAAACAATGGAAACTACAGTTTTCTATACAGCGGACTACAACATGGATGTTTAATAAGAACGAGGGACTACTGTAAACTCATCTCGAGACTCTGCACCGTGCTCTGATGCTGTTGTTTTATGCTTTATGAACGGGGACAACAGAGAAACATATTCTTCATGACCAAAGTTGGAATTGAAATAAAAAAGGAAAGTGAAACTTATGCTCGTCACCCTCTCCCTCCGGTCCACATTAATACAAATGATCCCAATACGTATGAACTATGAAAAGATCTTAAAATGTATTTATTATAAACGTTAGTCCTTAACATCTATCACTGTATATCACCATTCAAACATATTTTAAAAGTTGAACAAACCCCACACAGCTCAGTAAAGACTATGAAATGTTGACTTTATTTGATCATTTCAGTAAAAACTAACGTTCATATTTCTCTTTTTGATTATAATACTGATGAACGTTCAAAACAAAGCACTTTGGCAACTCACCACATACGTTTTAAAAAGCTTAATAAGCACCGTAACTTTCATGATATCATTTCTCGGTCATAATCGGTTGTTTCCGTGAACGGCCGACTGTTGTGTGACGGCAAATGCTGCGGCTGCAAGGCATTGTGGGGCAGCATTTTCTCCTCTCCTTTCGGTGAGGGAGGTCCAGTGGTTCCTAAGCTAAAGGAGGTTATAAAGGAAGTTTGAAACCTCCTTTCCTATCATCTAGAGAATTCGAACGGCACTTATCCTGGCTGCCACTGAGGGACTTCCGGGTAATTTCACTCCGTTAGGAAGGTTCCTAAGCTAAATGGACTATTCGACTTCAGCCCAGGTCGTAACCTAAAATGGACGCCCACGTGCTTACTCCTCCTCATGCCTTAAAACTAAAATGGCGGCCCACTTGAAATAAATTAAGAGAACACGTGAATTGTAAATAAATAAGGAGAAAACAACAATTTGGAATTTATTGGGGTTACAAAGGTCCAACATAGGATTAAGAAAATACATGGCAATTTACCTGCTTACGGGAACATACGGTAGCTTCACGAAACTCAGACAAATAAGCTCCTCCCACACCTATATATAAAAGAGTGCAGAAGCCCTTTTCGGCTCATTCAGTCTTGATTAGAGATGGCAAATCCGGATCATTTTACGGACTCAGGGTCTTCTGAGTCAGTCATTGAAGAGATCCGGATCATACGAGTCATTTGAGTCATACGAGTCAGCATGACCAAGACCGTAGAAATCCTATTGGTGAAACCGAAAAGTTGTTGCATTTCACGAGCATATTATTATTCCATATATTTTGAATATATATATATATATTTGTATATATATATATATAATATCTGCATGTATATTTTCTATTTCGACATGTATATTTTATATTTTATTTTTATTTCTATTCTTGTATATTTTGTAGTTTTGTTTTATTGTAAAATGCCTTTTATGCTGCTGTAACAACAACAATTTCCCAATTTAGGATCAATAAAGTACTATCTATCTATCTATCTATCTATTAAACTGACGTTATAATTAACCTCCGCTACACAGTGTATTTTGCTTTAATAAAAAATGTTGATCACAAAAAAAAGGGTTATTTTGCGATTTGGCAAATCTGAGTCTGCTGTTGACTCGTGCATGAGGACGAGTCTGCTGGATCTCCGGATCTGCTGCTATATACGGCTCCGAGTCCGCACGAGTCTGCTCTGCTGTGTGTTGCACACACAGTGAGTCAGGATTTGCGAATCCGAGTCTGCTGTGGACTCGTGCATGACGACGAGTCTGCTGGGTCTCTGGATCTGCTGCTATATGGTTACGGCTCCGAGTCCGCACGAGTCTGATCCGCTGTGTGTTGCAGCGAGTCAGGATTTGCGAATCTGCGAATCCGAGTCTGCTGTGTGGACTCGTGCATGACGACGAGTCTGCTGGATCTCTGGATCTGCTGCTATACGGTTACGGCTCCGAGTCCACACGAGTCTGATCCGCTGTGTGTTGCAGCGAGTCAGGATTTGCGAATCTGCGAATCTGCGAGTCTGCTGTTGGAGCCGTCGGCTCCTCTGAGTCCCCACGAGTCTGCAGGAAGTTTCACTGATCTGCGTCCCCTCCCCTGAGCCAAACGATAACTTCTGGCAGGCAGCTATCCTGTATACTTGCTAAAGGGTAGGTAGATGGACTGGGGTACGTTGTAATGTGATTTTACATGTTATAAAGAGAGTAGCGAGTGACGCAATTTATAGTTTTAATTTGTACGTCACACCAAGTGTGGGACTCAAGGACTCGGGTTAATGGAGAGGGGAGACTCGTCACGACCAGCTCATTTCTAGGATCCGGGTTAATGATCCGGATGAATCAGGACTTGCCCATCTCTAGTAGCTGGCAGGTAGCAGGCAGGAAGCTGTAAACTGGAGTCTGAAATAAGCTGCTACATCTGTATAGCTGCATATCCTCCTGAATGCTGAAAACTCACACGCACAGCTACATGTTCCTATAATACACACTGCTTGGATTTGATCACCTTTCAGGGCTATCCTGGGGGGAGATTGTTTAGTTATAAGCCGAAACAATCAAAGACTCCTGGGTTTACTACTGAAGATGTATATTAGAATTGTTATATGTGAGTGATAGTAAAAACACTACTATGATAGCTATCACTCAACGTCATTAAATTTTTCTTGGGGTCTAAGGTGGGAGTTGGATCTGCCTCGGTGGAGAGCAAGGATGGCCAGTGCATTCAGTCCTGTAGCCGTCTTGGCAGCAGGATTCAAACCCTTTCTTCCCTGACTCAGCGAGTGCCCCATGTTCTCATTTCTGTGGCAGGTTCACTCTCTCTGGTGGCCCCTTATAATTCACTGCCTGATACTCTCTCCCCCTCACTATAATTCTAATCCTAACCGTCAAACCCATTCGAGGGTTGCGGTCGGATAATCCAAAAATCAGCTCCTAACTTCTAACCCTATCGTCTATTCCTTGACCTCTGAGTGAAACGTCACGGGGTTAAGGGATAGTGGATAGGAGAATTCAAAAGGACTTAGGAGAAGAGACTGTGGTACTTTAGAGAATCCGACTGCACTTTCACTATCCGACGTGTTTATGATGCACCAGCGGACATCATAAATATGCGTCTGCTGCTGTGGGGAAACAATGGAAACTACAGTTTTCTATACAGCGGACTACAACATGGATGTTTAATAAGAACGAGGGACTACTGTAAACTCATCTCGAGACTCTGCACCGTGCTCTGATGCTGTTGTTTTATGCTTTATGAACGGGGACAACAGAGAAACATATTCTTCATGACCAAAGTTGGAATTGAAATAAAAAAGGAAAGTGAAACTTATGCTCGTCACCCTCTCCCTCCGGTCCACATTAATACAAATGATCCCAATACGTATGAACTATGAAAAGATCTTAAAATGTATTTATTATAAACGTTAGTCCTTAACATCTATCACTGTATATCACCATTCAAACATATTTTAAAAGTTGAACAAACCCCACACAGCTCAGTAAAGACTATGAAATGTTGACTTTATTTGATCATTTCAGTAAAAACTAACGTTCATATTTCTCTTTTTGATTATAATACTGATGAACGTTCAAAACAAAGCACTTTGGCAACTCACCACATACGTTTTAAAAAGCTTAATAAGCACCGTAACTTTCATGATATCATTTCTCGGTCATAATCGGTTGTTTCCGTGAACGGCCGACTGTTGTGTGACGGCAAATGCTGCGGCTGCAAGGCATTGTGGGGCAGCATTTTCTCCTCTCCTTTCGGTGAGGGAGGTCCAGTGGTTCCTAAGCTAAAGGAGGTTATAAAGGAAGTTTGAAACCTCCTTTCCTATCATCTAGAGAATTCGAACGGCACTTATCCTGGCTGCCACTGAGGGACTTCCGGGTAATTTCACTCCGTTAGGAAGGTTCCTAAGCTAAATGGACTATTCGACTTCAGCCCAGGTCGTAACCTAAAATGGACGCCCACGTGCTTACTCCTCCTCATGCCTTAAAACTAAAATGGCGGCCCACTTGAAATAAATTAAGAGAACACGTGAATTGTAAATAAATAAGGAGAAAACAACAATTTGGAATTTATTGGGGTTACAAAGGTCCAACATAGGATTAAGAAAATACATGGCAATTTACCTGCTTACGGGAACATACGGTAGCTTCACGAAACTCAGACAAATAAGCTCCTCCCACACCTATATATAAAAGAGTGCAGAAGCCCTTTTCGGCTCATTCAGTCTTGATTAGAGATGGCAAATCCGGATCATTTTACGGACTCAGGGTCTTCTGAGTCAGTCATTGAAGAGATCCGGATCATACGAGTCATTTGAGTCATACGAGTCAGCATGACCAAGACCGTAGAAATCCTATTGGTGAAACCGAAAAGTTGTTGCATTTCACGAGCATATTATTATTCCATATATTTTGAATATATATATATATATTTGTATATATATATATATAATATCTGCATGTATATTTTCTATTTCGACATGTATATTTTATATTTTATTTTTATTTCTATTCTTGTATATTTTGTAGTTTTGTTTTATTGTAAAATGCCTTTTATGCTGCTGTAACAACAACAATTTCCCAATTTAGGATCAATAAAGTACTATCTATCTATCTATCTATTAAACTGACGTTATAATTAACCTCCGCTACACAGTGTATTTTGCTTTAATAAAAAATGTTGATCACAAAAAAAAGGGTTATTTTGCGATTTGGCAAATCTGAGTCTGCTGTTGACTCGTGCATGAGGACGAGTCTGCTGGATCTCCGGATCTGCTGCTATATACGGCTCCGAGTCCGCACGAGTCTGCTCTGCTGTGTGTTGCACACACAGTGAGTCAGGATTTGCGAATCCGAGTCTGCTGTGGACTCGTGCATGACGACGAGTCTGCTGGGTCTCTGGATCTGCTGCTATATGGTTACGGCTCCGAGTCCGCACGAGTCTGATCCGCTGTGTGTTGCAGCGAGTCAGGATTTGCGAATCTGCGAATCCGAGTCTGCTGTGTGGACTCGTGCATGACGACGAGTCTGCTGGATCTCTGGATCTGCTGCTATACGGTTACGGCTCCGAGTCCACACGAGTCTGATCCGCTGTGTGTTGCAGCGAGTCAGGATTTGCGAATCTGCGAATCTGCGAGTCTGCTGTTGGAGCCGTCGGCTCCTCTGAGTCCCCACGAGTCTGCACGAAGTTTCACTGATCTGCGTCCCCTCCCCTGAGCCAAACGATCACTTCTGGCAGCTATCCTGTATACTTGCTAAAGGGTAGGTAGATGGACTTGGGGTACGTTGTAATGTGATTTTACATGTTATAAAGAGAGTAGCGAGTGACGCAATTTATAGTTTTAATTTGTACGTCACACCAAGTGTGGGACTCAAGGACTCGGGTTAATGGAGAGGGGAGACTCGTCATGACCAGCTCATTTCTAGGATCCGGGTTAATGATCCGGATGAATCAGGACTCGCCCATCTCTAGTCTTGATGCATGGCAGCGAAGGCATCTCTCCTGCTTACTAGGGGTGGGCGATACCACAAAATCTGGATTCGATCCGATACCAAGTATTTCAGGGCCAGTATCGCCGATACCGATACCGATACTTTTTAAAATGAAAAGCTTCTTATGTACTTTCATGTAGGGGAGAGCTGCATGACATGATTTTTGAGCTGA
The DNA here is from genome assembly GCF_902827165.1 of Trematomus bernacchii. NCBI lineage: Eukaryota > Metazoa > Chordata > Actinopteri > Perciformes > Nototheniidae > Trematomus > Trematomus bernacchii. The sequence goes on from NW_022987571.1 coordinate 2,662,256, forward strand.
ATGCATCATAAATAGACTAAATCTGAATTCATTTTCATGATTAAAGACAGGACAGTTTTTATAGACAAATAAACGTTTTACTTTTGCAAATTTAAAGTGCAAAACATGAAAAATAACAATACAAAGTGGCCACAGTAGCGAACTGCCTTTTTGCACACATCAAAGTTCGCTACGTTTTCATTGACAGTTGTGAAATAGCTCCACAAAACGCTCCTCTTTCTCTCAGCCATCATGCGCGTGTGTCGCACTCGCGAGTCGCTGGCTGCTGCTGTCCTGCCCTGCTGGCTGCTGTCCTGCCCTGCTGGCTGCTGTCAGTCAGCTTGATAATCGGCGTTCAGGCAGGGAGCGCGTGCGCGAGCCTCGGGAGAGGAGGACAGCAGTGGAGAGAGAAGAAACAAGCGTATATAGGCCTACTTGTGTTCGTCTGCACATAGTTTTTGATGAAATTGACGAGTAGAGGAGAGGGGGAAAAAAGTATGAAAGTATCGATCCTATTGGCTCTAGTATCGATATTTTGAAACGTAATATCGGAAGTATCGATATTTTGGGATCGATCCGCCCACCCCTACTGCTTACTCGTCTCTGATATCCTCCTGAATGCTGAAAGCACAAACACACAGCTACATGTTACTATGATGAAGAATCCTGAATGCTGAAAACTCACGCACAGCTACATGTTCTTATAATACACAATGCTTGGATTTGATCACATTGCAGGGCTATCCTGGGGGGAGATTGTTTAGTTATTGTGACGGCCCCAGAGCCTGGGGCCTGTGAATGTGCAGGTCCTGCGATGGGGGTGGAGCTGAAGAGGCCAATCAGCATGACCGGGGACACCTGGCCGGAGCCGAGGTGCTACTTAAGCCCAGCTGCCCGGAGTTACATGGCCTTCATGACTCTGCAGGAGGACTCTCGTCGGGATCCTTTCCCCTCGCCCACCCTCTCATGTTTCCAGTGTTGTGTTTGGAACTATCACAATAAAAGTGCTGTGGTTTTTGGAACCCTTGAACGTCTTTCTCTGTTTTCATGTTGTGGCCTACGGGCCGGTCATAACAGTTATAATAAGCCGAAACATTCAATGACTCCTGGGTTTACTACTGAAGATGTGTATTAGAATTGTTATATGAGTGGTAGTAAAAACACTACTATGATAGCTCAACGTAATTTATTTTTTCTTGGGACCTAAGGTGAGAGTTGGCCTGCCTCGGTGGTGAACAAGGATGGCCCGAGCACTCGATCTTACAGCCGGTCCCCGGCAGTAGGATCCAAGCCTCTTCTTCCCGGTCCCCGGCAGTAGGATCCAAGCTTCTTCTTCCCGGTCCCCGGCAGTAGGATCCAAGCCTCTTATTCCCTAACGCAGCCAGTGCCCCATGTTCTCATTTCTGGGGTAGGTTGGCTCTCTCTGATGGCCCCTCAGGGGTCGCCGCCTGATACTCTCTCGCCCTCAATCGAACGCTAATCCTAACCGCCCTCTTTTCCAGGCCATAACCTAAAATGGAAGCCCACGTGCTTACTCCTCTTCATGCCTCAAATAATTAAATGGAGGCCCACTTTAGAGAACAGAATTGTAAATAAATAAAGAGACAACATAACAATTTGCAGGGATGCAAACTTGTCACCTTTCGGGGAAATTCGCCGTTTTGAATCCAAAATAAGTCGTTTGTGTGATTCATGTCGATCTGCAATAACAATATCTTTGGGGTATGGGGGGGGTCTGAGACCCGGACTAATCTGCGGCCGCGAGCTGTTATGTGCCATCATGACACGCATGGTGTTCTTTTTTTATATATTATAATGAAGCGCGAGCTGTGTGCTCGAGTCTTCCTGCCTGTCGGCTCTGCTCATGGATGTATAATAAGGCTCTGCTGCTCCGCGATGATGGTCTAGCTTCAGCAGCTACATTCCCTACGGGTGCGTTCGTTAATATTAACTGTGTGGTCTGGAGTCACTGTGACACAGACTGGACCGCTGGTGAACAGCTGTTAGAACGGGGTGTTCACAGCAGAGCTCCCTGTCGGAGCGGCAGAGCGTGATGTGCACTGAAAAGTTTTCCTGTAGCAATATTATCGTTGAGCTAGCTAACTAGCATCACATATCTGCTAACGTTAGCTTTAGCCTTCGTTTTCTAATAGCTTTTTTCATAGGTTATAAACGGAGGTGGTATAAGTATATATCTTGTACTCGAGTAAAAGTAGAAGTACTCAGATCTTGTACTAGAGTAAAAGTAGAAGTACTCAGATCTTGTACTTGATTAAAAGTAGAAGTACTCAGATCTTGTACTAGAGTAAAAGTAGAAGTACTCAGGTCTTGTACTTGAGTAAAAGTAGAAGTACCAGAGTGTAGGAATACTCTGTTACAGTAAAAGTCCTGCATTCAAAATGTTCCTCAAGTAAAAGTATAAAAGTATTATCATCAAAATATAGTTCAAGTACCAAAAGTAAAAGTAGTCATTGTGCAGATTGGTCCATTTCAGAATAATATATATGATATGTTTTATAATGATTGATCATTAAAGTGTTCTCAAAGCTGGTAAAGGTGCAGCTAGTTTGAATGACTTTGTATACTGCAGGGTAGCTTGTAAATTCACTCCAGGTGGAACTAAAGTCTGATTTAACACTTGATTATATTTCACATCATTCATCCACATCTGCAAAGTAACTAAAGGTATTAAATACATGTAGAGTAAAAGTACACCATTTACCTCTGAACTGTAGAGGAGAAGAAGAACAAAGTAGCAAAACATTGAAATACTTAAATAAAGTACAAGTATCTCAAAATTGTACCCAAGTATAGTATTTGACTATGAACTTAGTTACTTTACACCACTGGCTATAAAGATAGAAAGACTAAGCCTTGCACAGAGGCATGAAAATACATTTTCAAAATGCTCAACAGTCCTGCCAAAATTATAAACTGACTGCTACACAATTAAAATAAATGCTTTTATACATTTCTATTAGATGTGTCTCTTGGCGTTTCTGTTATTATTAACACTGCTGCTTTAGTTGTTCTGACAGCATGAGTTTGCATCCCTGGTAGAAGTACTCAGGTCTTGTACTTGAGTAAAAGTAGAAACTACCATAAGGCGCGTTCACACCGGAGTACTTTTCCCACAATAGTTCATCAGAACTACGATATATTTGCGTTCACACCAAAAAGCCCCAGGAACTAAAGTAGTTCAAATTAGTTCATCTGACCCGCTTGAAAATAGTTCATACGTCTGATTGGCTGTGCGGAATGCAAACCACGCCCGGTTGACTCAGATTTTTTTTTTGTAAGCGGCCATTGTATTTGCTCGCTTCGGGCAGCGCACCCGAAGAGATTACTTTTGTGAAAGCAGTTATTATAGCAACACTAAATAAATCATCGGAGCGGTGGAGTGATGAGGATGTGTCGGCGCTTCTGACGATTTACTCGGAGGACGCGAAGCGCCACATTCAGAAGCTTCTACTGAATGCAGTTTCCGTGGCTCAGCAAAGTTAGCAGACCTGGCAAAGTCATGTCGGGACGACTACGAAGGTAAAATAAAATACATGCACTGCACTGTTTTAATCTGCACAATACTGGTCTTAGATGTACTTTTATTTGCTCAGTAGATCGAGCTAGCCATGCTAGAACTTGCTATCATAGGTCCAAGCTGGCTAACAACATCTAGCTAGCTAGCTATTCTCAGCCGTGCCCGCTATGAACACGTTTTGACTTGTGAATAAGTGTGCAATGTTCTGTAATTTGCTTCACTAACTCATGGCACTAATCGTGTGTTTCAGGCGAGGTGTTTCTCTCTGGATTAGAAACTAGTTTTCCCCTCCGGGATAAAACGATAATATAACGTTAGCAATTAGCATGCTAGCTGGACATAATGCTACCTCTATAATTTCAAGTCATTTGCAACATTCATTCTACATGTTAATGGTAAAGCTTAAACAGTTGATTACCTGCATGCCACAAAGACTGATGTTCTAATATTTTTGCACATTTAAGTAGAAATGTAATTGAAATTCTATTTATTTTTCCTTTTTTTTTATTGATTGTTATAATTGTACTCAGCCATGTTATGTTAGATGTCAATCCACTTACACTGTAACTACTCTGGCCTTGAAAGAAGGTTACACATCTAACTGATGTCCACTAATCCCTATAAAACAAAGTTCAAGCACAAAACAATAAATAAGGGCACTTTGATATTTAGTTTTTATTTGATATTATTTGATCCTATCTTATCTTCTACTTTACACCTGCATGTTGTACACTGTCCCTGCCTGCACCATGTCCAATGTTGGACAATGTTGTCTCGTTGTTGCGATTAAACTGATCTTGTATCTTGCTTATTTCACCTTAGGAAAGCGGGCACGGGATGACAGCTTCCTTGACACCATCATGGCGATGGACTGCCGTGCCATGGTCAGCAAGGAGAATGAGGACCTGCGTGCCAAGGAGATGCACGACGAACCGCTGCTGCATTCACACAAGGCCCAGGAATCGGACGACCAGCTGCTCATGGTGATGCAGCGCCATGCTGACTCGGCGGCGCGCCAGGTGGAGGTGTCGGCGCGCCAGGTGGAGCAACAAAATACCTTTCAGGCTGGGCTTCTGGCAGTGCAAAGCGAGCTGATTAAATCCAACAGGCCTTCAATAAAAACTAAAGAAAAACTTGTCGTCGTTGATAAACTGTACAATGACTTGTTGGGAGGCGTGTGGTGCAGTGGTCTGGTGCGTTAGTGTTCGGATCAGGGGAGCACAGGTTCAAACCCCACTGCAGTCAGCATGTCGTTGTGTCCCTGGGCAAGACACTTCACCCCAAATTGCCTACACCTGGGACAGTTAATTTTGTATTATTGTGATTATATACAGGGGTGCACATAACTGGTACGCAGGTACGCATGCGCGGCACAAATCTGAATTGCGTAACGTCACTTGTGTCACTACGCGCCTTTGCGTACCTCAAAACATCAAAACAAAACACATATTTCGTCTACACGTGTTTCTTGTCAACACTCAATGGAGTAAACTACTAGGCATGTCAAAAAACCCAAAGACATTAAGCAGCTACGTTGCCGTTTCGCTCCCTGCAAAAAATCTTTCTATGACTGATTGAACTGGAGCTGGGTGAGCCGCGCAGGACATAACCGACGGACCTGTGAAGCTTTCCAGGAGGCACAGGCTTAGATCACTGGACGACAGAGTTGGTCGCCGTGTGCACAGACAGGGTTAACGTCGGTATAAACAACAGAATTGTGCCAAAAGTCCGCCAACTGGCTGCGGTGGGAGACTCCCCTGTGCACATTCTGTGCCCCGCGCACACACTGGAGAACTGCGCAAAATCATCTGATCACAACGTTCACGCTCTGTGGTCAAGCTGCTGCAGTTTTATTTACACCAAAGTGGAGTGAAACACACAGCTGCAAACTTACTCAGGGTGTTATGGAAGAGTTTGAAATCAGACAGAGGTGGAAGAAGTACTCAGATCTTGTGTAGGAATACTCTGTTACAGTAAAAGTCCTGCATTCAAAATGTTACTCAAGTAAAATTAGAAAAGTATTATCAAAATATAGTGAAAGTAGCGACAGTAAAAGTATTCATTGTGCAGATTGGTCCATTTCAGAATAATATATGTTTTATAATGATTGATCATGAAAGTGTTCTCAAAGCTGGTAAAGGAGCAGCTAGTTTGAATGACTTTGTATACTGCAGGGTAGCTTGTGAATTTACTCCAGGTGGAACTAAAGTCTGATTTAACACTTGATTAGATTTCACATCATTCATCCACATCTGTAAAGTAACTAAAGGTATTAAATACATGTAGTGGAGTAAAAGTAGAAGTACAAAGTAGCATAAAATAGAAATACTCAAGTCAACTACAAGTATCTCAAAATTGTACTTGAGTAAATAAGTGTGCTTTGTTACTTCCCACATTTGAAATCAGATATGACTTCAAGTCATGTGATAATTTCTTAGTATTTGATCCTTCAACTTGGCCTCAGGAAATGCAAGGACTTCACAGTTTTGGCAACAAGTTTTGGAGAAAGCAAATCGGAGGCTTAAAAAGAGACAGGGAGGTGCATCTTCATCATCTTCATCATCTAGCATGCAAGAAGTGTAAATTGAGGACAGTGAAGGAGACACTGAGGAGGACCACGCTTCGTGTGGGGTGAGTACCAAACGCTGTCTCTTGGTACTCATCTGAGTAACTCACTAAAAAAGTTATGTGCACCCCTGATTATATATATATATATATGCCACTGTTATTAATACTGACACTTCACTTTGCACTAAGGTGTGTCTGCTGCTGAGCCTATCTATTGTTATTTATTATATATATATATATATTTATATATATGTTTTGATACTACTGACACTTTATTTGATATTGAAAATGTTAACTTCTATTTACATGCATACGACACACCTGGGACAGCGTGATGCTGTTATTGATATTGTCTTGAGTGTGCAATAAAAGAGAACCTACATGGCGATTAAACGGAGCCTGTATCTTACCTTTTTCATTACATTTCATGTAACTAAGCTTGCTTATTTCTCCTCTGACACTTTATCTTTACAGTGACCTGTGTAGCATCCTATACATCACATGTAAGTGATTATTCTGATACCATCATGTTTCATCGGTTATAAACTGGCGAAGCTTTATTTATTGTGGCTTTCAAAAAGATAATTTCATTGTATTTCAAAATGGCGTCCAACACAAGCACTATTTATTTATAGAAAGAGAAATGGTTAAGTTTGTTATTACCAGTGTTGTGAGTTCAATATTTTTAATTAATTATAGTAAGGGAACATCTTAGGAGTTAGTGTAGTGAGTTTCAGAGCAGTGTAATAATTATTTGACCTAAAACTAAATGTTTTTATGAACATGACATGGGGATTTGCTAACTTTTGATTTCCCCCATTTTACACGACACAAATGGAGGCCACTATGGGCCACAACTAACACGTAGGTTTCTGTAGGGTTCATGGCAGACGGATGCAGTTGTTCTCAGGAGGATATATAATAAAGGTGTGTTAGCTGCTGAGCCTATTTAGTGTGCATACGACACACCTGGCACAGTTTATTAATTTCACACGTAGCGTAGCGCGTGCATGTCGTCGTCCAATCCTTTTGTCAATCCTTCTTAACCGCCTTCGCTTCCGAATCAGCATTGCTATTGCATTTGACTGGTCGACGATCTGTATTTGTGTTTGCTTAAATAACTCAGACGAAGCTCATGTCTGAGGTCGGAAGGTAAGCAGACGCCTCATTTACCAGCAAGTGGGCGCAGGAGGTTTTTCTTCTTTTTCTCTCGGTTTTTTGGCGGATTGCAACTTTAAGGTGCATACCGCCACCTACTGTACTCGCCGTGAAGTTGTTTGCGGCCTGCCAGTAAACCCAAAGCAGAAGAAAAAGAAGTGACGTCAGCGGTTCATTTGCCTAATCCACCCCCAGGAACTCATTTTGGTGTGAACGCGATCTGCTTTAGTTCATCAGAACTAAAAGAGCTCTCATGAACTTAAGTTCTCATGAACTATTGTGGGAAAAGTACTTGGTGTGAACGTGCCTATTGTGTAGGAAAAGAGCCGTTTTTTTTATTATCTGCGAAATAATCACCATGATAATGATTGACTTTATTGCCAGCAATATACTTTTTTCACAGAAAAATATATAGCTTGCCCAGCCAAACTACTACTCAAGCAGCATGCGTTATGCCATCATCTATATCTGTATAGTTCAATGTTAATTGACAATAAATATTGTTGTTTTTTAACTGTACTTTCTTTATTTGATTGGCAGTCAGTTGTTGATTACATGCAGATGTTGATACAGCTACAGGCTACTTCAATATATATCACACTAATTCATAAAGCAAGTTAGACATTTTGATGTTCCGGACCTTTGCATGGGGACATTTTCTCTAACTGGACCTCGTTGAATACCCCTGATCTACGGCAAATGTGCATTCAGGAAAGCAAGTTCCTGTAAAGGCGAATGGATTTATGGCAGGCAGTGAACAAACGATAAAAAGAACGGCTCTCACCAAGTACGACTCGGTTCCCGTCGTTCGTACCAAAGAGCCGGTCAAAAGAATCGGATCGTTCGCGAACGTAACATCACTTGCAGCTAGTTTGAATGACTTTGTATACTGCAGGGTAGCTTGTGAATTTACTCCAGGTGGAACTAAAGTCTGATTTAACACTTGATTATATTTCACATCATTCATCCACATCTGCAAAGTAACTAAAGGTATTAAATACCATTTTCCTCTGAATTGTAGAGGAGTAGAAGTACAAAGTAGCAAAACATTGAAATACTTAGGTAAAGTACAAGCATCTCAAAATTGTACCCTGCTTTCTGTTTTTTGTTTTTGTTTCTTTCTCTCTGTTTTGTTGTTGTTTTGTTGCCTGTCCTTGTCTGTCTACCCTTCCACAAATGTTAAGCGTCTTTGGGTCTTAGAAAAGCGCTATAGAAATTGAATTTATTATTATTATTATTAAGTATAGTACATAGTAATACATTTTCAAAATGCTCAACAGTGCTGCCAAAATTATAAACTGACTGCTACACATTTAAAATAAATGCTTTTATATATTTCTATTAGATGTGACCCTTTAGCGTTTCTGTTATTAACACTGCTGCTTTAGTTGTTCTGACTGCTAAAATCCTCTGTTATTCCTCATTTTAAAGCCGATATTCCGTGGGGTGGGGGGCTCGGATCCTTGTCACCTTTTTCATACCTGATGAGTTTGCATCCCTGATTTTTTTACCATTTAAAATACAGCAACACATCTTTGATTCATGTCGTCTAAACTGGAATATTACAATTATTATTAACTTTGTCTGTACAAAGTAGCCTGTCCAGGAAATATGCCCAAATCAACAAAAACTGCGAGCCGGCAGGCAAGACGCTCCACTTCTGAAATGCTTCTGAAACGCGCCCGGTAGGGTATGACGCCGGAGGAGGCCGGACCAAAACCGCGGCGCAGCCGTGACGCAGACGACTGGTGGAATCGAGGGGTTAGATATATTGAGCAGTTGAAGTAGGCAATATGTTAAGGCTCTTTGAACAATTTAGTATGTTACATTCCAATGTTTTGTCTTTGAGTAGCATCCCGGCTTCCCATGATTTTTGAGAGTATTTTACAGTTGGGCCCCGTTCATGCAGACTCCAACTGATAATCACAATAAACACTGCAAACAAATACCCAGAATATTTATTAAATGTGAGACAACACTAGTACCTGTTTAACAGCAGACATTGACATTTACTCAGGCCCCTTTCATGCGGGCTCCAAGCAACATATACAATGTTTAGTGTTCTCGGTCCGTAAATTACAAAAAAGGTGTTAATTGGCCACGACACGTAAAACATATTGTACACATACAAAACAAACCAATAACTTCATATATATTATATAGATGTATCAATATATTTACAGATATTTACAAATATGCACACACAAGTATAGACAAACACAGATAATAAACTGGCCACGACACGTATAACAGCGAGTACCCGGGCACTCAAGGTGTGCAAGGTTAACCCTAGGGTTAGGGACAAATGCTGGAGGTCTTTAGTCCGTCCTTTAGGGGTTTTGGGGAACGCGCGGAACTCTTTTCAGACTGCTACGGCTTGGGAAAAGATTTGAGCCTTAATGTGTAATGTTTTCTGTATTGTATGGTTAGCCTATCCTTTCATTTAATAGTCCGATTTGGATGTGATAGCTAACATTTTCAGTAAACAGTAGACAAAAGAAGTGAAAATATAAATGTAATTTATTTTAAATGAACAATTTAGGAAACAAAAATACAGAAATAAAAACATAATACACAGTACGGGTGCTGGAAATCCTTGAAAATGCTTGAAATTGTACGAGGTGTTTTCAAGGTTTGAAAAGTGCTTGAATTTTGGGAATGGTGCTTGAATTTGGGATAAAGTGCTTGAAATTGTAAATGCTTTACTTCGCTTTTTAGATTAAAAGAAAATAAAAAAGTCGGAGCGCGCTTAATTGCTTCGCTTTTACATAAAACAGCTCCGCTCCGGCCTTCCCGCGCAATGCGCGTGACCGGCAAGTGTTTTTGTTACGTGTGTGACCTGGGCATTCTGATGAGAGTGATAGATGACAGTATGCCAGGAGGTTGCCGTTTCATCAAGCGTTGGCTAGCAGAAGACAAATACAAGCCATGGCTAAGACGAGGGTCAAGCGAAGCCCAAGAGTAGCCTCCTGCAAAGTGTGCAACAATAACGATGCGAGAGTCTGCGCTGACGAGCCACACACCACACGAAAGGTACGCCGTAGTAGAGCATTTTAGATTAGGCTATCGTTGCATGTAAAATACATGACACTTTTCTCTGTGCGCGGCAAAACAAGCTCGCCAAAATGGCTTCACTAGTCTGGCAGTATTTTAAGTGTCCGAAAATGACAATAAAATAGCGGTATGCAATGTGTGTGTGAAGCAGAAATCCTGCAGCTCCACCCGCTGTGACGGACCGGTGAGCGGAGCAGAACACACATTAAGAGTTAGACCTAACACACTTAGCTGTTTGATCTACCTCTGGAACAAGCTAAACTAGTTATAAATATATTTATTCTTCACTGTCGGGTCACTCATTACTGGATCAGTGAGCTGCAGGAGATACTGACGGGCTGTCAGGAGAGAGAGAGAGGGGGAGAGAGGAAAAGAGAGCGCTTCCGCTAATTTCTCCCGTGTTATTATCCCAAGTTAATGTAAACTTTAATAATGTACTTCATTTGAATGTAATAATTATGTTGGTTGGTTGGTTTGTGGAAGCGCCAGTGAATGAGCCCCATTAACTGAGTTTTAAACATCACTTTAAATGGAAGATCCCCATAGGCCCCGCCCACTCGATCGGATCGGCGATCGGTATCGGCCGATACTGATTCCGGCGATCGGCCCCAAAATTGGCGATCGGAGCATCCCTAATAATTGTATATGATATGTTTTATAATGATTGATCATTAAAGTGTTATCAAAGCTGGTAAAGGAGCAGCTAGTTTGAATGACTTTGTATACTACAGGGTAGCTTGTGAATTTACGGTAACACTTTATTTTGATAGTCCATAGTTAACACTCTATAAGTCATCAGTTGACATTCAACAACACTGTTTCAACAGACAAGTTACATGCATTCAACTAACTGCCAGTAGAATATAAGGTACATCTCAAGTGTTGATCTATAGATTTTACACAAAGTCTCTGTTGACTGTCAACATGTTTTTTGCAACAGGTTATTAAGCGATATTCAACCTTACTATCTGTAGATTGTGTCAACATCTTCAAAATTGACAATCAACTACTCAAAAGCAATCTGTCAGTTGAAAGTCAACAGGGTCATGTCGACTATCTGTTGAGAGTCAAGATGTCAACTAAATAGAATAGAATAGGGAGGGATGAAACCCTCTTTAATGGTCACACATGCAGAGCACACAGCACACACAGTGAAATTTGGCCTCTGCTTTTAACCCATCCTAGTACAAGGAGTCTAGTACTAGGAGCAGTGGGCAGCTATTGTACAGCGCCCGGGGAGCAATGGGAGTGGGGGGGAAGGGGGGTGTCCGGTGCCTTGCTCAAGGGCACCACGGCAGGGCAGGAGGTGAACTGGGACCTCTCCAAGTAGAAGTCCACACTCCATATTTAGGTCTGGTCGGGGACTTGAACCAGCGACCCTACGGCTCCCAGTCCAAGCCCCTACTGACTGAGCCACTGCCGGACACAATTATGACAAAGATGACATTAACCATAGTTGATGATCAACAGATAAGCAACTTTAGAGTTGAGTTGATTATTACATTAAGCATTAATAATAGTAATACATTTAATTTCAAAGCGCTTTTTCAGGTGCTCAAAGACGCTTTACAGTGGTGATAAAACAAGATAAAATAGAATAAAACATTAAAACAGCAACACAACATAATTCACAAATTAAAAGCCAATCTGAAGAGGTGTGTTTTGGTCAGTGTTTTGAAAGTGGGGGGGTTGGTGCAGTCTCTGATGTGTTGTGGAAGGGAGTTCTAGAGGGAGGGGGCAGCGATGGAGAAGGCTGTCCCCCCAGAGGGTGGGGGCAGCGATGAAGAAGGCTCTGTCCCCCCAGGTTCGGAGCTTGGTTCGTGTGGGGATAGAGAGGAGGTTCACTTTTGATGAACGAAGGCTGCGGGAAGGGGTGTAGTGGTGGATCAGGTCGGTGAGGTAGGGGTTGATTAGTTGATGATCAACAGATAAGCAACTAAAGTTTAGTTGACTATTACATTAACAATTAGTTGATGATCAACAGATAAGCAACTTTAGAGTTTAGTTGACTATCTGTTGATTGTCAACTAATCTAGAGTTGACTATCAGTATACTTTTAGTAGGTTCTCCACTGAGCGTTTGTAGGCATGTGTTAGGACTATCCAATTAAAGTGAAAAACAGTTGAGAACAGTAGAAAGTCTATAACCTATCAACAGAACACATACATTCATCCACTAATTGAATGCACAACTGATCAGAAACACTGGATAACTGAAGTCAATACCAGGCTATAAAGCACAGTAAAACAAACACTATAGGCAGGATATCAGAGAAAGAAAGCTTTTTTTATTTTAAGAATATGTTAATACATTTTATTAAAATGTTATTATTTCCAGTTTGTTTAAAAGCACAACACATTAACATACATGGAGACACATGGTTATTATTTGATGGTTATTCCAACTGCATCTGGCTCGTGGGCAACGTATAACTTCATGCTGTGCATCACGAGCCTGTTGCACTTAGACCTCTGCTGTTCCCTGTATACAAATGAAACACTAAATTGAGTACAAATCAGGACACACCATGTGTTTTCCTCAACAACAAAAATCACTTCCGTCTTGAAATCATAACGAGACAGTTTACATTAGCTGTTAACAGACGGTAACAGAGGTGCTATTCACATGCATTACAAGGGGTTTAAGCCATCAAAAAAAAGGCTGGTTTGCAAGAAAATGAACCAAATAGTCATATTGATATAGTTCATAAAATGTCCAACTACATATTTGTAACCCCACCTCATGCTCAGAGATTTATATAAAGTGGCACATGGGTCCTAGAATAAAAAGAACAGACGATTATTTCAACTTTTATCTTGATAAGTGAGAGCGCAGGCCAGTCTACATGAATGCAGGGCAAGGCACGTTTCTGTCCAAAGGAGTCGATAATGTTTTAAAATATCACTTTGAGTGGTGACACTAGTGCTGCATAGTTTACAACTCCATCCCATCTGTGATTCAAAAAATAGAAATGGGTACGTTTACCTGATGCTCATTATATTAGTATGTAAACATAACACGTCTTGAATTAACCTGTGAAACAACAACTCTGACACACTCAAGGGCTTACCTAATGTGAACCTGAAGTCGATAGCAGGAGGCTAAATGTCTTCAAGAGGAGGTGGGACTGTTTTCTGGGGAGGCAAATAAAAGAACAAAATAGTTACATGATGAAAATGTAACAATCATTTCAGTAGAATTAATTCAAACATATTTAATTCAATTAATTGAATCAAACATAATTAAAATATAAGTATCATTTAAAACGGTATTATATTTATATACATTTATAAGGATGGCATTTATTAAGGATAGTATTGGTAGATACCAGTACAATTCGATGATTCTCTACACAGCAGATCCTAATTACTTCAATATACACTCCTTTATCTCGTTTGCATACTGTCTAATATCTATTTTACGTTGTAGTAAAACATCTCCTTAATAAAACTGTATTTATTGATATTTCTCGCTAAAGACTGCATTTTACTGGACTACATTGAACACATCTTGCTGACGTTATAAATCCATCTTCGCCCAATTCACAATTTTACTGAATTGCGCCTGAATGCACCTTAGCTGAAGAGTGCTAACGTTCTCTCCTGCAGATTCAAACATGGATTTGCATCTATAGCGTTGCATAAGCATGAAAAATATAGTTTTAGTTGCACTTCATATTGTATAATAACAACTCGATGCTGTAACTGCAGACTGAGTTTAAATTGGGTACACATCTAAGATTGTAGTAATACAGATAATGAATTGCTCACAGTAAAACAAACGGTGAAATACATACAAAAGAATAAATATCAAATCGGCGCATTAGTGACTTACTCTTACATAACCGCTGGGTTATAAAGTAGTAGGGAATAGCTTTAGCGAGGTATTTTACCGCACAACATGCAGCAGAGCCTCTGAGCCCCGCGGCTGTATCACGGTGCCCGGCAAACGCTTAGAGCGGCACAGGGGAACAGTTTGCGGAGTTGATTCTTAATACGTGCTCTTAACTTAACCACATAATTGTGTCGGTAGGCACTTGATGCAAACTTTGCCCAACACCATTTGCGCGAAAAAATAGACTACATGAGCACAACAGCCAGGGCTCAGTCTAACTTTAACAGCAGTAATGGCGCTGGCATGTCGATGTTCCGTTCAAAACAGTGAATACAAGAAAAGTAAATAACACTTGCTAGTTAAAAAGCAATAATTAATAACTCAGGTGGTATGCTTACTTGTTTTAGATGATTTGAAGAGAATCCAACGCAAACACGTGTCCAACTGCCGAAGAATCGCTGTAAAGAGGAACAGGAAGTCTCACACCGCGGTATTCTCGTTTGAGGGCGTGGCATGACCGTGGCGTTGACAAAAGCATTTTCATGAAGTTTTCCAAAACGTATTTATAAGAAAGTTCAGGAAAATGTGATATTAATTTACAAATTAATGAGTTCTTAAAACATGTTCTCATTGTTGCTTAAGTGTTACTTATTTAAACGCATATTGAAAAAAAAGTAATTTAGGGCAAGTCAATTACATAAATAATGTTTTTCTTAATTAACAAGATTATTATCTCAGAATTCCAGGAAAAGTTCTTGTGAAAAACCTTTTTTCCTCAAGTGAATGCATTAGGCTTCTGTATTTATCTTATATATTAGTCAAATAAAACAGGAACAGGTGTTCCTAACTCAAAAATTACATACATTATGAATAAATAACTAAATATTCACACAAAGCCAGAGTCAAGACTAAATTGAATTGCATTGCAGTGTCACAAGATTTGTTTTCAATCAATTTCAGTCAAGATTTTGTGGTTCCTAATGTGGTCATAGTGACAAATTCATGAACTGTCGAGGAGAAAAAAGATAACCTTCGGGTTAGACCTTGAGAAGATTATCCATTTCCAGCAAATCATTTTGTAAGCATGTTTACTGTGTTAAAAGGAATTTAAAACAGATTTAAATGAAAAGGTAATTACACCTGACTAACAATAGATTGATTAAACATAAAGTCAAGAGATTATTTTGTAATAATGTTCACACTGTCTTTTGGTAGTATGGAAGAGGACGCTTTGGTAACACCTGGAAAAGAAAGAGATCTTGGGTCTTTGGTATACTCGAGATCAAAGCTGCAAGCAGACGTCCCATTCTTCGCCTAGTAAAGAGAAGAAACAAGGAGACCCTTGTTCCCATCATCAAGAAGCATATCAAGCCTCAAAGTCTTGTTGTGAGTGATGAGTGGAGAGCATATGCCAGTCTTTCCCAAGAGGGCTACAGGCATGTCAGGGCCAACCACAGCCAGAATTATGTTGATCCACAAACAGGACTACATACTCAAAATATTGAGAGAGCATGGCAGACATACAAGAGGGAAGTTTGGCGTATGAGGAGGAATCGTTCTGAGAAAACCTTAAAAAAACAGCTCTCCTTATGAGTGGACCTACTGGTTAGCAAGAACATATACACATGGTGTACTTGTAAGACTTATCAAGGACATACGGGATGGTAACCACAGATCAGTTTAGGACCTTTCTGTAGCCTAATTGCTGTTGTTTACTGATGGAGCTGCACACCCTGGTAATTGGCTGGGGGTTAGACACACACATTGGAGCCAAAGGCTCTTTGCTGACGCCCATAAACGTCCTGAACACAGCAAAATAAAAGGAGAAGAGAAAATACAGGCAGAGGGCAGGGTCTCTGTAGATACAGACACCATCACACACTTCTATCTATACATTGTTTTTTAGGAAATTCCTACATATTATACCTTTAACGGTTGACCTTGGCCTCAGGGTAGATCAATCATTTAATGTTCTTCTGTTGGTCAGGTGTCATTGTTTATTTTATTTATAGTTAGTAAACTGTTCAAATCTGCAGTGCAGTGATTTATTTCCGTTTGCCTGGTATTGACTACCAGCTGGTAGATAATGTATTTCAAACTTTATTTTTGACCATTTCACAACTGTTCAGTGTTTTTACTATATTTATAGTATATTCTTAAAATAAAAAAGCTTTCTTTCTCTGATATGCTGCATATAGTGTTTGTTCTACTGTGCTTTATAGCCTGGTATTGACTTCAGTTATCCAGTGTTCGTGATCAGTTGTGCAAAACATTTCGCTTTATTCCCATGTCTGTTGCATATAATTAATAATAATAATAATAATAAATTGAATTTATATAGCGCTTCTCATCTGCCAAGACAAATCTTGAAGCGCTTCACAGCAAAGGACACTGATACAATTTGAGAGATTAAACAAATAATAATAATACAAATTATTAAAACAAAATTAAATAAAAATTAAATATAAAATAAAATTAAAATAAATAAATAAATAAAATAAAAGTCGGAGATAGCGATTAAAATGGCAATACTCCAGGTGTACCATGCTTGAAGTTTATTGGAAGGCCTGCAGAAAGAAGAGGGTCTTAAGGCCGGTTTTTAAGACCTCGGTGGAAGGGGCAGATCTCAGCTGATCTGGGAGGGAGTTCCAGAGGCGCGGGGCGAATGAGCAGAAGGCTCGATCTCCCATTGTTCGGAGACGTGTGCGGGGGATGTAAAGAAGAGGAGCGTGGCTGGAGCGTAGAGAGCGGGTAGATGTCTGGGTACGGATGAGGTCACAGAGGTATTTTGGGCTTTGTCCATTCAGGGCTTTGTAAGTGAGGAGCAGAACCTTAAACTGGATCCTGTAGTGGAC
The DNA here is from genome assembly GCF_902827165.1 of Trematomus bernacchii. Taxonomy (NCBI): domain Eukaryota; kingdom Metazoa; phylum Chordata; class Actinopteri; order Perciformes; family Nototheniidae; genus Trematomus; species Trematomus bernacchii. The sequence continues at coordinate 2,679,242 of NW_022987571.1, forward strand.
TGGGAGCCAGTGTAGTTGTGCAAGTATGGGGGTTATGTGTGCGGACCTTTTTGTACCGGTGAGAACTCTGGCTGTACTGTTCTGGACAAGTTGCAGGCGGTTGATGGATTTGGCTGGGAGACCGGAGAGGAGTGCATTGCAATAATCTAGTCTTGAGAAGACGAGTGCATGAACCAGTTTTTTGGTGTCATCAGTTGAGAGTGAGGGCTTCAGTCAGGAAATGTTTTTCAGGTGAAAGAAGGAGGTCTTGGTGATATGTTTGATGTGGGCTTGGAAAGACAGAGTGGGGTCAAACCTTAGACCGAGGTTGGTGACAACGGAGGAGAGACAAATGAGCTGACCATCAAGGGAGGGGCTGATGTTGGCGGCCTTGGCAAGCTGGTCGGTGGTGCCTATCAGGATTGCCTCAGTCTTGCTGCTGTTGAGCTGGAGGTAGTTGGTGGTTATCCAGGAGCGGATGTCTTCCAGGCAGATGTTTAGTGTTTGGATAGTATTGGTGGTATTGGGTTGTGTTTTGATATAGACCTGGGTGTCGTCAGCATAGCAGTGGAAGTTGATGTTATGTTGTCTGATGATATGACCCAGAGGTAATAGATAGATTAAAAACAGGATCGGCCCCAGCACTGAGCCCTGTGGGACCCCGCATGTCACTGCGGTATCATCAGACATGGAACCCCCCAGAGCCACGTGGTACTTCCGGGTGGTGAGGTAGCAGGAGAACCACTTCAGAGCCGTGTCCGTCACCCTGGTGTAGGTCTCAAGGCGGTGGAGGAGGATGGTATGGTCCACTGTGTCGAAAGCTGCACTCAGGTCAAGTAGGACCAGGATGCTGGGTGACCCAGAGTCGGCTGCCATCAGCAGGTTGTTGGCTACTTTTATTAGGGCTGTTTCTGTGCTGTGTGCAGGGTGGAAACCTGATTGGAAGGTCTCATACATTTTATTGTCAGACAGATGAGACTGGAGCTGTGCGGCCACGACCTTCTCAAGTACTTTGGCAAGGAACGGGAGGTTGGAGATAGGTCTGTAGTTGGAGAGGAGTTCTCGGTCGATATTTGTTTTTTTCAAAAGTGGGGTGACAACTGCTGTTTTGAAATGGACAGGCACCTCACCAGTCTGTAGTGACTTGTTGATGAGTGTTGTCAGGAAATTAACCAAGGTTGGCGAACAGGTTTTTAGCAGCGGGGTGGGTATGGGGTCGAGGGAGCAGCTGGTAGGCTTCGATTTGCCTATGATGGCTAGCAGTGCAGATGACGTCACCTCGTTGAAGCTGCAGAGGGTGATGCCGTTGATGAAGGGAGAGCAGGTGGGTGGGGTCCGAGCTACTGTTGAGGCTGTAATGGTTGCTCTGATATCTGCGATCTTGGTCTTAAAGAAAGCAGAGAAGTTATTACAGAGTTCTGGAGAGGCAGCCGGGGGGCCTGTGTTGGAGGAGTTGAGAAGGCGGTTGATAGTGGAGAATAAGGTTCTAGGATTGCTTTTGCCGTTGTCTATTATTGACGAGTAGTATGAAGAGCGGGCGTTTTTTAGAGCAGTAGCATAGGCACTTTGGTGTTCTCTGAAGGCCAGTAGGTGGACAGCGAGAGCCTGCTTCCTCCATAGTCTCTCCAGCTGTCGACCGGAGGTTTTCATGCGGCGGAGGTCGTCCGTGAACCAGGGGGAGGACCCTTGGAATTAGTGGATGAATGTATGTGTTCTGTTGATAGGTTATAGACTTTCTACTGTTCTCAACTGTTTTTCACTTTAATTGGATAGTCCTAACACATGCCGACAAACGCTTAGTGGAGAATGCCTACTAAAAGTATACTGATAGTCAACTCTAGATTAGTTGACGATCAACAGATAGTCAACTAAACTCTAAAGTTGCTTATCTGTTGATCATCAACTAATGCGTAATGTAATAGTCAACTAAACTTTAGTTGCTTATTTGTTGATCGTCAACTAATGCTTAGTTACTTGTTGGTTTGAACGGTGCTGTTGAATGTCAACTGATACATGTCAACTGATGCACTGTTGACATGCTACTAAATGTCAACTGATGACTTATAGAGTGTTAACTATGGACTATCAAAATAAAGTGTTACCGAATTTACTCCAGGTGGAACTAAAGTCTGATTTAACACTTGATTATATTTCACATCATTCATCCACATCTGTAAAGTAACTAAAGGTATTAAATACATGTAGTGGAGTAAAAGTACACCATTTACCTCTGACTTATGTTTACTGCCAACCTAAAAGTACCTCAAAAATAGTAATCAATAATGTATTGAAAAGTTATTTGGCTGATTGTTTTATATTGGCTCAGCCAGGTTATATGATGCCCAGTCTACGTACAGATGGGTCACTCATTTTGAAATATTAAACTTAGTTTTCTTTTCTAAATTTTTTAATTTTTCATCCTCATGTAGAATGCTATTATGAAACACACATTTGGTTGTTTATAGCATAAAGAACATCTGATTTAATGTGAGGTAGGGAAATAATCATTTGAGTATAAGTATGTGTATATAAATATGTATACACATACTAGCGTTTAAATATATCAACTACAATGTCAGCAGATGGCCTTACATGTTTGTCATGGCAGGAGAATGTCTCCATTCACACACAAAATACTCATAGACAGTATACTCCGGGTGATTTACCGTATGGTCAGTCGCGAAACGTAATTACATTATAGCTGACGTTCCTAGCGTGTATGCTACTGAGCTAACCAACGGAGCTAGACATGGGTTTGCTCGGGAAAACACTTGACACAGTGCTTACTGGGCTAACGACGTTGCTAGCGTTTAAATATATCAACTACAATGTCAGCAGATGGCCTTACATGTTTGTCATGGCAGGAGAATGTCTGCATTCACACACGGAATACTCACAGTATACTCCGGGTGATTTACCGTACGGTCAGTACATTACAGTTGGCTAGCTAACGAGGCTAGCTATACATGCTAGCGGAAAACATCGTATTCATGCCAGTTACAATGAATGACCGAACGTAGCAGACTACCCGTATAAGATTGCAATTATAAACACGTTATTGCTAGCCTAATTTGAACCACTAGCTTTTATTCATAGTAGTTTTATTACACTACATTATAGTTGCCGTTCCTCCGAGATACCGTTCATATCGTGTTTGCTACCAAGGTAAACAAGAAAGCTAGGTTAGCATATTAGCTGGCAAGCTTACTGTGTTGATTAGATAGATGGATTAGATAGATCCACACTCCTACAACAACTACTACTAACGAATCTAAAACAACTAAGTTTCTCTAATATTTTGTGATTTGCATTTGATTTCGTCCAGCCAGATCAGGAAACTCCTGGCGTATCTGGCGGACAACACACACACGGGATGACCCACTCTGATGCCTCGTCCTAAAAAGCCCCGGCAGCCGCTTACAAAGATGCCGAAAATGCCTATAAGGGGAGGAATGGATGATATACAGTGTATATATGTATATTTACTAGGGCTGTCAAGTTAACGCGTTAATAACGCCTCGGCCGCCCCGCCCCGTAGTTTCAGAGCGCATCGAGTTTAAAATACCATCTACAAGCTGATGCTGACAGCCCCGCTCCTGCCGCCCGCTTGTGGCAGACCACACTTCCACGCTCACCGGCAGGCCCGGACTGGCCATCGGGAGGACCGGGAGGGTGTGTGTATGTGTGGGGCGAGCGAGCGAGGCACACCTTACGTGTTGTTGTTGTTAGCATCTGGTGCTAGCTAGCTGCGCTAACTGATATAAGGAGCTGTTAAAACAGAGGAGCGACATTTCGCCGACAACTGCGCCGAGCACTTGACTTTATGCAGGTAGCCAGACAGTGGGACATTGTACGAAAAGTCAGCACACTCAGCACGGATAGTGCGCGCAACATGATTGCAGCGTCCAGGCAGCTCCCGTTCGAGCATATATGCCTTGAGCTGCACATAGCTCCAACGATCCATCACAGTGTCTCCACATTCACTCACACACACACACACACACACACACACACACACACACACACACACACACACACACACACACACACACACACACACACACACACACACACAGTATTATTGTATGAGAGCGGTTCCAGGTTGAATTGAGGCGAATATTTGTAATGTTCAGAGGTTGTTGTGTTTAATATTCATGAGAATATTTGTCATTGTTCAAATGATAATAAACAAACATATAAAGCATATTTGTACACTCATATGTTGATAAGAGTATTAAAAACTTGAAAAATATCCCTCTAAGGTACATTTAGAACAGATAAAAAATGTGCGATTAATCGCGATTAACTATGGACAATCATGCGATTAATCGCGATTAAATATTGTAATTGAATAACTTACTCTTCTATAACAACAGTTGTAGGTACAGTTCGGTTAGTTAGCGTATAAAATATATGGCTGTACCGACGCCATTATAAGACTGATGTTCCGAGAGCGAGCCGAAAAAAGCACTGTTAGACATGGGCGGAGCCTCTCTGGTGGTTGACTAATCAGAACAGAGTGGCCGAGCTGACCAATCGGAGCACACTAGGCTCACAGGGAGGGGGGGGGCAAGAGCTCCAACGAGTCATTTAGTGGAGAGAGTGAATACTGCTGAATACACATACTTTACAGAGATGCTGTATGCGAAACCAATGTGAGTTTGGAAAATTGCACAGTATAAATCTATTTTAGTATACCTCAACAACAGTGGCGAGCCGTGAGCTTTATACCTAGGCCCTCTGACCCCCACCCCTTCCCTCGAAAAAAAGAGTTATTACGTCACAGCGTATACTTCAGCGGAATATCAAAACAACGGCCCAGGGTGCAAAACGCATCAATGACAGCGACCCTCTACCACACAAAACAACACCTGTGAACCCAATTTGTGTTCTTTGACATTGAAAAGGATATTGCATTGTGTTTGTTACTTTCGTTGCAGTTGTATGTCTTAAGTGTCATTTGGCATGCTTTTATTTTGAAGGCGAGTTCACGCTGTTGACAGGAAGTTGTTGTTGCTATGGAAACAAGAAAAGTTTCACAGCGGGCGGAACTTGTCATAAAGTCCGCGATAATAAAACCCACCCATTTAGAGGGAAGATATGATTGGTCAATTGTACTGTCATTTGACATTACTCTCTCGTTCAGTTACTATAGCGGGCCCTCTGTGAATCGCAGAGAGGGCCAGACGAGCTTCTTTCATGTAACCCTTCACATTCAAACAGAGACTGAACAGGCAGATTCGAAGAATTTATTTCTTTGGAAATGTTATTTAAAATACAATTAAATCAAGTTTTTTTTCGGTAAAACTAATGAAAAAATATAACAAAAATAATATTAAAATAAATATTTAAAAAAAAAATATATTTTTAAAATGTTTTTAAATATTGTTTTTTGGAATATCTTAGGCTCTCACAGAGGGCCTAGAGGGCCCTGACGGCTCGCCACTGCTCAACAATGTAATTATGATCAGTGGAAATGGCCATGACATGGGCCCTTTAAAGTGCTGTAGACAGTCTCTGCAGCAGTCAGTGTGTCCAGCAGGCGGCAGCAGAGAGCAGAAACAGATGAACAGGTGGTCTCTGACTCAGGGTGGATTATCATCAGCAAATGTCTGCATGCTGATCCAATATTGAGAGGAGAGAGTAGAGCAGAGTATTTACTCACATTCAGCCAGCAGGCAGATGTAGAGTCAAATACAATGGTGATGGAGATCATATACATCCGTCTGATGAGGAGGGGGTGACATCTTCATCCACATTTTTAATTAGTAACTTTCAATATTTGGTTTGATTATCAGCATTATAAATGCACTTTTTAAGCATGCATCTCTTAATATGATGGAAAAAGATATTAGTGCACAATGATACATCCAGATGTTCAGCCTCCTGAATGACATTCAGTACATCAGTATGATGCGTTCACCTGGGTTGTCTTTATACGGTGGCCCTGAAGTGCAAGACACCACAGCATTTCAGAAAAAAAGAAAAAAATGCTACAACTGTTGATCCATAGGTTGATAATGTACCTGTGCCTTTGAAATAATTATTTATAATCCATAATTCTATTTTTTATGTAAAAATCGGAGCGGAAAAGTTAGCTGCTAATGGTAGCCACCAGAGTGTATGCAGCTTCCGGTTTTGGTAACGCGTCACTCTCACTCCTTATTTGTTAACGTTTTGGTGTGTATATAACTTTCCCTCGATTCCATTGGCTCTAGCGGTTATAAAGAGATTTCATTCATCAAAATCGAGCAAGGGGGGCCAGAGATAGGTCAAATCCACCCAAATGACCCCAGAAGTGGGGTTTTTTGGCTAAATCTCTCTAAAAAGGTCAAATTTAACTTGTTTTGCGTCAATCTTGATACAGGGTACTTATTATATGTTGTACTTTGGATTCCTAAAGCTTTTAGTCTACTAACCCATCATCGAAGGGTAGTTTTCACTGACACTATAATTTACAGTTTTTTACTATGTAAAATCTGAATTTTCTTTAAAATAAAAAACATCTATATTGATTCTGACTTTTCTACATCCAACTCACAGGTTTATCATTACTTTGAGAATAAAGATTATTAATTTAACTCTTTTAGAAGGGAAGATATGGTCATTTGTTCTGGGAATGTCATTTTCGAGCCTGAGACCTGAAAAACAGGCTCAGGGCTTAAGAGGTTAACCACAGATCTTATTTCAGGCTTCTAACAAAACATCTAATTTATGAAACAAGGTAAAAGGTCTTTGACCAGTAAATATTTCATATGCAATGTAAGGCTGGGAGAAAAATCATAGCCTAATCATGAATTAAAAATGATGTGTATGGATGAGTGTAAGTCACGGGTTACGGATAAATGCCGTGACGTTCTGCTGATGATGTAACACACGGTTGACAGATGGAGCTCTGCCTGTTTGGCCCAAATACTGTGATGTAACAAGGCAGAGTGTCACAGGAATACCCTGAGGTCACAGTGTATTTTAATTGTATACATAACTGTTACATCTCAATGTCTTAGTTTGATAACATAAAGCATGCAGTGCAGTTAAAGAAAGATAATATTAATTAAGGAATAAACCTTATTACAACAAGCAAAACCCTGAGCCTTAATGAAAGGGTTACATTGAACCTTTAACTGACCGGACCACCTCTGTAGCCCTGTGGTGTGGTGAGCAGGCTGCTGGCTATTGTTGCGCTGCCTCAGAGGTAATGAGTGGAAGTGGAGGGCAGTAATTAAAGAGCAAATGCTCAGCTGGAGGCCACAAAGCACAGATGTCAATAGAAGAGGGAGGCAGTGCATCTATAACACGGCTCTGTTCACACATGGGGGGGATGTAAATGACATGACACTCAGGCTGTCATATCCCACCTGCAGCACAGCTGAGGAGCTGGAGACATGCACGCAGGAACATTCTGTTTGTAGATAAGCAGAGGAACATGGGGATCCATGATGTCAGCGCTCAGCCCATGCTCCTGAACAGCTCCTGATATTACATTTACATATTTTTGCTAACAACCAATAAGCCTCACAAAAGTCAATGCCCTAACCGACCTTGACATACAAAAAACACATTTTCACTTTTTCAGAATACTTTATTTAGGATTTTGTGACATTTGCACCACTTTAGAATAACATTTAATTAAAAAGATTAAAATACACAAAGAGAATTACAAGTGATAGTGTTCACGTTGTACTACAATATCTTACCACATATATACACAATGCACATAGTGAATTAATTGTAATGTTCATAATGATACTAATGATAAAAAGCCGATTATTTATGGTATTAGAACATTGCATTGTCTAAAAGCAGTGGGTAATGAAGGCTAGAGAGCTAACTTTGTGTATGCATTTCATTTGTTCATTTTAAATTCAGGTAATTTGTTGTGTTTACGTTGATGTTTAAACAATTAGTAACATACATTTCAGTTAGGTAACAGTAGCATATTAGCCCGGCACCGTTGAATGTCGTTTCTCTGTAGCCTAGTAAGCTAAAAGTTATTGTTTGTACCGTCAAAATTAATAATCACTTGCTAAACTTTCAGCACCCTGCAGCTCCCTTGCTGGGCGTAATTGTCTTCAGTCGGCGCAGAGAATCGCTGTTATAAACAGCCTAAGTCTAACAGTGCTTCATGAGATCACGCAATACCTGTCACATCCTGGCCCTGGCTGATCGCCTCACTCCCTCACCTGTGTGTTTTTCCTTCCCTGTTAATCACCTGCCTGGCCTCAATGAGCCTCAGCTGCCCCTAATCATTACTCATCACCTGTGTATTTAGTCTGTGCTGTTTCCTTGGTCAGTGCCAGTTCGTCTTGTCTGTATAGCAGCAAGTGCTCCATGTTACTCTCCTGACGTAAGCTATTGTTCTAGCTGCTTAGCATTTTTACCAACCTAGTTGGTTGTTTTTTGTTGTTGCTTCTTTAGTAGTTTTCCGCCAACTTGTTGGTTGTTTTTCGTTCCTTCCAGTCTTTACATTTTTGGACCTTTGCCTGTATTTGCCTTTTGGATTAAACGCCTGACTAAAGACCTTTTTGCCTGGTTGTGCTCTTGAGTCCTATTTTTGCTCGTGCCCGTACTTGGGCTTGATAATACCAACTATGATCAGTGCTCCAATATCACCTCCCAAAAGTAACAATTACAATTGGTAAAATGTATCAGAGGTGTCTAACAAGAGTATCCTCGGTTAAAACTGACAACCAGATTATTCAAAAACAGCTGCCATTCTGAAATTAAAATAAATCTCCCATTTGGATCTGTAATATTGGTTTTAAGTGGAGAAGTATCTATATGTGATTCGCACAGACAACAGGGCCACGGCAGCCTACCTCAATCGCCAGGGAGGAGTACGATCTGCGCAGCTTCTGAACGCAGCCAGGCGGCTGCTGTTCTGGGCGCGCACACACGTTGCTCTCCATCAGAGCAATGTATATTCCCGGCGAATTGAACAGAGGGGCTCGCAGAGCGCAGGATTACCCCCCTCTGGGGGTAGACACGTTTGCACATCGGCCGTGGCCCAGGGTGCTGTTATACATTTTCCCACCAGTTCCCGGACTGAGTGCGGGAAAAGTGGCTATCAGCTGTCCTGATAGCCCCGGAGCGCACAGGAGCGTCCTGGTTTGCATGCCTACAGCGTACGCTGTCAGGCAGACCGTGGGAAATTCCGTGGCGCGGGGACGCTCTCTCCCAGGCGGAGGGAGCGATCAGCAGCCACCCAGTGATAGGCCAGCACTGTGGGCATGGCCCCTGAACGGGAACACTTATGCCGCGTTTCCACTACACAGCCTCGCTCGGCCCCGCTCGGCCTCCTTTGGCCGCGCCCGGCCTCGTTAGGACCAGCTCACTTTGTGGCGCGTTTCCATTACAGTTTAGGAACCGGGTCAGTATCTATAGTAACACAGTGTAGGCGGAGCGACGCTGCTTAAAACTGCCGTGACGTCATCTTCAATGCGACACAACAATGGAGATGTGAAAGCGATCGTTTGCTTGTTTTTTGCTGTGTGGTTTATTATCACAAGAAATAGACAAGAGTTGTTTCGAAAGAGGTGACGTATAGCAAGACGAGGTATAGAAGAAGCTGACGCGAGAGTTCGGGCAGTCCTCCTACGCCGCAGAGACTACAGGACGACTCGAATCACTACTAACTACAATGCTACTTGGTAAGCTAACGTTCGCTAACTAGCAATGTGTTTAGGCTCACGCTCCCTATACGACCAAAGTATTTCAAGTATTTAATTAATTGTAGCTACCACTTTTACGTATTAAAATATGTATGCTTTTGTTTGTGTATTTCAGAAGTTACCGACCGAGCTACCGAGTGGTGGAATGTGATTGTTCCATCTTTCACACACTCAGTGGGTGGAGAACTTCAGGATGCCTGAGGAAAACCTACGTGTAATACCTAAATATTCATTGTATTGTATTGAACATAAATACATCTTTTCTTTTTCACATACATGTGTTTGTCAAATTATTTAAACCAAAAAAATGTTATCAGAATTGACTATTTAGTAAATATTTGAATTTCAAGCACCAGTACTGCCCCCATAATAATAATCTAATAAATTAAGCAAATATCAAAGCAAACTATAAACATAAATACAAAAGTGTAAAACACAACAGAACTATATTCATAAATGCAAGTGTAAAAAATTGTTAACATGGATGGAGGCTAAAGTATCCTCAGCATAAAATAATATGATTATGATGGTTTGTCTGAAAGACACAGCCTCAAGGTTCAAGGTTTTTTATTTTGTCATACGAACATAGCTAGTGTAGTTATGACAATGAACATCTTAGGTCACAGGCTCCTCCAACAGTGCAACACAATAACCCAGATCAACAGAAATATAGTGCAAGTAAATATTAAGCGCTGTGCACCGCTCTCTTTGTATAGGTGTTTTCTTTTGTTCTCTTCTCTTTGAAATATATAAGCAATGTGTTTGAGTCTAGCACAACGAGGGTATTACAATTGAGTAATTTTTCTACATGTATTTATCATGTATTCTTAATACCATTACAAAATATGTAATGTTATGTTTTAGAGGAGGACCTCAAGCTAGCAAACTCAATTTCAAACAGTATGCAGAGTTGTCCTGCTAAAGAGTTAAAATGTATTATTTAACCAAGTATTTATTCTCTTATTTGCTTTAATTGCAACAGATGATAAAGGTTTCACTGTGATAAGTATTCTCTTAAATCCATAAACCCCTGTACAGTGCTTTGTGGACGATGGTGTTTATGATATTTCTGACTGCAGAGGGACGCCTAGATGATGCCATCTTTCTGTGCGATCGCTGGTGGGTGCAATTATTTATCAACAAGCAATAAGATAAGACATGGCATTGATTCTGCTGGGCCAGTTGCCGTTCCTGCAGGGCCAGATCCTCTCCTCCTCGGTTTGTGCTGTTGATGCAGAGGACGTTGTTCGGAACTGTTCCTCCTCGCTAGTCCCAATGTAATCATCTAGAACAGAAACATGACTTGTAAATTCCACAAACTACTGCAGCACAATACTATAAATAGCAACAACAACTATAGAAAAGACAAACTGAACGTAAACAATGGCACATATGGTGTTAGCAAACAATAGCTCTCGCTAATGCTATCTGCCTAGCTAGCCTTCGGGGCTCCATCGGGGTTGTCGAACATAAATGTAAGGATAAAATAGACTTATTTGTTAGAAGTGAGCTTTAAAACAGATAGGGACACAAAGCAGGGACACAAAGCTTTCAAGCAAATAACAGCGTTAGCAAAAACGTACCATGCAGACTCCAGGAACGCCGTTGGAGAGTCCAGTGTCTGTGTAGAGACCTCCTGAAAGACTTTGATATTGCGAGTTGTCCCGTCGAGCACCCGCTGGACCTTATCATCTGCAATATAATGGACGTCGTCACTTCCTCGACCGACCATGGTGTGCTTTTCTTTGCCATTGTTGTAGCTCCTCTGTTAACAAAAATGCTGTTTGTAAAAATGGATTATCTCGCGCGCAGATTGTGACGATTCTCTCCGACCAATCAGCAGCCGAGAGCGTTGACGTCACAAACTCAGCCCGGTTGTCTCGGCCCTGGCCCCACGATTTTATGAGGCCAGAAAAACTGAGAATTAGGACCAGCCGGCCGGTACTAGGCCAAGTGGAAACGCAACCACAAACGGGCCGCTGACGTCACAGCCCTCTTAAACCGGGCTGCGCGCTGTAGTGGAAACGCGCCATTAGAGAGGCTTGGCCTCTCTCAAAATGTTACGTACCATCCAGAGAGCCAGGGCCGCGTCCACCAGAGCGTCTTACACAGCCAAGTGGACAGCGTTCCAGCGTTGGTGTGTTGAGAAAAGCCTGGACCCCATTACGTGTCCCCTGCCTCATGTGCTGTCGTTCCTCCTGCTGTTGTCGGACAGGAAGTGATAACTTTGGATGGCTTCTGTCCTCCTCCTCACACATCAGAGGAAGAAGCCGCATCGCATCTCCTCTGCCCCGTGCGCGCTAGCTTGTTATGTTACAATAGCGATAACCTTAGAGGGCTACGCCTATACTCATAGAAATTGGAGTTACAGTAGGTAACTTCAGTTATTTACTCAACAATAAGACACAATTATCCTTGTGTTTATTTATTTGTTTGATTGTATAATGTCGGACTTTTGGAGTTCAAAGATGTTTTGAAGCACAGCAGAGTTTTGGGTTGAAAAGGTTTTTCTGATCTCTGCCCCGCGCAGCTTTTAGGGCTCATATGTTCTATCTACAAGCTGCTGCTATCTGCAGGGAGGAGGGGGGCATGCTTTCACTTCACCTCAGCAGACGGTCTGGCTCAGCACCTGCTCCTAACACTGGGGGGAGGGGGAGGCTGCTAGTGATAGAGGTGGGGGGGAGGGGACTGCGAGGGCAAAGGGGGTGCTTTTGTGTAGTGATGGGGGGAGGACTGTCCTTAATGAATGTGTGAGGAGATGTGACTGTACACACAAAAGCACTCTCAGAGCTTAGACATGCTGATTATCTTGGTGCTGAATCAGAGGAGAGCCGCTCCATGTGTCTGTGTTCCTGGGTTCCTTTGTTCTGAATGAGTCTGCATGATGCTGGTGAATGTTATGTTTTTTATTTTGGTCAAAGGTGGAGTTATTTTCACTGAAAGACTGCAACTAAGGTTTTTAAACCCATATACTAAACTAGTACTTCACTGAGTTTTACATTTTGCCAGACTTAATAATTTTCCAAAAACTGAGAACGTGGCATTAAATACAACCATGTTGTGGTTAAAAATCTGGTAGCAGCAGTGCGGGGGTCGAATCCAACCTGCAGACCCCCCCACCTGCCTATCTCTACAATAAAAGCACAAAGGCCAAAAAAATGATAATGACATATATTCTTAATTTTAGGGGACCTTTGTGTTATTATAATGATGGAACATTAATTGTAGTCAGTTACAGGGATGCAAACTTGTCACCTTTCGGCGAAATTCGCCGTTTTGAATCCAAAATAGGTCGTTTGTGTGATTCATGTAGATCTGCAATAAAAATATTTTTGGGGTATGGGGGGGTCTGGGACCCGGAGTAATCTGCGGCCGCGAGCTGTTATGTGCCATCATGACACGCATGGTGTTCTTTTTTTATATATTATAATGAAGCGCGAGCTGTGTGCTCGAGTCTTCCTGCCTGTCGGCTCTGCTCATGGATGTATAATAAGGCTCTGCTGCTCCGGGATGAGGGTCTAGCTTCAGCAGCTACATTATCTACGGTGCGTTCGTTAATATTAACTGTGCGGTCCGGAGTCACTGTGGCACAGACTGGACCGCTGGTGAACAGCTGTTAGAACGGGCCGTTCAGGTGTTCAGAGCAGAGCTCCCTGTCGGAGCGGCAGAGCGTGATGTGCACTGAAAAGTTTTTCTGTCGCAATATTATTTAAGGAATCGTTGAGCTAGCTAACTAGCATACATTGTCACTATCTGCTAACGTTAGCTTTAGCCTTATAAAAAATAGTTTTTTTCATAGGCTATAAACGGAGGTGGTATAACAGGGTTCCCGCGCGGTCTTAAAAAGTCTTACATTTGATAATCTGAATTTAAGGCCTTAAAAAGGTCTTAAATATGACCAAAAAAATAAGAAAGGTCTTAAATATGATTTAAAAGGTCTTAAAAATGATCGGATTTGAAAGGTACTTCTGTGTTGCGACAGCGTCTAAATGTGTTTTGGGGGAAATGTCCGGGCTGCAAAGTAACCAGTACGGTAATAGCCTTTCAGTTCCCCCCAACAATTTGTATTGAAACAAATCAACATGGAACCAGTATACACTAACTTTGTTTCCCCCGGCCCCTTATCGGAGAACACCCAGCTAGTAACCTAGCAACCAAGCTTCAGCTAGCGGCAGTCAGAAACTCATGTATCTTCGAATAAATATGGGGAAGTGTAAGTTCAACCGTTATTGGTTGGAAAACATCGAATTTAGTGCTTGGTTGAAACCAGGGGAGGGGAACGTGTTTGAAGCCCGCTGCACCTTTTGCAAAATAAATTAGCGTTTGTTTGGCTAATGTAGCGTTAGCTAGTGCAGCGTTAGCTAGTGCAGCAGCTCCCGCAACAACACCGGGGGACCTCCGGGCAACGTTTGGGTCTACGTCAACCCTAAAAGCGGAGGTGCTGTAGACACTAAATACCGTAGTTAAACACCAATCATACAACAGCAACGATGAAAGATTGTAGCCAAGGCAGCAGAGCTCTGAATATAGTCTCTCGCTCTCGCTCTCTCTCGCTCTCACACACACAAGGGCTGCTCGATTATGGCAAACATCATAATCACGATTATTTTGGTCAATAATTGATATCACGATTATTAATTGACTTTGTAAACATCCATTTATTGAACTTTAAAACAAATAATAATTTGGACAGTATCTTTTTAACTGTTGATTACCCTGAACGTATAATTCAACTGAAAAACCAATACTAAATAAATGATACATTTAAATAAATAATATAATAAATACTAATAAACAAGATCAACAAATATTTTGGAGCGCACTTCCACAAGCTACTAAACATATATAAATATGATAAATAAAAATAAATTAGACTAAAATTAATTAGATCAAATATGTTGTAGTGCACTGTCACAACCTAGCAAAGCAAAATAATCGATTATGTTGTTTCGTAATTGCGATTAAAATACGAATAATTGCACAACACACACACACACACAGAGACACACACACATACACACTTTTTGTCTAACACGCTAACACAGTTCTGTACTGTTATGCTGTTATGTTCAGTCATTGTTCTTATGTTGAACATGAATACATTTACTTTGTAGTAAGTTTCCTTCATACTTTCTTGCCGTAAAATAGGTCTTAAATTCTACTCAAAGTGGTCTTAAAAAGGTCTTAAAAAGTCTTAAATTTGAGTTGGCGAAACCTGCAGGAACCCTGTATAAGTATATATCTTGTACTTGAGTAAAAGTAGAAGGACTCAGATCTTGTACTAGAGTAAAAGTAGAAGCACTCAGATCTTGTACTTGAGTAAAAGTAGAAGCACTCAGATCTTGTACTTAAGTAGAAGTACCAGAGTGTAGGAATACTCTGTTACAGTAAAAGTCCTGCATTCAAAATGTTCCTCAAGTAAAAGTAGAAAAGTATTATCATCAAAATATAGTTAAAGTAGCGACAGTAAAAGTAGTCATTGTGCAGATTGGTCCATTTCAGAATAATATATATGATATGTTTTATAATGATTGATCATGAAAGTGTTCTCAAAGCTGGTAAAGGTGCAGCTAGTTTGAATGACTTTGTATACTGCAGGGTAGCTTGTGAATTTACTCCAGGTGGAACTAAAGTCTGATTTAACACTTGATTATATTTCACATCATTCATCCACATCTGTGAAGTAACTAAAGATATTAAATACATGTAGTGGAGGAAAAGTACACCATTTACCTCTGAACTGTAGAGGAGTAGAAGAACAAAGTAGCAAAACATTGAAATACTTAAATAAAGTGCAAGTATCTCAAAATTATACCCAAGCATAGTACTTGAGTTTATGAACTTAGTTACTTTACACCACTGGCTATAAAGATAGAAAGACTAAGCCTTGCACAGAGGCATGAAAATACATTTTCAAAATGCTCAACAGTGCTACACAATTAAAATAAATGCTTTTATACATTTCTATTAGATGTGACTCTTTGGCGTTTCTGTTATTATTAACTGCTTTAGTTGTTCTGACTGCTAAAATCCTCTGTTATTCCTAATTTTAAAGCCGATATTCCGTGGGGTCGGGGGGCTCGGATGCTTGTCACCTTTTTCATACCTGATGAGTTTGCATCCCTGCAGTTATTTTATTATATTTTGTACATTATTTTTTTGCAAAACAAATGCATATTCTTTATAAACTAACTTACTAACTAAACATATCAGGCCATTCATAATACAGATTATGTATTGCATTCTTTATTCACAAAATAAAAAGTATATTTTCACCCTCTGTCTGAAACCAGAGCCCAGTCTGCTCTGATTGGTAAGCTGGTCGGCTCTGTTGTGATTGGTCATCCTCTTAGGCCCACACAGAGACGAAACGGAGGGTGCATTCACACCAGCCTTTTATAGTCCGGTTGAATCGAACCCTGCATTTAGCGTTTGGTGCGGTTAATTTGGGTCGGTGTGAACACAGTCCGAGACCTCTTAAGTGAACTAAACAACCGGACTTTGGTCCGCTAAAATAGGTGGTCTCGGAACGCTTGCTTGCGAACTCTGGAGCGGTTCATTGCTGGTGTGAACGCAGTCCACACCAAAACATAGGAAGCGTGGTATTTACGTGTCACAAGAACGCGGATGTCTTCAAAAATCTTTAGCGAAAGAGTCTTTGAAGACATCCGCGGTTGTTTAGTTAAAGAGTGAAGCAGAATTAAGTGTTGAACAGTGTCGTGTAAAGTAAAAATGCTCCGTCAACTACATAAAATTAAGAACCCCTGTCGTCGGTGAAACGCCCCTCCTTACTGCAGAACGTCTCTCATTATATGTGTTATAATGTTTTTTAACGGACGTTGTCTGATTATTAGGGCTGTGAAGTTAACGCGTTAATAAAAAAGATTAACGCGATTAACGTATGTGTATTTGTTGTCCTCGGCCGCCCCGTAGTTTCAGAGTGCATCGAGTTTAAAATACCATCTACAAGCTGATGCTGACAGCCCGCTTGTGGCAGACCACACTTCCACGCTCACCGGCAGGCCCGGACGGGTGTGTGTATAGTAGGGCTGTGCATCTTCACTGGTCTCACGATTCAATTCAATTCGATATCCCGATGCATCACGATGCATCACGATTCATACCAATGCGTTGGATCCTCAATTTTCTATATTACTGCACATGGCTTATTTTTCATCAATGCATACATGCAGTAAATACATATGAACTCTCTTTTTATTATTTAGAAAGTGCTTCAGAAATCAATAACATAAATGTCTTGACATTAATTTATAAACCAAAATAAATTAATTGTATAGGTCTAGCCTGTGTCTATCTGTGTGTGAAGTTGTTCCATCCTCAAAAACAAACAACTAATGCTTCTGCAGTCTAGCTGCAGCTTCTAGCAACGGTCTTCTGTTAAAGAAAGGACACTGCAGTCTTCTGTTAAAAAAAGGACACTGAATGTCCTGAATGTGGCATCACACACAGGACTTGAGTCTGAACACAGCAGACAACAGGAGTATTTACAATAGCATATACAAACAAAAATACTGCATGTAGGTGCACACTTACATTCTCTGTCTTACTGTTACATAAATCCCATGAATGTATGAGATTAAGTTAGCTTCATTATATCTCAATCAGTGATTAAGTGAATAATAAAGTTTCTATCGGGTCACTATCAGCCTGTCACTCATTATTTTCAGGGAGGGGGCGGGGTCTGGAGGAACGGAGAGGAGACGGTGATCGCGGAAGCTTTCCTCCTGCCTTCACAAACTTTACACACGTATCGTCTGAAAATTGCTAGAGGACATTCATACTCTGCAATCCAAGGCTTAATTAAATCCACCAAAAACCTGACATGATTGTAATGCGATTATTTTTGAAAAACATAAATCCTTGTGTCTCTGAGCCGCAGCGACACGGAGTGATTCAGAGCGGGTCCTTCTGCTGTTGGTTCTGGACTGGTGTTCTTGTGTTGGTGGATAAAGCAGACTGCTCCGTGTTTGGTGTTGCTGTGCCGCTGTCACGTCTGTTCCCTGATCTCTGCGTCACCGACCGATTTGATATTAAAGTGACAGAAAAAAAAACGTTATAGTAAAGCCGCGGCCGGAAAATCAGGAAGCAACGTTACTACGCTATAATCGATTATCTTCCGTCACTGCATCGATACCGAATCGTCCACGTCCGCATCGCAATGCATTGTAGAAACGATTATTTTTAACACCCCTAATGTATAGTGGCGCGAGCGAGGCACACCTTACGTGTTGTTGTTAGCATCTGGTGCTAGCTAGCTGCGCTAACGGATATAAGGAGCTGTTCAATGACATTTCGCCGTGGGACATTGTACGAAAAGTCAGCACACTCAGCACGGATAGTGTGCGCAACATGATTGCAGCGTCCAGGCAGCTCCCGTTCGAGCATATATGCCTTGAGCTGCACATAGCTCCAACGATCCATCACAGTGTCTCCACATTCTCTCACACACACACACACACACACACACACACACACACACACACACACACACACACACACACACACACACTTTGTATTGTATGAGAGGTTCCAGGTTGAATTGATTTTACAGGTAGACAGACCAGCGAGTCAGAAAACGAGAAGCACGGACTTCAGGTTTGTGATGCGGTTTACACGTCTCTAGACCAGCTTTCAGCAAACAAGAAAGCATTTCACATACAAAAACAACAGTATTCATATTCATATTTTGGGGCGGAGATGCGTTGACTTCTTCCTTCCCATTTTACTCCGAAGCGAATTAGAGAGTCCGTGAGGAGGAGCTGTGTGAGCTGCTCACATCCCCCAGGTGTTTTTACTGGTTGGATTCACTTCTGGTCGGGTTCAATACAGCGAATCAGAGTTCTGACCAGAACGTGAGATTCTGAAGTTCTTCAAGGTCAAAGTCAATCTTATCTCTGCCCCGATATCCACTCCCTTACTGTCCCATGGGATCTTTCACATAAACTATTACTCTCAGACAATTAAACATTGTACACAAATATAATGATGCCCATAAAGAACCTTGAAAAGAATATGTGTGTGTGTGCTGGTGAGAAGGAGGTGTATGTGTGTGAAACAGGATCTCTGGGTCAGTGAGTTGTAAGTCATTGTAATAAATGGTTCGGCTGCATTAAATATTACACATCTGTCGTAGTTCTTTATTTATCTACAGAGATCGGGCCTCAGAATAGACCGGAAACTATTCTTTTACCGTTTATTTCACAATAAAGTTAGTAGTAATATTTTGTTTTGATATTATTGTTTTTTATTAACTACTAGACCGCTGGGTCATGTTAAGACCATCTTTTCTGTGTTGCTGTGGGTTTTTTACATCGCTTTTGTGTTACAAATATCAAAACAATAACAGAATATATCCGTCGTAAACTAAACCAGAAACAGCAGTATATTTTATTTTGTTAACACTGTAAACTTGACAGCTTTTTAACCCACACCACCTACTGGTTAAAGCACGTTATTACACGTTTAGAGTAATTGCAATGCAGGTAGATTGTGTTGCTTTTTAATGGATGTTTAAAATGCCTTTTTGTAAAGCACTTTTGAATGTGTTATATTTTATGAAAACCTTTAAATATTAAGAGTATATACAAAATAGGAGGAAAGTAGAAGGTCAATGATAGAAATATAGAATAGAAAATATCAAGAAGATACTGTAAATGGTATCTAGAATAAAACAGTTTAGTGCCGGATGTACAAAGATATTAATTGGAGGATGTGCAAAACAGACAAACTAATTAGGCTTTATTTAAACATTAAATAATACTTTAGGTTAAGGTCTTCATGTAAGCAAAAAGCTTTGGGGGTATCTATATTAAGCCTGACAAAGTACTTAACGTTTAATATATTGCATGGTTTGTTTTGGGACTTGACAATCAACTTTCCTGCAACGTTAACTATGTTGAAGCACTTATTTTAACCGATATTATACATATTTATTATACTCTTATGTATGTAGATAGAATAAGAAATGTGCAGAATATGACAGTTTAATGGTGGAGGTACACACATATTGATAGATCTCTTGTTGAGGAACCTATGACCCAAGTTTGTCATCATTGCATAACTACACCGTAGTTGTGTATATGATATGTCAATAAACCTTTGAAAATCTTGAAATCTTGAAAGGGATGTGGAAAATAGCCATTATATACAGTTTTTGATGAACAATTAGAGAATAACGAGTAATGCATATGCTTTATAGGGATCTGCAGATACATTTTTTGTCTTCTCAAGCACCAACTATCAAATATCTCGTCTGATTGTTTGCACTTGACCATCACCTTCACTGAATTTTACTCAGGTGTAACTAAAGTCTGATTTAAGGGTTGTTTATATTTCACATCATTAATCCAAATCTGTAAAGTAACTCAAATAAATGTAGTACAAATACCAGGTTAACCTTAAAGAAAGCCCTCAGGATTATAAAAGACCCCCATCATCCCAGACACAAACTGTTCTGTCTGCTGCCGTCTGGCAGGCGGTACTGCAGCATCAGGACTAAAACCACCAGACTCAGGGACAGCTTCATCCCACAAGCCAGAAGACTATTAAACACCTGAACTTAGAAACAACATCCATAACATTCATCTGGCTGCTACTTAGAAATTATTTCTCTACTATTTTACTATTTTTCTTTTTGTATTTACTTGCACTATTTTTTCTGTGTATCTGTTTTATTGTGTTGCACTGTTGGAGGAGCCTGTGACCTAAGGGGGGGGGTGTGTAGGACACGTTCGAGTCTTGATTTGGATAGTGTGCCGTCGATGGGTTTCATTCCATTTCAAAGTGCTGTTTGACGCGGTGTAAACTTCGCGCACTGCCACTCCAACATCCAATCACAGAGCTTGAGAACTAATCACGGGGTTTGTCAAACAAAGCACATGGTGTAGTCCCAAACGATAGCTGAGGATTCTGGGTAGTGTAGTGGCTTCTGTCATCCTAAACTCCGAAAAAATATTTGTTTCTCCGAATCGAAGGGGAAAATTACAAAAGCATTGCACACAATTTAAACCAATCAATGTTGTGTAATTAACAAGGATAATCTGGTGTTTTTGAGTTGATGAGTAGTGCAGATATCACTGTAAAATCAATCGACAGTAAGGAGAATAGTTACTTCCGGGTGTAAAATCCTCCGTTATCCAATGGGAATGGACGCTCACATTGCCTTTAAATGCCGTCGACATGGACTGATGCAGTGCTTCCATGAGCGTCAAATACCGCCGCCGATGGGAATACATTGCAATCAGTTAAAAGCTCTTTGCGTCCGTTTATGAAGCTGAAGGAGCCTCGGCGTGTCCCAACTGCACGCCACGGGACCCTGACCCCCCCCAAGCGTCGCTCCTGGACGTTTAGGGAGTGAGAGTGTGTTGGCTTTGTATTGCATTGTAACAACAGACACTATCCAGCTCCGTACTGTGGTGTCTGCCCTCTTCTTTAAAACGTTTTTTCATGTTATTCATTAAAGGTTGCAATATCTTATGACAGAACCTTCTTTGACATGCACTCAGAATGTAAGCCTTGCAGAGTCTGTTATGTAACAAACTAATGCGGGAATGTCCCTCGCTGCCTAGAAGGAAGCTGTGACCTGAAGTCACATCTTTATGAATGACCTTAAATGACTTTAGCCTACTCACTCTCACTGATGCACTGTTTTAGTGCTGAGTGAAATGGATGCATTGATTCTAATGGCACAGGGATCCTTGGTTACTGATGCAGCTCTGAGCTGTGATTGGAGCATACTGCTCCCCAAACTGCTCCCATTGGCCGCTTCCACAAATACTCTTGCCTCATTACATACAAAACCCCACCCCCCTGTGCGAGGGAGGGGAAGCCAAAGGGTGTGTAACAGGGAGTGTAAGCCCTACACGCTGTCTTACAGGCTGGGTTTTTAAACGTTCAGCTTCTTTTATTCTCTCCTTTAGATTTTTTGTACCAAATTTAAGATGTTATCAGAAAACATCTACTTATTGACTTTTATGGTGTATGTTTGATTAGTTATGATACATTACAAATATAAATCTATCCAAAGAAAATGTAAAATAGATTCGGTTTGTGCTGCATATTAATTCACAGCAAATATCAATAATAATAAATATATATAACTAGGCACAAATCAGCAACAGAAGATCTGATCGCCACTTGCTTGTATGTGGGCTCAGGAGTAAGGAATACTACTGCCGTAAATATTGAAAAATGTAATGACTATATCAATAAATGAAGATGCCTATGAAATAAAAATGGGCTGTTAAATAAATTCTTTAATAGAAAATAAATGTATATAAATATAAATAAATGTGAATAAGTATATTAACGCGTCACTGTTGTTTAATAAACACATTAATACATATTTGTTTAAATGTGGCTATTGAATTCAGCGAGCACAAACCCAGCGCCAGGGGACTGATCACAGTCCTTCATTCATTATATAAAATAACATATTTTTTCATTTATTTATCACCTAATTAATGACGTATTTATTTATTTCATCGGCAAATTATTGTGCCGATGAAATAAAGTATATAATAAAGAAATATCAATATCATTATTAATGATATTATCGATATTACTAATATTATACAGAACATACATTATACAGAATTACCAAACAAAGAACTACATTTTTTACTTATTAATACAATTATTTTTATGTGATATTTATTTATAAATGTATTTATTGAGATTGATATATTTAATACCATAAGTGGAGCCTGCAAACTCAATCTTGTTCTTGGTAACAGTAGCTTAAAAAAGAAAAAAAATTGAACTTTGAACATTTGAGCTATGTCACTTCTTGGCGAAATGAAGGCCCCGCCCACGCATCGGCGCCAAGCGGAAAACAATATTTTCTTCATGCCTAAAAGCTGCTGTGTCGTATATTGCACCTCAAACAACAACAAAATCCTGAGTTACGATGTCTTTACTTCCTCTACAAAAAAAGGACAGTAAAAGAAGTAAACTAATTCTGAAAGGGAGGCTGTGGCTCAGTGTGCTGGACTTCGAATCAGGGGATAGCAAGTTTGAGTCCTACTGCAGTCAGCAGGTCGTTGTGTCCCTGGGCAAGACACTTCACCCCAAATTGCTCCTGTGGGGATTGTCCACAGTACTGAATGTGTGTAAGTCGCTTTGGATAAAAGCGTCTAACAAATGACATGTAATGTAATGTAATGTAATGAAATCTGGGTTCAGTGTAAATTCCATACGGTGTGGTCACTCGATTCAAAATGCTGCAGCACGTGTATTGACCAGAGTTCGGAAAAGGGACCACATTACTCCTGTTTTGGCTGCCTTACACTGGCTCCCTATAGAACACGGGATATCATTTAAAATTCTTCTTCTCGCCTACAAAGCCCTTGATGGGCAGGCGCCATCTTATCTTAAAGAACTCATTATACCCTACTGCCCCACTAGGGCAGGGGTCTGCAACCTTTTTGACCAAAAGAGCAATTTTGCCCCCTTTTCCACCAATTGTTTTTGTCTGGAGCCGCAAAACATATTTCATAGCTTGATATCTTATAAAGTTGTATATATTGTTACGTCATAGACAAAAACTACAGTTTTTTTAGCATTTATTATTTATTACATTATAGAAAACTGTTTACCTCTAATAATAAACAAAGAACTCTTATAAGGAGAATTTAAAAAAAATACACAGGCCTACTTTAAAGGGGACCTATCATGGAAAATGCACTTTTGTACATCTTTTATACATGAATATGTGTCCCCGGTGTTCCAGGGAACTCACCAAGTGTCAGAAAACACAACCCTCTCTATTTGCCTCCATACCCAAATCTCTAAAAAAGGGGCTGCAACGGATCTGATAAAAACTGATCCAGATTTGAACACTGTCCTGACGTCCGGACGGTGGCGCTACGGCTATTGGGCCAACTCTCCACCTATCAGGGGAATGTGGGGTTGGGCCACAGCCGGCCATTGCCGCTCGAAAGCGCTGGAGACGCTGTAGTACATATGCCAGGCCTGTAAGTGGCGCTGTAGTCTGCCACAAAAGCAGCGAAGAAGACTTCCCGCACATGGTTACCATGGTTACCCTTCTGTTTATTCTCCGCTGTGGCTTTTTTTCTCCCTCCCCGAGGCAAGCGTTTGCTCCTCCTGCTGCTTTAATTCAATGCAATCCCTCCCCGTCGAGGCAAGCACTGTAATTCTCTCCGGTTAGTCCACCAGCAGATGACAAACACCCACCTCTCCGCCTCTTCCAAGGAACGAGGGGACCGTGCGGCAGAGTTTGTTAAGTTTTCTTTCGCCAGTCAAGATGTCCGTTAAAGTTGAAATCTTCCGGACAAAATTAGAAAAGTGCCGGTCAAAGGTCTTCTTTGTTATTTATTGAGCTTTAAAACAAATGACTAACGACTCTATATAATAATAGGCTATAATAAAACACGGAGGACGGAGATCTATTTTTCTCCCCCTCTTCTGACTTGATCAGAGGCACGCTCCCCTCTCCTGCAGGGGGGCGTGGTCAGCTGCAGCTCACAGAATCAGCCCCCTGCAAAAACAGGGCTGGAGAACAGCAAATAGAGCGAAATGAGGCATGGCTAAAATGCATGATCTGTTTGGTATTTTGAAAACAGAAACGTATAAATATACCTTATGGCCCTACAATATATCATTTAAATATAAAATGATAGGTCCACTTTAAAACAAATCAACACAGCACTTGGGGAGTCCTCTGCACATTTGAAGAAAATGAATATAATTAAAATGGGCCCACTTTGAAATAAATAAAACATATAGCTGCACCCTAAAAAGAGTTAACTGATTGAATTATGACTGAAGATCGTCAGCTGTCTTCCTCTTCCGTCTTTTTCCTCCAATAGGTAAAAGCTGCAGCACCTTTGACAACTTCTCTCCACATATCAAACATACCGGTAAGCCAGCATCGTTTGCTGTGAAAGCATATAACTCTAACCACGCAGAATTAAACCCTCTGTGTTCCTCCGATACTTTTATTTTATTTTATTTATCCATAGTTCGCTCATCAAGCCGGGGGTCAGGTTATTCGCCTGTGTAAGAAATTAAAATCAATGTTGATATGGCGTAATTTGAATTAAATACACTGTATTTAATTTAAATCTGTTTTATTCTAAAAACCGAATATTCACACTTGACTTCCGGTTTTCCGCTAGTGAATTTAGTCATTTCCGGTTAACATTAGCATGTGGCGAAATGCTACGTTTTCAAACCGTGAATTGAAGGGGAAATGACGTGATGTTGTACCCTAAACACACTGGGTTTAACACTAATTTATTCACGCTGAAATCACGTTTATTAGGGAATATTTAAATAACCACAGACATCAAAATGATGTAATTCAGCAGCAGAAACCGACAGGAATTTAATTGGACACGCCCCCGTCGACGCCGGCCAATAGGAGAAGACCACAGATGGCGACGGGAAGAGCAAGCCAAGAAATGGGGTGTTTCTCAATCGCGAGTAAAGCTGCTTCAGAGCATACTACGTCATCGAGTGCCGCCGAAGTACTGTTCCAATCTCCAGTATACTTGGAAATCTACCGAGTCCGGCGTACTCCGTTTGGAGAAATATCGAGTCTGCACATGAGTAGACTTCGCGGTCTTAAAATCCCCACAATGCTTTGCGCACGGACCAATTTCCCCAAATCTGTGGCGGAAGATGTAAGGCGGGGCCTCTCATATAACGCACAGCTGCACACTTGCTAGCGTGTTCCACACTTCGTTTTCCGAATGCCAGGAAGTATTCTTGACTCGCTTCTGAAGCAAGATGCTCGGCAGACATGTGCTACCAAGCAAGCGTACTCGCGATTGAGAAACACCCACAGTCTCTTTTTCCTGACCTCGGCTGACCGGATGCATGGGGAGAGAGCCTCCACTCGCACATTTCATTTGTACACCACCGCATCTTTTGTGTAATTAAATGCTGTTAACTTTTATAGGCTTCCCTTGACTCTTTTCGGTCTGTCCTGCTCTCAGCGTTCAAGAATTACTAACACCTGCAAGAAAAGGCGCTGGTGCGGGACCGTAGCAGGATGTGACGCATATTTTAGTTGACCTAATTAAAACAGTCTTTCTTTTTTGTGTCACACTATCACCTCAAAATACAAGATACGAAACATTTTCAACCGTGCAACAAAATATAAATAGTCCTACAAATATTTTTATTTTATTTCCTTCTTATTTTTGTCGAAGCTCAAGGGAGCCAGAGTAGAGGGCTTAAAGAGCTGCAAGCGGCTCGAGAGCCGCGGGTTGCCGACCCCTGCACTAGGGCATTGCGTTCCATGAATGCAGGGTTGTTGGTTGTTCCTAGAGTCTCTAAAAGTACAATGGGAGCCAGAGCCTTTTCTTATCAAGCTCCACTTTTGTGGAATTTGTGTTCGGGCGGCAGACACCCTATCAGTTTTTAAGAGTGCGCTTAAGACCTTCCTTTTTGATAAAGCTTAATAGTTAGGGTTGATTAGATTCAGCGCCTAGTTTTGCTGCTATAGGCTTAGACCAGGGGTCGGCAACAGGCGGACCGCGGTCCGGATCCGGACCCAGACGCCGACCTATACGGACCCGGACCTATAATCAATACATTAATAGGGGATTTCAATTTTGACGGGGCGATTCTATTTTAACCGCTGCCGACAGGGGGCGAAAGAGACGAGTGAGCGATACAGGGAGAGAAACACAGAAGAAGAGATGAGAGAGCGGCTGAGAGAAGCGGAGAGCAAAGTGAGTGAAGAGAAGAGTTAGCGATACAGGGAGAGAAGACGGAGAGGAGAGTGAACAGGCGTGTTAGCGGCAGAGGGAGAGACAAATAATTACACATGGCGCTCTCCAAGAAGAGGAAAGTGGACAGTGAGAACAGAGCTTTTAACCCTGAGTGGACGGACTCATTCATGTTCATCCTGCCCACTGGGAGCACAGAGCCAGTGTGTCTCATTTGTTCATTGACCGTGGCGCTCAAGCAGAATACAAAAATCAAGTAACTGTATTCAGCTCGCGTTATATTTGAAAAACGAGTAATCTGATTACAGTTACTTTCGTAAACCTGAAGTGAATACATTTTGGAATACTTATGGGAATTATTGGTGGAAAAGTTTCCTCATAAAATGTAATAGTCATTACCAGCAGAACTGTGTGCACACTGCACAGCGCTGCAGCGTGTCTGTGAGCGAGAGAGAGATGCAGCGTGTCTGTGAGGCCCCGCCCCCGCACGCAGATCAGAGAGAGAGATCTCTTTTAAAATGTATTGAAAGTTAGAAACGGAGATGGTTCGATAAAATGTGCAAGATAACGTTTATGTAGCATTTCTTTATTGTCGAAATGATGACATTTCATAACGGGATCAAATCAAAGTGAATGGCCTGCTGCTGCTGAATGCATGGGGCAAGTGACTGGAAACAGTTTTAAAAGTTATTACGTCGTTTCAGATAATAAATAATAATGATAATTCATTCTATTTAGGGGCGCCTTTCAAAGCACCCAAGGACACCTGACAATTCATAACATATTCTAAGGAAAGGTTTAAGAGAGTACAAATAATGCAGTCCGGGTGATGTTTTTTATGTGGGGTGCAGATGAGAGGGAACTGTCCAGAATGACACCAAGATGTTGTGTTTGAGTTGTGCTCTTGATAAGCCATTAAAACAGTAAAATAAGTGTCTCCTGTTCACCAAAACATACCCATCTGTTATGGAAAAATAAAGTATTCCAAAAGTATTCTAAATACGTTACTTTTTTAAGACACGTAACTGTAACTGTATTCGGATTACTTTCAGAGCCATGTATTCAGTATTCAGTAACCGATTACATTTACAAAGTAACCCTCCCAACCCTGATTAAAAGTGCCAAAACGCCACTATGAGACAAAACACAAAGTGTTTGACCAAACATTCCCTCTCAAGTCAGAACTGAGGTCACAAAAAATAAGCAGTCTCAGAGCCCAATATGATCAGTCCACCAGGATCAAAATTAAAACTAAATATGGTTCCAGGGCAGG
The DNA here is from genome assembly GCF_902827165.1 of Trematomus bernacchii. NCBI lineage: Eukaryota > Metazoa > Chordata > Actinopteri > Perciformes > Nototheniidae > Trematomus > Trematomus bernacchii. The sequence goes on from NW_022987571.1 coordinate 2,706,883, forward strand.
CTAACCGAGGCTAACCAATGAGCACCTGCATGTGTGTATGAGAATGGCCCTGACACCATTTCAGCCCAGATTTAAACTCCGGGCAGGACAAGCTCAAGCTCAATTCTCGCACTGAATTAAAGAAAAGTGAGTGAGGGACTGCAATATAAGAGGGAAAGAAAGAGAAACTTTAAAACTGTTCAATTGTTATGATGTGTAAAGACTGATATTGTTCTATAATCGTCTGAAACTGTTAAGTCATGATGTGAAACGGTTAACAAAGCTATTTTATTTATTTCTCTATTTTATTTTTAAATGCAGCCCGAGAGGAACATTACACATATCCACAGTATTTACTGTATATCTGTATAGTTCAATGTTCATTGACAATAAATATTGTTGTTTTTGAATTGTACTTTCTTTATTTGATTGGCAGTCAGTTGTTGATGACATGCAGACGTTGATAAAGCTACAGGCTACTTCAATATATATCACACTAATTCATAAAGCAAGTTAGACATTTTGATGTTCCGGACCTTTGCATGGGGACATTTTCTCTAACTGGACCTCGTTGAATTTTAGTTGAATACCCCTGGCTTAGACTGTCGGGGGACACCTTACTTCTTCCTTCTCTCTGTCTTTACCTGTGTACTCTCATGTTCCCAATAACCCAGCTTCCCCAACATTTCTTTTTGGTGTCTATCTACACCGGGATCCTGAGTCGTGGCTTATCCTGTTGCTGTGGTCCTGAGTCCTAGATCCTGAGTCCTGGATCGCGAGCCCTGGATCCTGAGTCATGGCTGTGCCTGTTGCTGTGGTCCTGGATCCTGCATCCTGAGTCCTGCATCCTAAGTCCCGGATTTCGTGTCGTGGCTGAACCTGTCACTGTGTTCCTGCCTGACTCTCATCATACTACTTCAATAGGCGTGTTCACAACGGAGTACTTTTCCCACAATAGTTAATCAGAACTCAGATATATTTGCGTTCACACCAAAAAGCCCCCTGAATTAATCAGAACCATTTTTACCCCCTTTTCAGTCCCTGCTAGAGAGCAGGGACTTTCTGGGGAGAAAAAGGTTCCTATGTCTGATTGGCTGGGCGGAATGCAAACCACGCCCCGTAAAACTCCCAAAAAGTTTTGTGAAGCCGCCAATGTTATTATCCTCGCATTAGCATTATTAGCATTAGCCCAGCGCACAAAGGCAGAGAGACTAACTTATGGCAACACAAAATAAAACATGGGAGTGGTGGAGATGAGGAGGTGTCGGCGTTCTGGCGATTTACTCGGAAGGCAGTCCCCAACTCCAGGGACTTCCGGCCGGCGACTTCGGGCGGCAGTATACGCCGTGAAGTTGTTTGCGGCCTGCCAGTAAACCCAAAGCAGAAGAAGAAGAAGAAGAAGAAGTGACGTCAGCGGCTTCATTTGCCTAATCCACCCCCAGGAACTCATTGCGGTGTGAACGCAATCTGCTTTAGTTCATCAGAACTAAAGGAGTTCTCATGAACTGAGTTCTCATGAACTATTGTGGGAAAATAACTTGGTGTGAACGCCCCTCCTGATGGCTCCAAGCCTCCCACAGGATTGATCTTCTTATTATAGACACATTTCCAAACATTTGGCCTACCTATGTTGTAAATGTATTATCTTTTCAATTTACACACGGCATCTATTGCACGTCTGTCCGTCCTGGGAGAGGGATCCCTCCTCTGTTCCTCTCCCTGAGGTTTCTTCCATTTCCCCCCATTAACTGTGGGGTTTCTTTGGGAGTTTTTCCTTGTACGATGTGAGGGTCTAAGGACAGAGGGTGTCGTATTGATATTCTGTACAAACTGTGAAGTCCACTGAGACAAATGTAACATTTGTGATATTGGGCTATATAAATAAACATCGATTGATTGATTGATCGTCCACGGGCAGACTGAACGCACTTCCATCCTCTATTAATTTAAATGAAAACATAAATCGATCATCAATCTCCAATTACATGTGTCCACGATATCCATTTGTTTTTTGTCCTTTGTTTGTGATTCACTCGTGGGGCTGACCGAGGATTAGATGCTTGTAGTTTGAGAGAAAAAATATAGAAATGTCGAGATGCGATTGAAAAGTAAGATAGTTTATTCCAAAAAAGCCAAAAATAAATAAACGTTTTTAAACAAACTATTTGTCATATAAACTGATACTTCAATATTAAAGGCACAATAAAGAACCAACCAGCAAGGTCTAAAAACTGTTTGCTTCAGTCAGCCACACCAGTAGGCCGTAGCACCTCTCCTTTTATGCTGCAGCACCTTGACCTGCAGGAGTAACGCACTCAAATTAAATAATAAATAATATACACCACAGAATCTCAGGCTATGTACTCTAAAACAGGGTTGCCAACTTTGGGTACCTGGCTGGAGTGAGATTTTGATATCATGGGTTTAATTCGGTTTAATTACACATATGCGCACTAAATGACTGCTATCGTGTCAGCAGCGGGACCTTAGCATATATATAGGATATATATACAATATATACAAATACACAATAATGGACACAGACTATAAAGGGCACACAGTTTCATTCACTAATGAAAGTCAAACATGTTTGTTTCCACTGTTTTATTGTGTGCCTGTCGCGATAAGCAATTCATTGACTTATCGTACGATAAATAAAAATGAACTCGATAACTTTTCTGACCTCGATAAATTGCCATTTACATGAGGATGTGACTAGCAGTTTGAAAGGATGTACTTGAATTATTATTATATATTATCATTATGTCAGTGGTCTAAAATGGTCATACAACGGTGCCGACAATATTATCGTTTATCGCAATAATTTCCGGGAAAATGTATCCAACAAAATTAATTATCATGAGAGGCCTATACATGAAACACACACACACAAACAAATCTACAGACTTACTCCAAACTGCCAAATATATTCATTAACACACTCTCACTCTCATATACTCTTTGACTCTATGTCGGCCTAGTAGAACAATAACCAGCAGACTTTTACTTTTTTATCATTTCTACTGGATCTTAGATCTGCGCATGCGCTCCAGAGTATTTTTGTTGGGTAATCTATGGTAGGGCTAACCCATACAGTGGTGGGGCTCAAGTCAGTATTTGAAATGTAATTACATACACGCTCCCCCCGACAGTGAAACGCCACGCGTGAGGTTTAGATTATTTCCCTGTCTCAATCCAAATTGAACTGTATGAAATAAAAAGGCACATTTGTCTTGTCGTAAATAAAAAGGGCGACCTGGAGCCAATCCTGCAATTTCCCCACAGGTGAAAGAGTTGACATGCTGAAAACCCAACATCTGCAGGGGGGTCTGGGGGGATTCTCCCCCAGGAGATTTTTTTTAAATACTAACATAAAATACACATTCTGGTACTCTCTTGAAAAGAAAAATAAATAAATCTATTACTACACATTTAAAAAAAATGAATGCCATATTAGTTTTTTGTTACTTTGTTCTGAAAGCTGAACCTGCTGCTCCTCACAGAGAGAAGAGGGAAGAGGCTGTGTGAATTACTTTACATTGTGGATAAGGGTGGATAGCCCCCATTGTTCTGTGTGTCAAAATGAAAGACAGCCCACACACCTATCAATCATCAAACCGTGGGGTCTTATTTCATTACGTGTTGATTTCTATCAACACGTAATGTTGTATCGATGTATAGAGATGTACTACCGCAAAAGTATTCTCCGTCGGGACTTCCTGCAAGAACACCACGCGTTATCGTGATTCTGATTGGCCAGAAGACATTATCAAAGATGTTCTATTGAGAAGACGATCACTACGTGACAAAAGTTTTCAAAACCGTTTCTAGTCTATTCTTGTTTTTGGCGTGAGAATAGTTTGGGCAGCGTGAGAGCGTGAGATTGAGAGTGAAAGCGTGTGTCACACGCCAGATCCGTGAGAGTTGGCAACCCTGCTCTAAAAAGATAAAATAATATAAACTAAGGAAATGGCTCCTACAACATGGTTTACTTGTTTGCCTGACTGACCATCATAACTGGGCTCCTTGTAGATTAAAAAAAGGCGGGGTATTATTATTATTATTTTTTAAACTTCAGAATCTGTATTTCCCGCCATTCAAATGACAGTGAGTATGTTCACCAAAAAGGGGCGTGGATGTATAATAAGAACTGGATAGAGCGTGGGAGGCGGGGCCTCGTTCATTCCTATGAGAGTTGCTCATTGGCGCATGAAGACAAAATGGTCCAACTTTTGAGAGAGCGAAACGTCACGAAAGTATTCATATAATCATATAATCCGTTCTTATTGTGCATCCATGGGTAAAGGTCAAACTCATGTAGTACTGAACACGTCACATGAACGTGCCGGGCGGCGTGGTCCCGTGGGTTAGATGCGCGTTCATAATGCCGAGGAAAATAACTCTCAGAATAACGTTATTAGCACATTTTACAACTTGAGGACCGAATGTTTTTAATAAGGGCTATACAAATGTTCATACTGGGTAGTTTATTTAGTTATTTAAAAATTATCCAACGATTTACAGACGTCTCTTTCCCAATGTTAGTCGATTGGGAAAAAGTCTTTCCGGGCCCAGCGACTGATACGGAAGTGTAGTACCGCCGTTTGGCCACAACGAATATTTTCCTCAGAGTCCGGCGCACTTCCTGGGGTCTTGGCATGGCTGTGCATAGAGGGAAAATACCCGGGGCCTTTCTCATTTCTCTAATTTCCCCTCCTCGACTCCTCAAATCCTCGGTCCTCCGGTAGAGACCCGGAAAATTGTGTGGTGGTCAATGTAATAACGTAACCAGATGAGTGATTACAGCGCCCGGTATCATTTTACACACATTTTTATCATACAGATGCACGACTTACACACGCCTGTTGTCTAACCGACAGGTCCGCACGCACTCTCCAGCCGAAACTCTAATAAGCATTCATTCACAAACTAAGGAGACCTTTAACGTTTTACGTCCGATTCGCTCCTTTTTTCCTCGCTGTACACAGCTCCAGTTTGGGCATTGGCCTGTCATCAGATTTCATTTTTAGTTGCTGCTGTAGCGGAAGTTTAGTACAATTATTTTTTATTAAATACTCCAAATCTCCACCCTCCATAATTGCACTTGCTTCAGTTGCTTGCTACTTTCTAACGGCGGTGAGAGTGGTGCAGTGACGCTATCTATCTATCGATTCGAAAATTTGAAAAGTAGGGTAGACATGTGGATATTATCCGGCTGAACAAAACGTGCATTTATCTAACAGGTTCGTTTTCCACAGACCTTATTTCGAGCTATTTTCCAAAACCCTATGGAGAAATCCCATTGCTTTTTTGTCGAGGGAACCCGAGCGCAGCTTACTTCCGGGTTTTAGGACGCGTCACTGCACAACTAAGTTGATGCGATTTGATTGGATTGTGAGGCAAGGGAAGCCAGCCGCCTCTGGCTTCCCTTGGCATGGCCCTGACTAATCACAGGTTGGCAGGGGCATGACGTGAGCCTCGTTTTTTTTCACCAAGGGAAGCCAATTTCGGCTGGCCTTCTCTCGCAACAGTGAGTGCAATCTACTGTTTTACCATAACATCTAGAGGGGCGCTGTTTCACTCTTTGTAAAATGCGCGTTCACACCGGAGTACTTTTACCCCGTACTTTTCCCGTTTAGTTCCGTTAGTACCCCTGATGTCGCGTTCACACCAAAAAGAGTACTTAGTGCCGGGAACTTTTACCCCCATTTTCAGTGCCTGCTAGAGAGGTGGTACCAAAAAAGTACCAATTTCTATTGGCTGGGCGAATTGCAAACCACGCCCCGTAAAACTCCCAAAAAGTTTTGTGAAGCCGCCATTTTATTATCCTCGCATTAGCATTATTAGCATTAGCATTAGCCCAGCGCAGAAACGGAGAGAGACTAACTTATGGCAACACAAAAGAAAACATGGGAGCGGTGGAGATGAGGAGGTGTCGGCGTTCTGGCGATTTACTCTGAAGGCTTCAGTAGAAGCTGCTGGGAGTCCCAGTCCCCAACTCCGGGGACTTCGGGTGGCAGTATACGCCGTGAAGTTGTTTGTGGCCTGCCAGTAAACCCAAAGCAGAAAAGACGAAGTGACATCAGCGGCTCATTTGCGTAATCTTCCCTCAGGGAAAAGTACTCCGGTGTGAACGCGATTGGTACTTAGCAGTGACGTGCGGTGAGGTTCATGGCTGGTGAGGCACTGACTCACTGAGTCAGATTTACAAATATTATATTTGGACCTTAAAGGTGGGGTAGGTAAGTTTGAGAAACCGGCTCGAGATCGCAAGAATTTGAAAATACACAACCGGAAAAAATCTGCCACTTCCTGACAGAGCCCCTCCTCCAACACACACGAACGCGCACATGACCAATGAGGGCACGAGATAAGTTTGTGCACAGATGGAAGGCTGACAGGCAGGTAGGACATCCAGTTATTTTAGCCGGGCCGGCTAAAATGATTGGTCGTGCTTTTTACAGTACTACGGCTTCCACAGATGACATTTTTGTATGGATTTTTTGTCAAAGCACTTAAGATATTCATTGCTATCGGGATGTTAAGAGCATTCCATGGAATATAACAAAAAGTGTATCTCGAGCCGGTTTCTCAAACTTACCTACCCAACCTTTAATCGAAATATTCGGTTATTTTCAAAAGCTTTTTTAGTCTGATGCTTCGATTCATTTTAAACAGACCGTTCAACAAAAGGATACCCAAAATCTAAATATTGGATTGTTCTTTCTTAGTAAGATACCATTTTCATTACAAATGTGGTCTTACCTTGACTTGAAGATGAAGTCCATGCTATCCTTCTGGACAACAATCTCTATTACTTTTTTGTAAAAGTCCTCCTTATCTTCCTGTAGTTTCAAAAGTCTAGTTTGTTGTTACGTCTACCGTCTCTGCGTAGAATTACAGTAGCAACAAGAACCTGTGGGCTCACGTGCGCCCCCTTCAGAGGTTATGGCTGCCTCCCCTGGTGCTTTTTTCATTGCCGTTGAGACCAGCGAGCCTAAATATCATATATACGTGAAATAAGTTATTTCGAGACTATGGATGGCGAGGATAAATGTAATAAAGGGATCTACAAACATTACATTGGTGACCTACAGTGAGATGGTAAGAGCCATGCGCTTAGGGCCTGCTTTCCAGCCAGTTTCTGTGGGGTGACGCATTCTGAGGTGAGGCAGATCTCATCTGTGCCTCACCTTACCCCACAGTAACTGGCTTGAGCGCGCTCACAAAATAAGTGCCCGCACTAAATTAGTGCCCGTGCTCCAGCAAGTTACTGTGGGTTTACGAGAGGCAGAGCACGTCCCTGCCTCACTTCTCATCGCTCCCGTAGCGGAGCTCGGCAAATTTGCTGATTTTGACTATAAAAAGCGATTGGAATCATACATAAATCACACTTACAACACAGATCAGTGGAGACATTTTATTATTATTACTATTTCGTTTTTCTTTAGTTGTTTTTCCGTTACATTGGAGTATGACAGGTGAGGCTCTGCCTCCCCTGACTGCACGTCGCTGGTACTTATGGCGCGTTTCCACTACAGCGCGGAGCACGGTTTAAGAGGGCTGTGACGTCAGCGGCCCGTCTTTGGTTGCGTTTCCACTTGGCCTAGTACCGGCCGGCGGGTCCTAATTCACAGTTTTTCTGGCCTCATAAAATCGTGGGTCTAGGGCCAGAGACAACGAGGCTGAGTCGGGCTGAGTATGCTAAACTAGAGAGAGCATCGCTGGCAAGGGGGCTACAACTACAACAAGATGGACATATTTGACCGTGATTTAATTGTAATACACGTTTCAAAATGATGCCGAAGTAACAACATACTGATACCGGTTAGTAAAAACCATGAATTAATGCTTTGACAAGTCTGCAGACAGACGGCAGGCGAAAAACCTTTTAAAATGCGTGTTTTCTAAATGGAGATTGGCTAAGCTAACGCAGTATATGCTCCGACCGTCCACACTCACAACAACGGCCTATACAGACATAAATAAAGCAGCGACTGTATTCGCCATGACACAGGCAGTCTGTGGTTTGTACTTGTTTAACTTTTGTCTAGTTTCTGAACATATATGAGGAGCTGTGAGTGCTAACAGCTAACGGCTGTGTTGTTTTTCTGGGGTTCTCATTGAAGATGACGTCACGGCTCCGCCTACACTGCGTTACTATAGATACTACCCCAGTTCCTAAACTGCAATGGAAATGCGCCATAAAGTGAGCCAGTCCTAACGAGGCCTAGCCATACCGAGCGGGGCCGTGTAGTGGAAACGCGCCATTAGTGCCCTGGGGTAATAAGTGCCGGGGCACTAAGTGCCGGCACTAAGTACGGCAAAGTACTTGGTGTGAAAGCGGCTATTGAGAATGGGGGAGAGATGGGCCGGCAGCAACACACAGCAAAGAATAATTTCCGAAACAAAACGAAGTGTTTTTATTTATTTATTAAAATTATAACTATAATCCGAAAAAACAGGGGAAGCCTGGCTTCCCTTGGCCTCCAGGAGAAAACGCCACTGTGTATAATCACTCAGTACAGGCCTACATTACTCTCTGTATTTGCTTTAGTTTAGTAGATATCTACAAACAAAGAGTCGATATTTGTCTAAAACCATTTAGTGCTTCACATAATAAAATACACAATGGCTGTAGCCTGATATTATATGCTTTAGGAGCTGTAGGTGCGTGTGGTAGTGTGTAGGTGTACGTGCGTAGATGCGGCGGACAGACAGGTCTCAGTTGGTTTGGTGTCCTATGCTTACTTTTAATACTTGTAAATACAACTTTTGGCCCGTAATTTCCTTTCCTCCTTGTAGCGACCAGAGAGGGGGGGGGATATATCCAGTCTCTGATAGTGTTACGTTATTATTATGCTGTGAGTGCTCTCATACTTGTTTGATTCTGAAATGGTATATATATATTTATATATATATATATATATATATATATATATTTATATATATATATGTATATATATGTGTGTGTATGTCCGCATCTGTAGCCTGTTATTGTCTCATTATACCGCACTGTGAATGAATTCAAAGTAAATATATAAGTCGTCATGAACACAGTTCTGTCCATCAGACAGAGGGCTGTGCCTCCTGTCATCATTAATGGACGTCTCTTTAAAATGACCGCTCAGAGGAGAGGATTTCTCATTTCTCTAACCGCCTGCTGCTTCCCCTCCTCTCTCCTCGGCTCCTCCGCTCGCATCTCCTGTGGGCGGGACTAAAACACGAGGGTAGGAGTCGAGGATAGGAGTCGAGGAGGGGAAATGAGTGAAATGAGAAAGGCCCCCGGATGCGTTGCTTTTGTCTGTCAGACAACGCCGAGGGCACAGGCGCACACGGTGGCCTCTCGCTCGCTTCTGGAACCTACACATTGTTAAAGCCGCTGGATAACGCTCATGAATCACCACTTTGTTTATCTGGAGCTCGTAAGGAATAGATCCCGCTGAGCGTCTTCATCCCTCCACAGCATCTCTTTCTTCCGCAGCACCTGAACACAGCGGTGAGTTCACGGAGCGTCACTAAGCTGCTCATCATTTGTTGACATTTTTCACATTCAGCGCCATTTGCAGACAGGTACACCTTCTTTCGCCACTGTTATTGTTCCCGTTTCAAACGCACTGGTTTTTATTCCGAAATAAGGGAAGCAAGGGATCTTTTTTCGAACATTCATCTAATAATTATATTGCGGATTTGCATGTAATGCGTATGGCAGAGAGCAGATGTGATGCTTAGTAAACAGCGGCGCTTTTTTATAGTTTTCTAATGGAAGGAGTGCATTGGAAATATTCATTGTAATACGGTTGGACATGATTTGGTGTATTAGTCATCACTATGATCGTGGCTCTCTCGTGGAATGTGATGAAGCAGTGATGGAGTCCTCTGTTATTCCAGCAGCACATCATCATGGAGACTGTTGACTGTACAGCTCAATCAATGCGGGGCATCTTTCCATCCATATTGCAATAGTATAAATAGGCTCTGCATTTCCTATAAACTAGTACTTAATTATTAATGCAAATGAAAAGTAACTGTCAAAAACTGTTTTATTCCCAACTATATTTACAATAATTGGCCTACACAAATCTCTAGTGTTTTAGTCTGACTGATTGAACCCATTACTGGATTTATTAGTAAAAATTCAAAAAGCCACACTTTTTTTTTTTTAAATGAGAGGCATGTTGGAGTCAGAAGGGAAAGGAGAATACTCTTACTATCTACCTAGTCACGCTATGGGCCACAGAGCTGTGTGCCTAAGTTACCACTTCGGTTCACACTGTTTAAAGTTTTTACACCTCGGTTCAGAGTGACCATAGCTTGCTTTGTTTTTATTCTGGGGACCTGATGAAGCTGGTGCTCAGACTGCACTGCACTTTGTCTCAGTTCTGTAATTTCTATAGAAAGAAGGACAGTTAGCTCCATTGCTTCACTCCAGGAGTTGCAAAGGGAATAGTTTTTTCTTCTTGTGTCTTGTTTTATGAAAGTGCTATTGGCTCATGTTCGTAAATGTCACACATCTTTGTCAGATTAGGGCAGTGGTTCTCAAACTTTTTCTGTCAGGCCCCCCCTTTGGAGAAAAAAAAAACACAACACAAATAGTCACGTAATGGGCCAAGTTAACATTTATTAAAATACATCAATATGAACGTGAGCATTCCTTTGCTAGAACAGTGATAATAAAACAATGCTCCATAAGTCTGTTTGGTCAAACAAATAAATACATAATACAATTGTGCAATCCCTTTGCTCGAACAATAAGTTATAATACTTTGCCACTTTGCAATCTGTGCAAAAAAATGAAAAGAAAGAAAATGCTGATATTTGGCAAAAAAGTGTGTCTTATCACAGGTGGCTGCAATGAGCCTGCACTGCACATTTCTTCAAAACGGGGTTGCAGGCTCAGTGGCGGCGCCAGAGATTTCTTTTGGGGGTGCTGTGGGGTAGCTTGACTTAGATTTTTTTTAAATATAAAAACATGGTCTCTCGCACCCCCCCCGTCATGTCTCTGCGCCCCCCACTTTGAGAAACACTGGATTAGGGTCATGACTGAACATAAACCTGTGTTTCTATTCCACTACAATGGATTTTTTGTTAACATGTTTTGAACATGGATATGTCGGTCCAATAATTGTCATACAGGGAGCCTTCCACTGTGTTGTTTTTACTCTATTTTAACTCAGTTTGATTTAATTTCCCCAAAATCATCTTATGTATCTCTGTTTGACACTATTAAATGCAGGTGATTGTTGTTTTGCAGCAACATTTAGTCTCCATGGCAGATATCATAAAAAAGTAAGTTAATTTAATATAAAAGTCTTCTTTATCACTTAAAGTGGACCTATCATGCTATTTTTAGGCAATAGCATAGGTCTCAGATATATCAAAAATATATTAAAAATATGTCTATGAAGTGTTTTGCTCAAAATACCAAACAGATCACCCATTCTAGCAATGCCTCATATCCCTCTATTTCACTTCCTGTTTCAAAAGTGCTGATTTTGGGTATAAAGCTTTAAAAAAAAAAAAGAGGAGGGGGCTGAGCTCATGCGGGAGATTCTACTGGCAGATTCTGCCGTGATGAAACGCCATATCATGGATTATCAAGGATTGTTTCTGAAACAGTATGGAGCTCAAAGGCTTTCTCTCTTGCCGGTTATACCACAAGGTGAGTTCCTTTTTATTTCCTGCTTCTTCACACACATGCTCTGTGCAGTACAGGTTAGCTCTGAGTGTTAGCGATGCTAATGTAAACATGCACCGATCATATTACGTCCAAAACAGTCGGGCATTGTTTCTGATAGCAACGTTTCTGATAGGGCCGTGGGTGTAAAGCCAGCCTACATTTCCGATATTACATCATATCGGACGCAAATCTGGATCAGCTCCGTTGTAGCCCCGTTTTTAGAGATTTGGGTACAGAGGAAAAGAGAGGGTTTTATTTGGCAACGAAATTTAAAGTGGACGTATCATGCTATATTTAAATGATATATTGTAGGGCCATACAATATAAGGTATATTTATACGTTTCTGTTTTCAAAATACCAAACAGATCATGCATTTTAGCCATGCCTAATTTGCTGTTTGCTGTCTACGGGTCTGATTCTGCTGACCACGCCCCCCTGCAGGAGAGGTGAGCCGTGCTCTGATCAGCTGCTGGGCTGTCAGAAGAGGGGGAGAAAAAGAGATCTCCGTCCTCCGTGTTTTATTATATAGAGTCGTTATTCATTTGTTTTAAAGCTCAATAAATAACAAAGAAGACCTTTGACCGGCACTTTTCTAATTTTGTCCGGAAGATTTAAACTTTAACGGACATCTTGACCGGCGAAAGAAAACCTAACTGAAACTCTGCCGCACGGTCCCCTCGTTCCTTGGAAGAGGCGGAGAGGTGGGTGTTTGTCATCTGCCGGTGGACTAACCGGAGAGAATTACAGTGCTTGCCTCGACGGGGAGGGATTGCATTGAATTAAAGCAGCGGGAGCAAACGCTTGCCTCGGGGAGGGAGAAAAAAAGCCACAGCGGAGAATAAACAGAAGGGTAACCATGGTAACTATGGGCGGGAAGTCTTCTTCGCTGCGGCACCTTTTTTTGCTCCCGATCCGATTCCGATCATTTGATTTTGAGAATCTGCCAATACCGATTTTTCCCGATCCGATCTTTATGCAATGCATTAAGAGAAAAAAAAGGAGAAAAGCATTCAAGTTGTCCCTTAAACCCCACGTTCTCCACCACAGATAACGGCTGGTCATCCAACGCGATGAATTCAGCTATCTTGGCTGTTATTTTTTTGGCCTTTTCACTGTTCTGGGGCAGTTTCTCTTTCCTTTTAAAAGTCTCTGAAAGTGTCAGTTGTTTCAGTGCCGTTACCTGAGTGGCCGCTGTGTACTCGTCGTGTTGTTGTTGGTGTTTGTTTCTCAGGTGGCGTATTAGATTGGTCGTGTTGAACGTAGCTCTGTTCTTTCCACCACGCGGAACCTCCGCCTTGCAAACATTGCATCTGGCTGTTACACTGCCTTCGCTTTCAATTTTATAATACTTCCAAACTCCTGACATTTTCTCTGTCCCGACTCCCGAGGCACCAGCTGAACGTAGCCTCTTGTTAGCTTACTGCTACTATTAGACACTGCGCCCTGCCCACTCTGTTGCCAGATTTGAGAGAAATAAGCAACCAGGTCTATGAAAACAAGCCCAAAAGAAGCAACACATACATGATGTTGTGTAATTTTAAACCAAAACTAAGGCCTCAGGATGACTTTAAGACGTGAACATGGTCATTTTTGTTTTGTAACATTAAATAAAATAAAAATATTTTATTAAAAAAAAAATTCCGATCCCCGATTTTTTTCTCCCGATTCCGATCTTTTGAAAATCACGTGATCGGCTCCGATCCCCGATCACGTGATCGGATCATCTCTATCAATAAGATGTCTTTTACTTAAAGTGGACCTATCATGCTATATTTGAATAATATAGTGTAGGACCATACCTATATAAGGCATATTTATACTTTTTTGTTTTCAAAATACCAAACAGATCATGCATTTTAGCCATGCCTCATTTTGCTCAATTTGACAATTTCTAGCTCTGTTTTTGCAAGGGCTGATTCTGTGAGAACAGCACCATCTACTGGCCTGGCATATGTATTACAGCGTCTCCAGCGCTTTCGAACGGCAATGGCCGTGGCTGTCTCCTCCTGATTGGTGGAGTTGGCCCAATAGCCGTAGCGCCACCGTCCTGACGTCAGGACAGTGTTCAAATCTGGATCAGTTTTTATCAGATCCGTTGCAGCCCCTTTTTTAGAGATTTGGGTATGGAGGAAAATAGAGAGGGTTGTGTTTTCTGACACTTGGTGAGTTCCCTGGAAGACCGGGGACACATATTCATGTATAAAAGACGTACAAAAGTGCATTTTGCATGATAGGTCCCCTTTAAGTGTATGCAAGACAACAGACCAATGAGAATTTAGAAAAAAGAAGAAACCAAGATATTTAGCATCAGAAATGTGTCATATTAATTAGGCCTACAGAGTAGTATAGTACCAGTAATCTGATTACGTCTTTTTTTATGTCACTGTGAGGGATTACAGTTACCTTCTTTTTGTATCTTGTTAACGTAATCCCATTCCATGTAATCTGTTACTACCCAAGCCTGATTATCAGGAAAAACTATCTGCAGCATTGGTTGGAACTTGCTCCTTTGACATATTATAATTATTGCGACTCTTCCACATGTATTCCTCTCAGTGTTCATGACATGCATCATGTGTGTGTGTCCGCTGAAGTAAGGCGCACACAGAACTAATGTGAGCACAGATGTCAGCCTGACGGGCCGTCTCCACAGCAGCGTTAAAAAAATCTTGGAGGTGGGCGTATCTGAAGCTTGAGGATTTTTTGCGAGCAACCAATCACATGAATCTCCCGCCCGGGACATACGAAGCAAAAAAGCCTGAAGTAAACTGGATATAAACTCCCCAAAACAGGCGAAAACCTACCACTGTCTCTGCCACCTCCCTCCATGCCTGGCTCCTCCGGTTTATATCCCGGTAGGTCTGGTCATAAAGCACCGGGTGATTGATTCGCTACCGCTAATTTCTCCTCCATTTTTTGGAATATGAGGAAATGATCTGCGGTATGTCTCTCCCAGCATACACGCCGTTTGATTGGCTAGAGCTTGAACTGCCAGATTTGCGTACACGGGATTTGATTGGCTGCCGCTTCCACCTCAGCTTCAAAAGTTGAACATTGTTCAACTTTGAATCTTGAAAATCCTGAGAATCTCCGCTCGCCTGCCCACAATGCATTCCGGCGAAAAGTGAGGGAAAGTGACGTCACCCCATTCAAAGTGAATGGGCAGAAGCGTTTCAAGATGTTTTAACGCTGCTGTGGAGACGGCCCGTGACACTCTCACAGCTCAGTTTCTGCTGCTTTGAGTTAAAGACCCAATTCCCTTTTTATGCCTCGTCAATTTTATTTTAGGAATGCCTGGAGGGAATTCTTCAGATTTGGCTCTAACGTCGACAAGGATTAACCAATAAAGTGTTGGTGGTCAAAGGTCAACGACCCTGTGACATTACGAAACACGTTTCTGTAGTTATGACATTTTAGACAGACAGTAAAGTTTAAAGTCAAGTTGACGTTAACATTGTAAACAGCAACTTCACTTGTTGGTGGAGGAATATAATAGCAAGAGAAATAGTTTTGTTATGTACATTTTTATATAATTGATCTTGAAAGCTCACCACAAATTATTGATGAAACATGTACACTCAAGGGCCGCATATATGGACCAATTTTGCTGCAGGCTGGGACACAAGTAAAAGCCTCTAGTCTAGAGCTAAGACGTAAGTGAAAAGTGTTTTCAAATGTAGGATTTTCTGCTATGATTACAAAAAGTAATTGATGCAAAAAAAATGTAAATGCGTGTATTTTATGTCATAGAACACAACGTGAACATCTCTTCAGCTTGTGTTAACCACAGATTAATTACATTTATTTCAGACTCTATCCCCAAACACAAAAAAATTGTTGACGGGAATGGGAAGTGGTAAAATGCTAACTAATTTCCGAGTTTTTTTACTCATTACTGCACCAGTCCTGTGGGGGCGATTTGGGTTATTCAGGTAACTTCAGTGTTAACCCGCTGGTTTTCAGTCCTGTGACGGTGGTTCAATTCTCTCCGGGGTATGTTGCCATGGTGGCGATGGAAGTTGATTGGTTTATCCGGCCTCCTGGTCCTAGATTCTGCTAAAATGTGTTATTCAGGATGAATTAAAAAACCAAAGGTGACTGACTTTACATTTAGTGCCATTATCAACGCAACATTTCAATTTGTTCATATTGATAACTAGCAGTCCGCCTAATGTCTTGTGTTTGGCGTCCTGCAATAAACACAGTTTGATCTTCAGCTCCTATAACAGTTATACATCTTTTTTACATCTCTCCTCTATAACATAATTGTATATCTTAGATCACATGGGTCAAACTCAAGGCCCGTGGTGGATTTAATTTCGGCCCGCAGGATAATTTCTAATTACTATTAGATCTGACCCGCCGGTATATTGCACGCACACCTTCACTCAATCCTGAGGATTTCCTCAGCTCAGAGCCTGAGCCCAAACATTGATGAACTTGCACCCAAGATGAGATGCCAAGTATCTGAACTAGCATCACAGAGCAGCACACTGAGTTTACATGGATGTTTCCTTCTGCACTTTTTATCTCACGACAACAGGGCATGTTTGGTTTTCTCTTTGAGGGAAATCGTTTTTTTGAAGCTGTTGTTGGCCTGTGGGAAAATGTACTCATAAGAAATGACTCTGCAGATAGAGCCATAAGAAATGAATGCAACTGATTATTTAATGTTTAATGTTGTTTTTATAGGCAATCATTTAAGCTTTGTTAGTTCCAGGTTTAATATGTGCAATAAGTTCATTTCAATAAGTTTTGCAATAAACATTTAACCAGTCCGGCCCTTGACTAGTAGCGATTTCTTTATTTTGGCCCACTGTGTATTAGAGTTTGACACCCCTGTCTTAGATGGACTAAAGTTGCTGCAGCATTCTGTGTCTTCCCCTTCTTTGGAATGATAGAACTGATGGTGTCCTCCCATGAGGGTGAGCTGACATTCTGTAAGAGTCTAGTTAAAGGATGATGTGGACATATTATAGAAAATGTCAGGTTCATATTTGTATTTAGTGTCTCTACTGTGACATGTTTCCATGCTTTAATGTTCAAAAGGCTCTTTATTTTTCTGTGAGGGAGAGAAACTCCCTCTGGAGGGAACACATGGATTTTATCCTTTGCAGACCGTTTTACATGCAAACAAATATATAGAACACACTACAGGAAGGGAAACCCCCCCCCCAAAGCATAGTAAAGCCTCTTTAAAGGCTAGATATCACTTTGATGGAAAATCAGGGGGTTTGTTAGCCTTGTCTGCATCAGAATCAGAATCAGAATACCTTTATTAGTCCCACAGAGGGGAAATGTACATTGTGACAGCAGAAAAGAGCCAAAGACAGCTTAATGTTACCTAAGAAGCATGCATAAAAAAATATTAAAGATACACAAATTATAAGAATTACACAATTTACAAAATACACATCCTGTAACAGTTCTGAGGATATAGCAGCCAGGTATAATTTACATTATATTGCAGCATATGGCATTAGCTACTTCACCTGTTTGTTATAACAGCTGTGAGGTTATCGTTTTTCCCCGCTCCAATAGTTAGTAGGTCAAGATCATTTTTTTGTGTCCTTTATAGCTTTTGTCCACTAACTCTTACACAACATTTTAGAAGAAAAATTATATTTAACTTCCATCAGCCATAATAAAGAATACCTTAGACAATAGGGACTGATTTTGGGGGTTCATTCTGTGTTAATCCTGGTTATCTTAGTGTCTTTGTTATGGCCACTTAGATGTACTCAGTGTGTCCATTATTCACTTTTGTTGAGCTTGCAGCTTTTCCTGCAGCCGCTCCTCCATCCCAGGTGTGCTTCTCCACACACCACATGTCCTCTCTTGTTTAAAATAAAACACTGCCATTTAAAAAGTACTGTATTTTTGTTTACGGTAATATAATAGTGTTTCAACTGTAAAATAGAAACTTTAATGCTATAATTTGAAGTTACAGTATCAGTATTGTAACTTGTAAATGTCTTTATTATAGTATACTTCATGTCATGCTGGTAATTTACAGATTACCAGAAATGCTTGACACAATTTTAAAGCTTACCAATAACTGCAGGGAGACAGCAAACAATACATTTTAACAATTTATTCTTAATTATTGAACGGTATCAAGTATTTTCTTGTGCTAAATGGGTGAGCATACCATGTCTACCACAAATGTAGTCTTCCATTGCCTATCCCATGTACAATTATCTTCCATGTCTTATAAACTGTGCTTAACTGACCAACAGCTGCAATTCCTACACTTATTAAATATTTTCATCCATAAAACAATGGATATTAATATCCAAAAACTTGGAGATTGCATTTTTAAAACAGTGACGATAACAAGTCAACACAAAAAATATGAAGCCATTTCTTCTGCCAAGCCATTTTAGAGACATGCTGTAGTTGAAAAGGTGTCACGACCTCGACACAAACTGGAGAACCCAAATGCACAGTCTTGAATGTAACACACATTGTCTTTTTAATGTCAATGAACAGAAAATCCCCCTTAACAGAGTAAGTACTGGAATAACAAAAAAAACGCTCACAAGGAGGAAAAAACTAAGCGTAACAAAAAGAGAACTTAAGATAAACTTAAACTACAAAAATAACAAAACCTGACAAGACTGGAAACGATACTCTCTTTGCTGAGGCCTGGCACGACCACACGTGGGAACAAACAAGACGAACTGACACAGGACAGGAGGGAGACAAGACTATTTAAACATGAGGTGAGTGGGAACAGGTGGAAACAATCAGGGGCGGGGCAGACGCTGACGATGGCGGGAAAACACACAAAGGGAGGAAGTAACAGGGCCTGAAATGAGAGACAAGAGGTCAAAATAAAACAGGAAATGGAAAACGAGACACGACATGAAACACGGGGACTTAACTAGAGATAAATGACATAAATTGACAGACCTGACATGACGTGAACAAACATGAAAACCTGACTAAACATGAAATGACAGACATAATACATAAACATAACTAACACATTTTACGAGACTCAACAAAAGGCACTGTTTGGCAAATACATTATCACTATTCTTAGATAATACACAATATTTTAAAACACTTTGAATTAGGGATGCTCCGATCGCCAATCGCCGGAATCAGTATCGGCCGATACAGATCGCCGATCCGATCGAGTGGGCGGGGCCTATGGGGATCTTCCATTTAAAGTGATGTTTAAAACTCAGTTAATGGGGCTCATTCACTGGAGCTTCCACAAACAACAACCAACATAATTATTACATTCAAATGAAGTACATTATTCAAGTTTACATTAACTTTGGATAATAACACGGGAGAAATGAGCGGAAGCGCTCTCTTTTCCTCTCTCCCTCCCCTGACAGCCCGTCAGTATCTCATGCAGCTCGCTGATCCAGTAATGAGTGACCCGACAGCAGAGTTGGGTGTAGCGCGTTACAAAGTAACTGTAATAATATTACTTTTGTCGGTAACGGAGTAGTGTAACGCGTTACTTTTATAATTCAGTAATCACACCATAGACGGACCACTTTTGGTCAAAATGTCCTCTCCGTTAAAGGCAGCTCATTCTGGATAGCCTCCCAACTGAGATACGGGATTGTCCCACTCTCAATAAACTGTTTAAAACTCAGTTAATGGGGCTCATTCACTGGCGCTTCCACAAACAACAACCAACAGAATTATTACATTCAAATTAAGTACATTATTCAAGTTTACATTAACTTTGGATAATAATACAGGAGAAATGAGCGGGAGCCTCTCTCTTTTCCTCTCTCCCCCTCTCTCTCTCTCGGCCCTGCCAGTACATACAGTGGCAATCTCTCAAGATTTAGCAAAAATACACCTTTATTTAACATACAGTAACAAAAATACTACAAATCCAGATAACAAACAATAAAAAATGAAAAAGGGTCGCCACTTATTTTAATAAAAAGTAAAAAAGAAAATATATATATTTTATTTTTTTTGGGTACCTGGCTGGCGCCCCCTAGCAGCGGCGCGCATATTTCAGCAGTGGCGCTGCGCCGCCTCTATTTGTATATAGGGGAAACACTGAGCCTATTTTTTCTGTTGACCGTTTTTGTCCCTATAGTTTGTCGTTCGCTTTTGTTTATTAAATATTGTCAGACTATATTACTTCGGTGTGGACTTTCTCTTTGAAAACGCGTCACAGCCTATAGCCAAGCTTAGCCTCTCGGCGACTCAAACTGGACTGGGAATTGAGCCGCCACAATAATAATAAAAATTATGATTATTACCTTACTTTTGTCTATTTTTATTACTCTGTGTTGCGTTTTTAAGGCGCAATGCCAAGACACATTCTTTGTATGCTTGCATTGGCTAATGAAACAGATTCTGTAGTATTGTAATCTCTGAAGGTGACACATTTTGGTCACTATTTCCATAAAACAAATACAAATAAACAAAAAAAAAGCTTCTATATATTGGGCCTTGAAAGTGCTCTCTGAAACTATACGCCTGGGATGGCTTGTGACCATGAAATGAGAAAATGAAAACTTTGCCGTAGAGGTACACAAAATACATTGTTGGAAAGGTCTTGACCTGGAGAGTAACATATGTCAGTATGAAGATTCCACATGGCTCCTGCTTTGAAATACTGACCTTTGAACCTTGACCTCGGTGCATGTTTGAATGCTTATAATTAAGCAACAAAAGGGACTACAGACATGGGACATACTGAGTGTTTCTCAATGTCGAGTAAAGCTGCTGCAGAGCCACTATTTCAAGCATACTACGTCATCGAGTGCCGCCGAAGTACTGTTCCAATCTCCAGCATACTTAGAAATCTACCGAGCCCGGCGTACTCCGTTTGGAGAAATATCGAGGCTGCACATGAGTAGACTTCGCGGTCTTAAAATCCCCACAATGCTTTGCGCACGGACCAATTTCCAAAATCTGTGGCGGAAAATGTAAGGCGGGGCCTCTCATGACGCACACCTGCACACTTGCTAGCCTGTTCCACTCTTTGTTTTCCGAATGCCAGGAAGTATTCTTGACTCGCTTCTGAAGCAAGATGCTCGGCAGACATGTGCTACCAAGCAAGCGTACTCGCGATTGAGAAACACCCACTGTTATAGAGAGCTCTTGACCTGTCACATTTGGTTCAAATATGGTTAAAATGTATTTTCACCCATTTCACAATTTGATATTTAAAATCTGTTTACACAAATGTGTTTACCATCCCCTTAAACCCTCAGTGTGTTCTTAATTCAGTATTTATAACTTCCAATTTTAGGAAAAACACTAATATATTTAAAAACTACAATTCCCTAGAGCCACGCTATGCAGCTTGGTACAAATCAGCACCACAGTTGTAGTTCTTCCGGTTTGCAAAGACATAGGGTCTTAAAAATATATATCTACTAAGTATATAAAATATCTAGTATAGCCAAACTAGTAATTACACTGCATCAAGATTATGTATATTAAGAAAAAGATGTTGGTTTATTTAAGATATTTTAGATATTTTAGCTATTCTAGAAATGGGGTTTTTCGGTTGGTTCTTTCTATTTTGGTTACTGTGATCTTCTACAGTACATTGTTGGTTACTGTGAATATCTACAGTACATTGTTGGTTACTGTGAATATCTACAGTACATTGTTGGTTACTGTGATTATCTACAGTACATTGTTGGTTACTGTGATTATCTACAGTACATTGTTGGTTACTGTGATTTTCTACAGTACATTGTTGGTTACTGTGATTATCTACAGTACATTGTTGGTTACTGTGATTTTCTACAGTACATTGTTGGTTACTGTGATTTTCTACAGACATCACTTCCTGTGGCCTCACCATGAACACACAGCAGCCTTTAATCCCACACAGGGCCCGATTAATTTTAAAGCCGCTTTTAGTCCTTAAGCTCAATTTCAGCACTCTGACACAAGCTCCCACACAGCCAGGAATAAAGATATGCTTAAGCATGTTTTTATTTTCACAAATGCATTTCAGATGTTTACCTTTTAACACAACTTGACTCCTGGATGGCTTCAATCAAATAATGTCATCACATTTGGATGTTGACCCCAGACAGGTCGTTTTTGGTGCTCAATGATAAAAGTAAGATATTTCCTGTCACTTCAGATCAGAAAATCAGGAAAAAAAAGTGTGTATACGGTACGTCTGTGGTGTGTTTGATTTTCGTATAGTGGCTGGGTAGGATATCTGACTTCTGACATCACAGCAGCTTAGAGTAAAACAATGTTTTGACCTTTTAGAATGTCCTCTAAAGCAGTGATTTTCAACCACTGTCATGGCACACCAGTGTGCCGTGAGAGTTTGTCAGGTGTGCCATGGGAAATCGTCCAATTTCACTTAATTGGTACAAAAAAAGCATTTATTTGCTGAAAATAATTTGCCATTGTTGAGCGTCTGTGCCTGCAATGTAGTGACTGGGCTCCAAACGAAACACCTGTCTCCAAAAAGTTTATTCTGCTAAAATCTGTTATTTTAATGGTCCCATGTCATGGCCATTTCTACTGATCATAATTCCATTGTTGAGGTCTACTAGAATATATTTACATTGTTCAATGTTCCAAACTCACATTGGTTTCTCATACAGCATCTCTGTATAGTATGTGTATTCACTCTCTGTCCTAAACGGCTTGTTGGAGCTCCTCCCCCAGCTCGCCCACTATGTTCTGATGAGTCCATCACCGTTACAGCTGAACATCAGTGATTATGTGTTACAATGGCGTTAGCAACCAGGAAATGACACCAGTAATGACAAACGGATGAGAATGCTGCGTGGGGTCTGGGTGCCGTGTTGGCGGGACGTTGCGCGGCTCGCGGCTGCGAGGAGCGGACAGTGTGAGCTGGGTTCATTTCCTGCTTGCTGCGTGGGGTCTGCGAGACAGTGAGACATCGCGAATGGATGCAGGAAGGCCTCCTCATCTGCGAGGCTCCACTACTGGGTTTGGTCACGTCACTGTACCCAGGAAGAAAAAGAGAAATCTCCAATGAGGCGTTTTGGGGCAGCATAGACAGGTCTTTTCTGTGTTAGAGTTTTATTCGCTACAGGGTGTACTTTGAGTGTTTGTGACTCTGCAGACCGTTTACATGCATAAAAACCTTCATAACACACAAGGGGAGGGGTAATAACCGGAAAAGCATAACATGGGACCTTTAAAACATTTTGGGTTGTTGGTGTGCTGCTGGATTTCTTTATATATTAAAATACTTGACGAGTAGACTGTAACTGGAAATGTGTTGTTATCTTTGCATTGCTATTCCTTCTCTTCTGGAGAGCCTCTGGATATGAGTGACAGTCCTTTTAATATTTTGTGATTGTGAAGAAAATTCGGAGCAATTGACTGGAAACAAAATGATGAAGCATGTGGTTCTTATGTGTAACCAAACTGGAGGTTTTAATTGGAAGACTTGGCCAAGGAGAATACACAATGTCAACACAACAGTACACAGTGTTCACTCTGAACAGGCAGGTCTGCCAAACTCGCCCCAGCTCTGCAGATTTAAATGACTGGTTGGCCATCATCATATCTGCCTGTTTCAAAACATGTCCACACACTAAAACAGAAGCACCACCTGAAGATTAAGATCACAGCTGTTCCTGTCAGCCTGCTGTGACCCATGGAGGTATAAAGAGAGCTGGAGACAGTGTGGAGGCACGGCTTTGTTCATCCCTATGAAGGTTGCTCAGTGGTGCATGAGGCAAAAAAATTGCATGACTGTAGAGAGCAGAAGTACCCGTATCTGGACCAGTTTGGCCACTACCAACATTTTCTTTAACATCCGGCTCACTTCATTGGATCTTGGTGTCATCTATAAATAAACTAGTAAATGAAGCCTCAAAGTAAATGTATTGAAGTTAAAAATACAATGTTTCAGTAGAAATAGCACAAATCAAAGTTTATTTATATAGCTCAATATGACAAAACACGTTTGTCTCAGTGGACTTTACAGATTAACAAAATAGATGACAGTGTTAACAGATGAATAAAGAAAACAATGAAAACACGAGATAGGACTTGAATAACAAATGAAATATATACAAATAAACAAGATACAATAAAAAAAAAGACAGTAAAAATACAATAAACAATAGAAGAAATACAATAAAATGTAGGACTCAGGAGGACAAACAGGGAAATCTTAAACCAGCTCTAATCATAGCTTTATTAAAAAGAAAGCTCTTCAACACACTCTTAACATTTTGGACACTGTCTGCCTCCCTAATAAAAACAGGAGGTTTGGTAGCTGAACGCTCTGACTCCTGATCTACTTGAACTCAGCACAGAGAGAAAATACGGTACTCGGGTTGAGTCAAAGTACCTCAAATTTGTACTCCTGTACAGTATGTACTTAGTAACTTTCCACCACTGGAAATAAGATAAATAACATCACTGTAGATGTCACTAATCCCCATACGTCCAGACAGTGTAGGAATATTATCAGGGCTTTTTCATAAACCTTGAGGGGTTCCAATATGCATCAGAGGAGGAAACAGAAGTGGTCTGTCACTTCCTCACACTTTGTTCTGGTGCTGCATCATGGCACACAGGTCAAGACCAGATAAAAGCAAGGCAGGCTAAAAAGTTGTATAAGTTTCACAACTCTTTATATTACATCATGGAGACACTTTTGTACCTCTACGTTTCACGTCACAGATGATGATAAATTGAGTCCAAGTGTACAAAGGAGGCGTTTCAGTTGTTCTTCAGTTGCCCATTCCAACCACATGACTTCTGTTAAAATCATGCTGCTGTCTACAGGGCACTGGCCCTTCAGCTGTCCTCTCTAAAGCTTCAGGTCTGTTGTTTTCTGTTTCCCCTGCTTTAAACACTTGGGCTCTGATCGCCAGGTGGGCTTCACTTAATCCAGTGGCAGCTGGTGCATTTCTCTCCAGGGGGGGCTCTACCAAAATGTAAGCAAATTTATACACAAACTCAAAACATATGTCATATTACAACTCAGGGCTAGCTCAAAGGCACACAGCACTTGATACAGTCTATTATTTTAGTGTTTTTGTCAACCATAATAAGCATAAAAATAAGCATAATAAGGATATTATGCTCACTGATCCCTATCCTGTAGCCCTCACTGGACAGCTGTGTTTACTTTCCTAAACATGGCTAGTCGCATAGCATCATCCTTGTGGACTCTATTTGTTCATGCTTTTGAGTTTTTGTCTGATATGTGCTTTAAGTCACTCACATCTGTCTGGATCCATGCTGGGTCTGGTCCATAGACTGGTCTGATCCTGACGTTTGAAAAGGGAGGCAGGGGAAGCTAAATATAGCACTGGTGTTGCTACAGTTAGCCTTCTTGTTAAACCAGCTCCTTGAAAAAGAGCATGTATACTGCCTTCCTCTGTCCTTAACTCCTGCCTATGTCAGGCTGATTAGGTCCGAGCTCTTTTACTCTCAGCTTTCCCTCCAGTCTCCTCCTCTCAAAGGGTGTTTCTTTAAGTGATTAAACATCATTTTCCTTCTCCATATTCGCTATCTAGTTTTGTTTACACTCCGTCTCCGTCGAAAGGTCCTTACACACCAAGCCGATTTCGGCCGTCGATAGATGTTGATAGATGTCTGGCCGTCGATGAGCGTCCTGTCGCCCTACTCAGATTGGTGTGTCCCGCCCCGTCGTGTCTTTTCGGCCGTGCCGACACCTTCCGCCACCGATTCAGGCTGTCGGTAAAAGGCCGTCGGCTAAAGAAATCACTCTGATTGGCTGTTCAGCTTAGCGAATCAGTGCATGAGAAGCGAAACGGAAGTGAGGGACCCAAACAAACGATTAAGAAGGCAAATCTGAGATTTAATTTAACTCCAGCTCTCGACACAGGTTCGGGAAAGCCCCATGAGCTTCTCGCTGTAGAGTGAAAATGGAACGCACACGCTATTTGTTGTTTGTTTATATCACGCAGTCTGTTCTTCTTCTCTCGGTTATCACGCAGTCTGTCTTCCGGTTGTTGCCTCTTTTGAATGACGAATACACACTACCGCTGCCTGCTGGTAAGGAGAGTTATTGCCACTCACGCATGCGCAGTTCGTACGTGCTACTTGGCCGTCGGCTGAAGTCTTTGCGGTGTGTTCCAGTGCGACTGTTGGCCAAGACGCAGGAGACGTGAGGCGACACAACAGTCGGGTCCATCGGGACTTGTTCTTTGGTGTCAGATTGGTGTGTAGGGGCCTTAACTCTCTCTCATTCAAACGTCAATCACTCACTCTGGCGCTCCTGCTGCCCCCTAGCTGTTGGTGGTGTCAACAGCTGCTTTGGGCGCAGTTTGATGCGCCCCGAGCCGCTCCTGTCTGTTGCATTGAAGAGGTGCGGACTGCGCATGCACCACTTATAACGAGAGTCAATGGCCAAAGATTTCTGCGCCCCAAGCAGGAAACATGTGATTTATCAGTAACTTTAGACATCGTAAAACAATTTGTATCGATATTTTATCGTAGATTATACATTTAACTGACACCAAGTATATAATATGTACCTTGTTCATAAAATTTTTTTTTTATATAATGACAATCTAGAATGTGGGAAGAGGTGGGGCGGCGCCCCTAGCGCCCCTATGGGCCGGCCTCCACTGACTTAATCCCATCAGAATTTATTGTTGTACGGCTGCTTTTCAGGTGTTCGTAATGATACGTACTAACCCACGCCGAGTTCATCCCACTGAGGCACAATGTAGGGCTGCTCGATTATGGCAAAAATCATAATCTCGATTATTTGGGTCAATAATTGATATCACGATTATTAAAAACGATTATCCATTTACTTTGAAAACATCCATTTATTGAAAAAAAAATGTGAACAGTATGTTTTTTAACAGTTGATTACCCTTAAACTTAAAGTATAATTCAACTGAAAAACCAATAAAAAAATATAATAGAAATAAAATAAATAATCGTTTTATTTCGATTATGTTGTTTTCATAATCGTTGCAAGCCAAAATCGTAATTGCGATTAAAATACGATTAATTGAGCAGCCCTAGCACAATGTGCTTTATCATTTACCATCAGGCATTGGAATATGCTCCCAGTGCACACCCATGGTTGCCAAGATCAATTCACTGTAATTTGAGAGTTTAAATGATATATATTAGTTGTACTGATAAATGTGCTGGTATTTATATTTTATACATCTGTGCTTTGATATTTTCTATAATAGGTGTTGGTTAATTTGTATTTTGAGTACCATAAGAATGTAGCTATATGCGACTTTGTTAACTACTTTGAAAAAAAGGTTGATGATATTCGCTCTTCTTTTTCTGACTCACCTTTACTCACCACTGGGTCACCAGACCCACCTTTCACCCACTCACTGACCTCCTTTTCCCCTCTCTCTCCAAGTGAGGTTCTTACCCTCATTACCTCTGCCCGTCCTACCACTTGTCCTCTGGACCCTATCCCCTCAAACCTCCTTCAGACTATCGCTCCTGATATTCTACCGTTTCTCACCCATTTCATCAACACTTCTCTAACTTCTGGTCACTTTCCAAACAGTCTCAAGGAGGCAAGAGTAAACCCTCTCCTAAAGAAACCCACTCTCAACCCGTCTGATGTTATTAACTACAGGCCTGTCTCTCTCCTCCCGTTCCTGTCTAAAACACTTGAACACGCTGTCTTTAAACAACTCTCCTGTTATCTCCATCAGAACAACCTTCTTGATCCGCACCAGTCTGGTTTCAAGGCAGGTCACTCCACAGAAACTGCCCTCCTTGCTGTCTCTGAGGAACTGCACACGGCTAAAGCAGCCTCCCTCTCCTCTGTCATCATCCTTTTGGACCTGTCTGCTGCATTCGACACGGTGAACCATCAGATCCTCCTTCGCACTGAATCCAAGAATTTGGAGTTTCAGGCTCTGCACTTTCCCTCCTCACCTCATACCTCAAAGATCGCACCTACAGGGTAACTTGGAGAGGGTCCGAGTCCGACCTTTGTCAATTAACTACAGGAGTCCCTCAGGGCTCTGTCCTTGGTCCCCTCCTCTTCTCTCTGTACACAAACTCGCTCGGATCTGTCATTAGCCCGCATGGTTTTTCATACCACTGCTACGCTGACGACACCCAATTATTTCTGTCCTTTCCCCGTTCTGAAACCCAGGTCGTCGCAGGCATCTCTGCTTGTCTAGCTGGCATCTCTCAGTGGATGTCTGCTCACCACCTCAAGCTCAACCTTGACAAGACTGAACTGCTTTTCCTTCCGGGAAAAGATTGTCCCACTCTTGACCTAACAATCAACATCGGCCCCTCTGTTGTTTCCCCGACTCAGACTGCAAGGAATCTGGGTGTGACCCTAGATAACAACCTGTCCTTCACTGCAAACATCGCTGCAACAACCCGCTGCTGCAGATACACTCTTTACAACATCAGGAGGATACGTCCCCTCCTGACCCAGAAAGCGACTCAGATTCTGGCCCAGGCTCTCGTCATCTCACGCCTAGACTACTGCAACTCCCTCCTGGCTGGTCTACCTGCATGTGCCATCCGACCTCTGCAGCTCATCCAGAATGCAGCGGCTCGTCTGGTCTTCAACCTTCCAAACATTTTCCACACCACGCCGCTCCTCCGCTCCCTTCACTGGCTTCCAGTTATTGCTAGAATCCACTTCAAGACAATGGTACTTGCGTACCATGCTGTGAATGGATCTGGCCCTTCCTACATCCAGGACATGGTTAAACTGTACACACCAGCACGTGCACTCCGCTCTGCATCGGCCAAACGGCTCGCTGCACCCGCACTGCGAGGGGGACCCAAGTTCCCATCAGCAAAAACATGTCGGTTTGCTATCCTGGCTCCAAAATGGTGGAATGAGCTCCCCATTGAAATCAGGACAGCAGATAGCATGCACATCTTCCGGCGCAGACTGAAAACTCATGTCTTTCGACTCCGCTTCGAGCGATAGAAGCACTAACAAAGAATTGCTAACAAAGCACTTATATACTAATAAAGGACTGGCTTATCTAAAGCCAGTTGAGTAGCACTTTAAATGTTTTAGCTCTATGAAACCTGATGTATATGATTCTGTTTTCTTCAAGTTTGTATCTTGTTGGTCGAATGCACTTATTGTAAGTCGCTTTGGATAAAAGTGTCAGCTAAATACAATGTAATGTAATATGCTGGAATATAGCATATTTTCTCTCTTTTGCGGCTTTCACACCAGCGCTTTTCCCTTTCTTGCTCCTAGCTAGAGCTTTTCTGGTTCAGCTCCGGTTTCCCTTTTCTGCTCCCGCTCTGTTCACACCGCCCAGAGCTGCCGCTGCTGCGTCATGACGTCACCGTTTACATCGCTCATTTTCTCCCCAACGGAGCTCACAACAACAACAACAACAACGGGGGACTGCGTCGGGTCGATGATCGTGTTGCTTTTAATCATACGAAGCCAGATTAAATTAAATAACGACTTCTCCAACCTTATACTTTTCTCCAGAGTGCCGTGGTTCATTGTTTATTAATGTGTTTCAGCGGCATTTACCGACCGCTGCAGTGCTGGCTGCTCTTCCACGGGAGTTTATTCTCCCGTTAGCTCCGGGTTAGCTCACACGGCTCTAAAGTATTCACTGTCTGACTGTCACACAAGCAGCTGATACATATCCCCAGTTCCCCTTAAGTGAATGTGTGTCAGTCTGAATTGACGCTGTTTGGCATCACAACGCTGTTATGAAAGTTTCTCTGGTATAACATGGGTGATGTTAGCATAGCAACCGAAACTAAACTAAACTGACTACTTGCTAAGCCGTGTTCTACAGGCACATTTTTACCGGCGTATTTTTCATTATGATTCTACTTGTGATAGTCGGACATGACAACCTGTGCAGCCCATGTATTGATTCCATCCGATAGCTGCTATAATACAAAACCAAACGTCTGCCTGCTCTCCACAATGATCAATAACAGCGAACGGATGGTCAAAGTAAGGTACAAATAAACAGAATCACACGAAGCCTGGTTAGTAGGGCTGTGCGATTATGGCAAAAATCATAATCACGATTATTTGGGTCAATAATTGATATCACGATTATTAAATACGATTATTCATTGACTTTGAAAAAATCAATTTATTGAACTTTAAAACAAATACAAATAATAATTTGAACAGTATCTTTTTAACTGTTGATTACGCTGAACGTATAATTCAACTGAAAAACCAATACAAAAATAAATGATACATTTAAATAAATAATATCAAAATAATAAATACCAATAAACAAGATCAACAAATATTTTGGAGCGCACTTCCAAAAGCTACTAAACATATATAAATATGATAAATACAAATAAATGAGACCAAAATTAATTAGATCAAATATGTTGCAGTGCACTGTCACAACCTAGCAAAGCAAAATAATTGTTTTTTTCGATTATGTTTTCGTAATTGTGGCAGGCCAAAATCGTAATTGTGATTAAAATACGATTAATTGCACAGCCCTACTGGTTAGTGTTGCCTGACTTTATAAAGTGTTTTTTTTTTTATAAGTGTGTGGTTGCCTTCTAGTCACTTTGCTCAGCGCTACTGCTTGTAGGCAGGCATGACGAGACTCTTCAGTCGACCCATGGCATGTTCAGGGGAGGTGGGTTTAGTTTCCTGCACGCCTCGACGTAAGAGAGACGTAAGCGACGCCGCCTCTTAGCTCCGAAGCTCTTGCCTCTAGTACGACAACTTTTTGGAGCTGGAAGTGAACCGCATTCCGGAGCTAATAGGCTCCACGCAGCTAACACGCTGCGGTGTGAACAGGAAAAACCGGTACTTTTCAGGCTCCAGCTCCGAGCCGGAGCTGAAAACGCGTTGGTGTGAAAGGGGCATTTGAGATTTATGTTTTTTTTTAGCATGGTCCTTAGTTCAATATACATACATATTTCAAACCTAGTGTGTTGTAGTTAATGATTTGTTTCAAGCATCAGCCCAAAATAATAAGCAAGCCTTGTACTTTACAGTATCACTTTTACTACCATTGGTCCCACCTGCATACATTTTTTATGCAGTTCAGATGAATAGTTAAATGCAGTTTCCCATTCCATGACACAGAAATATAATAGTCCAATTTTATGTCTGGAAATATTATATTATAGGACAATTTGGTAATCAAAACTGTTAGGAGGGAAGGATTTTAAGCTAGAGAAATACAGCTCATTATTATTTTATTCTCACCATGGTGGAGAAAGCATGGTTTTATTCCAGCTTGTTTCACTTTAAGCTTTAAAAAGGAGGAGGTGTTTATCTGGCCTGAAAAGCTGCAGACTCTGGAGATCTGTGGGACACCTTCTACAAACTGCTGCTCAGACACTTCAGCATGGGAACATGAACTTCCTGTTTGTTTGTTTGTTTGTTTGGCTCTCATTACACACAGTACACCTGAAGCTCTGCTCTGCCCCGTCAGGATCCACTCAGAGTCTGGAGCTGCATGTGGGGCAGAGCTGTGGTTCCCTCCACCCTCAGTCTGCCCGCAGACATATTGAGTTGGGTCGTGTGCCATGAACATATTTTAGTCTGTGTGGGTTTCAAAATACTGTACAGTATTGAGTCTGTGAAACTCAACCCCCAATTCATCTTTCAGATTACATGTAACGGGATTCCATAATCAGGATACAAAAAAGGTAACTGTTCCCTTACAGTTACATAACAAAAGATGTAATCACATTTATTTTACATTTCTGAAAATAGTTGATTACTATCAGGATTACAATGTTACTAAAACTATAGAGCATCTAGTGTTTGTTGTAAAGGATCAGATGTTCTCTCTTCTCTTAGAGCTGTACTGTTCTGTAGGATAATACTTCAAGTGGGAATACTTCTACTGCCTGAATCTGCTTTATGGTTTTCACTTTCTTTGCTTCATTTGTTGTTTTTAATTCAGCAGGTGAACCTATATGTTCATAAAATAGTGTGTGTGAGCTTAACTGTGTGTATTAAACTAAGACGGAGCATTTTCTGTCAGCTCAGGTTTTATTTCTGCTTTTTTAAACTGTAGGATGGCTCATGTGTTTCATTGTTGGTATATAGCAGGCATGGGCAAACTAAGGCCCGCGTGCCATATACGGCCCGTTGGGCTTTTGAATCCGGCCCGCCGAATATTGGTACAAATTGTCCAAATGATAGTAAAGACTGCATTCATTTTGCCTTTTTCCTGCAATATCCGGCATTTCAGTTGATCCCACTAGATGGCGCACTCAAGACACAATTTACCTTGGCTGGAGTCTGGCCTATTCTCTCAGCTGGCCCCACTCTGCAACCCGGCAAGATCCAAGAACCAAATACGTCACGCTTACATTGGAGGGGGTCGAGATTAACCTGAGCAATAACAGTTCATGGCGAGTACGGCGAATACAAGTTGTAACAAGCAGTAGCGCTGAGCAAAGTGACTAGAACGCAACCACACATTTATAAAAAACACTTATATAAAGTCAGGCAACACTAACCAGGCGTGTGATTCTGTTTATTTTACCATACTTTAATGACCATCCGTTCACTGTTATTGACCATTGTGAAGAGGCAGACGTTTTCCTTTTGTTTTGTATTATTGCAGCTATTGGATGGAATCAATACATGGGCTACATGTGAACATCACAAGTAAAATCATGACAAAAACTACGCCGGTAAAATATGCGTGTAGAAAACGGCTTATGCCACAATATGATAGCAACAAGTAGTCAAGATAGTCTGATTAGCTAACATCACCTGTAGAATGCCAGAGACACTTTCATAACAGCGTTGTGATGCCAAACAGCTTTCAGACTAAAACACATTCACTGATGGGGATGGGGGATA
Source organism: Trematomus bernacchii (assembly GCF_902827165.1). Taxonomy (NCBI): domain Eukaryota; kingdom Metazoa; phylum Chordata; class Actinopteri; order Perciformes; family Nototheniidae; genus Trematomus; species Trematomus bernacchii. The sequence continues at coordinate 2,739,283 of NW_022987571.1, forward strand.
TTTATCAGCTGCTTGTGTGACAGTCAGACAATGAAAACTTTACAGCTGCCGCGAGTTAACGGGAGAATAAACTCTGGTAGACGAGCAGCACTGCAGCAGGCAGTAATGCAGCTGAACCACATTAATAAACAAATACAAACTACGGCACTCTGGAGAAAGGTATAAGGTTGGAGAAGTAGTTCTTTAATTTAATCTGGTTTTGTATGATTAAAAACTACCCGACGCAGTCCTCTATTGATGTTGTTGTGAGCGGTGTTGCGGAGAAAATCAGCAACGTAAAACGCTGTGTGGGTCATTAGAAGGCACGTAAACGGTTACGTCATGAGGCAAACGATTACGCAATGATGCAATAATTCACCTTTGAACCTAATTCACCTTTGAACCTGCATCTGTAACAATGAGTGGACCAAAGAAAAGAAAAGTCAACATTGAGTGCCGAGTGTTTAATGAGGAGTGGACAGCTAAATATTTTTTTACCGATCTGCTACTGGCCCGGCCCGTCTGTCAAATTTAAAACTCATAGTGGCCCCCGAGCCAAAAAGTTTGCCCACCCCTGGTATATAGGCTGCTGTCTGAATCTGCTGAGTGAAAGGCAGCTTTTCCTATAAATAAATTTGAATTACCAATAAAATTGAGAAGCACCTTATTGAACTTTCATCAGAGCCGCATTTGAAACGGGTCACTCAGCTACAACCGTAAAATACTGCATGTAAACTGAGTCATCAGTATGAACAGTCTGATAATCATTCTAATATTAGTTTAGCCTCTTACTTTTTTATTTTTCAAATTTGAGCTACTTGGACTTTTCTCAAGTATTTTGTTTCTGTGCCACTTTTGGGTAGTGGGAAGACAGATTTAATTTAAAGGGGACCTATCATGCAAAATGCACTTTTGTACGTCTTTTATACATGAATATGTGTCCCCGGTGTTCCAGGGAACTCACCAAGTGTCAGAAAACACAACCCTCTCTATTTTCCTCCATACCCAAATCTCTAAAAAAGGGGCTGCAACGGATCTGATAAAAACTGATCCAGATTTGAACACTGTCCTGACGTCAGGACGGTGGCGCTACGGCTATTGGGCCAACTCCACCAATCAGGAGGAGACAGCCACGGCCATTGCCGTTCGAAAGCGCTGGAGACGCTGTAGTACATATGCCAGGCCAGTAGATGGTGCTGTTCTCACAGAATCTGCCCTTGCAAAAACAGAGCTAAAAAATGTCAAATTGAGCAAAATGAGGCATGGCTAAAATGCATGATCTGTTTGGTATTTTGAAAAAAAAAAAGTATAAATATGCCTTATATAGGTATGGTCCTATACTATATTATTCAAATATAGCATGATAGGTCCACTTTAATTAATTGGTAGCAGTTTGGCTCATTGTATTCAAATGATTTGCATAAGAAACCTTTCACAGTTCCACCTCCTCAAATGTGAAAATGTTGTGTTTTTCCTTTTGAATATTTCAATTTATTTGTAATAACTTGCAGTACTTTTGCTTGCAATGGAGTATTTAACATTTTAAATTACATTTGTAATGTGTTAAAAGCTCTCATATGGCCACATAGTGATTAGGTGATTACATAACAACTGAAGAGTATGTTTGTTGGGTGTGTGATGCCAATAAGTGTTGTATGTTACACTTAAAATGTGTAGGTATTATAGTATGATGACAGATGGAGAGATGGAGTGCATGTTTGATGAGGGTGGTGCAGGCAAACAGTTATTTTGTGTCTTAAGTTCCATGTTCATGAGGTTAGTTTTCTTGGCCATGATTAGGGTTATGGAAAGTATTTTAAGTATTTTATTGGATGTCTTGTTTAGATTTATGTTGGAAATCTCTCCAAGAAAGCAGAGGTTGGGGGAGGGGTGGTCAAATGTTAAATGTGATGAGTATGAGTGATGTGTATAAAATCCTCCCCCGGTAAATTCCCCCAAAGCATATTGTTTTAGTTTTCCAATTTACCTGATCAAAAGCTTTTTCTGGTTTTAGTGAGACTAAAGGCACGTTCACACCAAGTACTTTTCCCACAATAGTTCATGAGAACTCAGTTCATGAGAACTCTTTTAGTTCTGATGAACTAAAGCAGATCGCGTTCACACCAAAATGAGTTCCTGGGGGTGGATTAGGCAAATGAACCGCTGACGTCACTTCTTCTTCTTCTGCTTTGGGTTTACTGGTAGGCCGCAAACAACTTCACGGCGAGTACAGTAGGTGGCGGTATGCACCTTAAAGTTGCAATCCGCCAAAAAAACAAGAGAAAAAGAAGAAGAAAAACCTCCCGCACCCACTTGCTGTATATGAGGCGTCTGTTTACCTTCCGACCTCAGACATGAGCTTCGTCTGAGTTTTTTAAGCAAACACAAATACAGATCGTCGACCAGTCAAATGCAATAGCAATGCTGATTCGGAAGCGAAGGCGGTTAAGAAGGATTGACAAAAGGATTGGACGACGACATGCACGCGCTACGCTACGTGTGAAATGAATAAACTGTGCCAGGTGTGTCGTATGCACACTAAATAGGCTCAGCAGCTAACACACCTTTATTATATATCCTCCTGAGAGCAACTGCATCCGTCTGCCATGAACCCTACAGAAACCTACATGTTAGTTGTGGCCCATAGTGGCCTCCATTTGTGTCGTGTAAAATGGGGGAAATCAAAAGTTAGCAAATCCCCATGTTCATAAAAACATTTAGTTTTAGGTCAAATAATTATTACACTGCTCTGAAACTCACTACACTAACTCCTAAGATGTTCCCTTACTATAATTAATTAAAAATATTGAACTCACAACACTGGTAATAACAAACTTAACCATTTCTCTTTCTATAAATAAATAGTGCTTGTGTTGGACGCCATTTTGAAATACAATGAAATTATCTTTTTGAAAGCCACAATAAATAAAGCTTCGCCAGTTTATAACCCATGAAACCTGATGGTATCAGAATAATCACTTACATGTGATGTATAGGATGCTACACAGGTCACTGTAAAGATAAAGTGTCAGAGGAGAAATAAGCAAGCTTAGTTACATCATGAAATGTAATGAAACATGTATGCATGTAAATAGAAGTTAACATTTTCAATATCAAATAAAGTGTCAGTATCAAAACATATATATATATATAATAACAATATAATAACAATAGGTAGGCTCAGCAGCAGACACACCTTAGTGCAAAGTGAAGTGTCATTAATAACAGTGGCATATATATAATCGCAATAATACACAATTAACTGTCCCAGGTGTAGGCAATTTGGTGTTTTATAACTGGAATATTACAGTTATTATTAACTTTGTCTGTACAAAGTAGCCTGTCCAGGAAATATGCCCAAATCAACAAAAACTGCGAGCCGGCAGGCAAGACGCTCCGCTTCTGAAACGTGCCTGGTAGGGTATGACGCCGGAGGAGGCCGGACCAAAACCGCAACGCGGCGCAGACGGACCCGGTGGAATCTAGGGGTAAGAGTTAGACCTAACACACTTAGCTATTTTATCTACCTCTGGAACAAGCTAAACTAGTTATAAAAGTAATATATTATTTTACTTTAAAAAAAAAAAAAAAGTAATATATTACACTACTTCGTTACTCTCTACATAAAGTAACTCGTTACTTTACTCGTTACTTTACTCGCAGGGCCGGCCCGCCCCTCCCTACAGGCAGATCACGCAGACTGCGGCGCACCTACAGTGTAAGCGCGCCATAGTTTTGCCTCTGCGAGACTCCACTTGCACCCCCAATTACTATTGCAATAAGGAAGACATAACACAAGTCTTTCTTTTTATATGCTCTTTAATAAAATAGGCTACCAGCCTACCACAACAAGCTTGCAAGACAGCTTAGCATGTGTTCTTTGCAGGTGTTTGTTGAGGTTTGACGTGGTGTTTACAGCAGTGGATAACAGCTTCTGGCCTGGACACAGTTTGCACCTCACCGTCACATTCCTGTCTATTCTTCGGACGAACTCAAAATAATGGGCATACCTCCACCCCTCGAAAGTTATCGCTGACTCAGCCATGTTTATGCAGCACTGCACGTGGAGATGTGGACGCGCAAGTCCGGCAGATTACGTACATATAAACCTGCGGTGGAAACCCCACTTGTCTGTCAGTGTGATTATGACTGATTTTATAAAAGTAACGGAGTAACGCGTGTCGGGGCAATGTTAGTAACTGTAGTGTTTATTTATTTAATCGTTTATTTGGCAGGGACAATGCACAGTAATGAACACTTAAAACAGTCAAATGTATCAAGCGTAACAGTGCCAGATTTAGCTTTGAGCTAATCTCCATCCGCAGTCCCTTACATTAAACATTTAAGAAAATTACATTTTACAAACACAGCAAAAACAAAATACATGATATGCAAAAAGTGCAAAAGAGCAAGAGCAGCATGTACACAAGTATTTACCACATGGCAGTACAATGTAGCAGCTACGACATATAAAGTGCAAGAGAAGATACAAGTGCTACATGAAGTGCAAGAGGAGATACCCCTGTGTTAAAGTGCATTTAGCGGTGATTGCACGTCTGTTTGTTTCTCAACCATTCTTTGAGTTGACCTTTGACGCTATTGAGAGTGGGACAATCCCGTATCTCAGTTGGGAGGCTATCCAGAATGAGCTGCCTTTAACGGAGAGGACATTTTGACCAAAAGTGGTCCGTCTATGGTGTGATTACTGAATTATAAAAGTAACGCGTTACACTACTCCGTTACCGACAAAAGTAATATTATTACAGTTACTTTGTAACGCGCTACACCCAACTCTGCTGTCGGGTCACTCATTACTGGATCAGCGAGCTGCATGAGATACTGACGGGCTGTCAGGGGAGGGAGAGAGGAAAAGAGAGCGCTTCCGCTCATTTCTCCCGTGTTATTATCCAAAGTTAATGTAAACTTGAATAATGTACTTCATTTGAATGTAATAATTATGTTGGTTGTTGTTTGTGGAAGCTCCAGTGAATGAGCCCCATTAACTGAGTTTTAAACATCACTTTAAATGGAAGATCCCCATAGGCCCCGCCCACTTGATCGGATCGGCGATCGGTATCGGCCGATACTGATTCCGGTGATTGGCGATCGGCCCCAAAATAGGTGATCGGAGCATCCCTACTTATTGGATAAGTGTCTTCCTTTAATGAAGCCTGTTTGGTCTGATTGGATAACAAATCAGATCACTGTTTCGATTAATGTAAGGGCTTTGCATATTATTTTTTTATTTGTGTTGATAAGAGATAAGGGGCGAAAGCTTGGTTGCGAGACGGCATTAACCCAAAGACACTGATCAAGGGTTGTCAGCCAGACGAGAGGATGTGTGTTTTTGTCACACAGATTATAATTCCAGCCTTCCAAGTGGGGCGGGCAGGGATGATGTTTTTTCACAAACCGACCGGGTTAGTATCGAAAGGGCTCCCTCGGCAAGAAGCAATGAGATTTTCACACTGGATTTCAGAATATTGTAGAAAATAAGATCTTTGGAAAACTAATTTAGTCACTTTTAAGCAACTGTAGGTTTTTTTTGACACTCCAGACATTCTGATGTATTGAACAAAGTGTGGAAATCTCTTCAGCTTGTTTTAAACCCAGATCTATTAGTTTTACGTAAAATACCAAACACAATTGACTTCGAGCTGAGAGAACATAAAATGCTGACTCATTTCCTGGTTTTGGGATTCATTCCTGCACCACTTTATTAGTACCAAATATAAGTTATACGGCAGTTATATTTGGCAATAGAGTGATAAAGCATGTGTGAAATAACTTAGGATGAAGGCAATTGTACTCTTTTTACTCAGTATTTTATTACTTTTTCAGGTCTCCCTTGAAAAAGAGATCTATGATCTCAATGGGACCAATCTGGTTAAATAAAGCTTTGAAATGAAATGAAATGACTATATTTATATTTTCTTTTTCAATAATGGCATTTTTTTTTTAACATATGACAAATAAAAAAAAATTGTAACACAAGCCCTGCTGCAATCATGTTTGGCTGTTTGTTTAATACAGAGCCACCTGCAGGATCTTTCAGAGAGGATTGTGAACTACAGTCAGTAAGGGACTGTCTGATTGGCTGCCTGCAGGGGGGCTCCAGCTGATTGAAACTTGTCTGCTCGATACTGAGGAACCAAAGTCCCTCTCCACCATAAAGGTGTTCCTTTACCTCCGAGCTTCACTGCAAAATAATATCCGTGCAGTGTTTGATCTCAGTACTTCATTTTCCGTAGCCGAAATTAAGTACTTGATACTATACCAGTTTAAATGTACATGTTTCTTGAAACCAATTTAGTTCGACATAACAAAACAAAGTATTACATCCCATATGCTTCAACATACCCTCCTGTATGACAGTTTGCATACTGTGTTCTGTTCAACAGGTCATAACTCTACCTATTCTATCAATATATACTTTTTTTTGCTTACTAACCCGGGGGGGAGTGTGGGAGAAAAACTCCCTCTGGAGGGAACACAGGGATTGTAGCCTTTGCAGACCATTTAAATGCATAAAAACCTATTGAACACACTACAGGAAAGGGACCCCCTCCCAAAAAAAATTATAGGGCCTCTTTAAATGTATGATTAGAGGCTTGAAAAGCAAGAGGCTGAACCCCCCTAAAAATATTCCTGGTTCCTTCTATCCATGTGTAGAGTGTCTTAAAAAAAGTAACCTAAATGAAACCCAAGAAACGTTTTCTGAAATGTGACACCCTGTTAAAAAGCTTCCAGACTTTAATTTGACCTTGTTTTCACCTTGGATTGACATGATCTCTTCTGATCTGGATTTTAAGAGGCCTGTTTCTGTTGTTATTATTTTTTAACTTGATTTTGTCTCCCCAGCTGTTGCCATGACAACAGACGAGGCAGAGAGTCACCAGAAGAAGCCGAGGCAACAGGAGGAAGCCGGGCAGGAAGCAGGGTCTCCCCCCCCGGAGGAGGAGCAGCTCCGGCCTCGCAACCGCAACTCTGCCGGCCGCGGCCTCTCCCGCCTCTTCTCCTCCATCCTGAAGAGGCGCTCGCAGTGTGACAGTGAGGCGGGAGAGAAGGAGGACAAGGAGGAGAAGGAAGCCAAAGCCCCCATCGCTGACCCCGAGCCTGAGCTGAGGACGGAGGGGGAGGGGGCCCCGGACCGCCACTCCATGAGCAGCGCCGATGCTCAGGTCAGCTGCACACACACCTGTGTTTGATCACTAACTCGTATTATTTACACACTGATGACTTTAAGTCTTTTACATTGTATCTTTTAATCCCACATCTTCAGCATGTTGTGTACTCGTGCGGAACTCCCACACATTGTGAAGGAGCTACGAGACAAACGCATAGTCTGATAGATGGATAAATAAATAGATAGATATATATTTAATGATCCAAAGTTGCTAAATTGTTTAATCGAAGCAGCATTTTGACAGTCAATTTACAAGAATTACAAAATGTCTTTAAAAAATAGAATAAAAATACAAATAAAATAAAGATTAGAAGTAGAAGTATCTCTATATCATTTTCAGAATAAATTAGAATACACTCTAATATACCAATCTACTAAACATATATACATAGAGTACTATATACATAACGTTTTTTTAAATATACAGTATAGTAGAAGTAGTAGTATTACAGTATGTGAAAATTGTTAATGCTTATAGAGGGGAGAACCTGAACACACGATGAAGCAGTGAGTTCTGTTGCAGGAATCAGAAATGAGTCAGAAAGCCCGTAAATTAGTTAGCATTTTTATGTTTTTTTGGTTACATACCTAAAATCAAATCTGTGCTTAAGACAAGCTGAAGAGATTTTAATGTTTTGTTCGATGACATAAAATATGTCAGTAAATATCCCACTGATGAATGTCTGAAGCTTCAATGTGTCATGAAAATAGCGGTTGCCAACAAGTGGCTAAATGAGACTAAACGACCAAACACAAGTTATGTGACCGTGATGTAGTTTGTTTTTTCCCTAATCTAAACATTTTTAATTTCTAATGATTGCATTTACACTTCCGAAATCATAAAAAAGGTGTTAATTCAGCCTACAAAAATACATTTTCACTTCACCACTATTACTGGGAACGCATGGTTTGTTGCAGGACTCTCTGACAGTCCAGGGGGCGTATAAGCAAACAATCTGTGAAGAAGATAGAAGTGTTAATGAAATAACTCCAAACCCAATACCGCTCCTCGATGCAGAGAAGGAACTGTAAATAACTGTAAACTCATATCAAATATTCATAGACTTTATCACCTCCACACACTCCCTGTGAAGAAGGGAGTCAAACAATGTGATTCTTCTGGCAACAAATGAATAACTCCAATGTAGAATTTTAAGTTCTCCTATTTCAGCATTTGAAAACTGCTTTTTAAGATTCTTGAGACATATGAAACACACTAATACATTAGAACTATTTGCATTTATTAGTATTCTGTGGCATGCATATTTGTATTGATAATGAGATAATGTCCTGTTCCCCAGACCTGTGTGTTTAAATGAGACCCGTCTAAAGAGATGATTAGAGATGGACTACAACCATGGAAGGTGGTGCGTTAGTAATCGTAGTCCTCAGCGTCACTACGTCAGTGAGCTGTCTGTAACCGTCTCTACAGGGTCTGTTCCCCATGGTAACAGCAGCTGAAATTACAAGGAAATGAAGCATCATGTGTTGTGCTGTTGTAGCGTTGATCTGATTCCTGCTGTGTGTGTGAGCCTCCCACCCACTACATCCCCACACAAAGAAGTATTGGGTTAAGGCTCGAAACAAATCATTATTCATTTAATAAAAGTGGTATTTTCAAAATGTGACAACATTTATGGATGAAATATAGGTATCCGTTGAAGAATTGATCATAGCAGCGAGATTCTAAACATTACCATGAAGGCACACAGTTGACCTTGCTTGATGTCTTTAGTAAAACACTCATGTTTCATCAAAGGCTCATTATGAACAGAGTGTACCCTGTACTGTCTGTCAGGCTGCGCAGGTAGAGAAGAAAGAGGCCGAGGAGGAAGAGGGTGGAAAGGACAAAGAGAACAACAAGGAGAAAGAAGAGGAGGCTGCGCTGGAGAAGGAGGAGAAGGAGAAGACGGAGGAGAAGGTGGAGGAGAAGGAGGAGCAGGAGCGTGGGCCTGAAGGAGGCAGTAAGAAAGACGAGGAGGAGAAGACCGCCGAAGAGCATGCCGAAGCTGCCAAAGCTCCTCACAGACCCAGGACCATGCAGATCAAAGTCAACCTGCTGGACGACGCTCTGTACGAGTGTGAGCTGGACGTAAGAGCATCGTTTTATTCTATCAGACTACATTTCATCTGCCAAAATGATTGAATTGTATGCAGCCACATGCTTTTGATGAAAGTGTTGGGGCTTCAGTCTGTGTGCCAGCTCATAGAGTCCTGCTGTGAACCTGGACATGTGGAGTAACATGAAGTTCTATGTTAGAAATGTATAGTAGGGTCTCCAGCACATAGAACTGCCGGATGCTAGCTTGCATATGATGGGCAATTTGCACAATTGGTATAAGTTGCATTAATTACCATTATAGCATATGCAGACAAAAGTTTAAAAAATGCTTCGCCGATTTGGACAGTTTTGGAGGTTATTGACAATTATTCTGACAATTTCAGGGAAAAAAAGGCAGTTTTAACCAGAAAGTGGCCATGTTTGTATTTTGGGTCCATTTGAAAGTTTTAGTCGACTCAAAACTCGAAAGAAAATTACCGTAAAATGTCAGAAATGGATTCAACATCCTCAATATACCTAAAAAACCACACCAAAATTGTCCAACTCGGCCAAGCCATTTTTAAACAATTGTCTGCATATGCTAATTAATGCAACTTATGCTATTTGTGCAAATTGCCAAACATGTGAGTTAGCATCCGGCAGTTTATATGTGCTGGGGACCCCTACTATACATTTCTAACAAAAAAAGTAGACTAATTACCAAGTTTTATCAAGTAAGACAAAGTTACAAACATTAAAACGTAAAAAAATACAAAGGTTATAGAGCAGTAGTTGTTACACCAGGTTTACTTTTATTCAACCTCGGCTCATTTGAGACAAAAATGTTCATGCAAGCATTTTCAGAGATGTGAAAGCCTCACATGGTTGGAGGCAGACATTTCAGAGACTGATATCTCCAAATCTGGACCAATTAAACCAAAACTGTCTGCATGGGTGCATACCACCAGAGGGATGGGAGAGAATGTTAGTTTGAAAAGTTTCTAAGTGTTGTTCTGTGAGTAAAGTATTAGCCTACAGAATAGAACAGTTTACAGAGAAGAGACAACATCTGATCCTTTTACAACAAACACTATGATCTTTTTAGGTTTTACTTCACTTCCCGTCTCCAAACCCAATGAGGAATGTCTTAAATCTCTCCTCAAACTTTCAACTAACCTCAGTGCAAAACCCAATACTAATTTCACGCCTAATATTCTGTCTTCTTTAACACTAATCTGATAAACCATCATCTTTGTAGTAATCATATTCTTTAGAGGTCCTGGAGGAACATTTGAAATGCTCAATACGGACCACCACCAACTTCATGAAGCCAGCAGACAGATTCTGTAATGTTTGCGTGTGGCTCTGCTTCAGTTCGTACCTTTTTACCCACTCAGTGTCTTGTTCCTGTATTCATGTGTCTCAGAAACATGCAAAAGGCCAGGAGCTGTTCATGAAGGTGTGCGACAACCTCAACCTGCTGGAGAAAGACTACTATGGACTGGTGGTGTCTGAGACGGCCACAACCAGGGTGAGCTGGATTTTAACCAGTAGAAGTTAAACAATCCCACCTCATGATTGAATTAAGAAAAGAAAGGGCAACTCTTTAATGTACATGTCATTGATGGTTAGATTTGCCTCAGTTTGAAAGGACTGAACATGATCCATGATATCAAACCTCATGCCCCATCCCTCATTTTTTTTATCAGACCTGGATGGATCTTACCAAGGAGATCCGCCGGCAGGTACCGGGTGAGTGGAACCTCAACCACAAACAAACCTTCTGTTCTTACTTTTATCTTGACAGATATTTGATCACATCTTCATTTTCTTTCTTAGGTGCCACCTATAATTTCAACTTCAATGTGAAATTCTATCCACCGGACCCAGCCCAGCTATCTGAAGACATAACAAGGTACTGCACACCTCAAACTGATGAATAAAATAATATATTATTATTCTCCAGATGACAGGATAATGTTAGGATAGGAAGACAGTGCACAGGGTAATCTGTGGTCGAGTGCATGTTTTCAACAGTATCATCAGTAAAATAACTCAGAGACAAACATTACAAAAATAAATGTGTAATTTATGCAACATATTAGTGATTTTAGCCTGATTGGAATACACAGAAATATCTGTCTCATGGTTCCCTGGTCTTGAAGTTTTTTTAAACATGTTTTTGGTTATATGCCTGAAATAAGGTCTGTGGTTAACACAAGAGATTTTAACGCGTTGTTTTACAACATTACACTTGTCAATAAATGTCTGAAGCTTCTCTGTGTCTTAAAAACTGTGTTGGCTGAGAAGTGACTAAATGAGACCTTTAGCTTAGCATGCATGTATTTGTTTAAAGCCTTTATTGCCTTTAGGTAAAACAGCCTTAACATTTCATTTATATGGTTTCCTCCCCTGCTAGCTTGCGCCGCTTAGCAAAGCTGTCATCTGGTTGGTTGCCAAAAGGTCTGCAGTAACTGAGGTCAAAGTAGTTTGAACTTTAAGCGCAGCACTTTGGGACAATTTGCAGCGATGAAAAACACCCAGGGTGGCGCTTCTGCCTACTCTCCATAGAAACACAACAGCAACACCAGCTCAATTCTAAAATCCAAAGGAAAATCCCATAGCTTTTTGTTGAGGGAGCCCTTACTATGCTAGCATCAGGGTCGGTTCATCCCTGCACCACTGAAGGAATCAAACATATTGTAATCAAATACAGGGGCGTGTTCACATGAGAGATAATTCAGAACTCAGAGCTCCCCACTGAGATCATGTGACCCTGCTGCAGGTACTACCTGTGTCTCCAGCTGAGGAAGGACATCCTGCAGGGACGCCTGCCCTGCTCCTTCGTCACGCTGTCCCTGCTGGGATCCTACGCCCTGCAGTCGGAGCTGGGCGAGTTTGACCCCGAGGTGCACCCCCCCAACTACGCCAAGGAGTTGAAGATGGCCCAGGGTCAGACCAAGGAGCTGGAGGACAAGATGATGGAGCTGCACCGCACATATAGGTCAGAACTCAGGGACACTTTCCTTACCTAATCAACTAAGTCAACGGATTTGTAAAAGAGTAATGTTGTACCCCGTATTCTACATTTTTCATCAAAAGGACATACATATCGTCTGCAAAATGCAACTAAGGTGTCCAAATGCAAGGTGAGGGAAGTTGAAAGCATTAATACATAGTGCAACATATTAAATTACATTTAAATACATTGTTGCTCCCTCCAGTAAATGACACGAGACTGAGGTCTTGATTTAAAATACGGGGTTTATTTCGTGGGACCTATTCCAACCCGTGAGAACTGGGTTATAAGACAGACAAATATAAAAGGTAAACAACAAATAAATATGTAATATCTGCATATGTCATCACTGTTAATGCTGCTAAATAAAACAATAAACGGCACACATCCCACACAGCATGTAGCACAAGCTAGCAATAGCATGTAGCACAAGCTAGCGCATAGCATACATACATACACACACATAACCTGCAGCTCAACCACACACAATTACACAAACAACCAGCACAAACACTTACCTCGTAGGCTGCTAGTCACCTAGAGGGACTGATCACTTTAGCTGCATTTTTCCCTTAGTTTCCTTAGTTTTTCTTTAGCATCCTGCGTTGCTCTGCAGTTGCAACTAGCAAGTGCGTCGATTAAACAAACAGGTGTAACACAAAACAACGCAGATTAGTTCCGCCTCTATTGTTGTTACACATAAAAAGGTAGGAACCAAAAATACAATGTGGAACAAATGAACAACAGAAAGTGAAGACGGTTACACTCCCACCAAATCACCTGGTTTGTTTTCAGAAACATTTTTAGAAAACCAATGTGCTCTTTATAACATTAATGTAAAACAAACTATTTCATTTTAGACTTAAGTGCAGAGTGTGAGTGAGAGTAACTGTACAGAGTTTTAGCCTGCTTCCAACAACAACACCGTCTTGTGGATAGGCCTTTCGAGGTAGACAGGTTTAGCGAGGTGCTTTCCCTTTCCATCCAGAGTAGAGTCGCTGATAAGCAGCTTGAGCCTTCTCACTCTTCCATCCCCTCCTGGGTACACTTCCACAACCCTGGCCAGCTTCTATAGAGAACCGCAGTGACGCGTCCTAAAACCCGGAAGTAAGTTAGCATTTTTACCACGTCCGGTTCCTTCGACAAAAAGCAATGCAATTTCTCCATAGGATTTTGGAAAATAGCTGTAAATAAGGTCTGTGTTTGACACAAATTGAAGAGACAGATCACGTTTTGTTCTACAACATTAAATACATCAGCAGTTACCCCGCTGGTGATTTTTGAAGAGTTTACGTGTCTGAAAAATGATGGTTGTTACCAAGTGGCTGAATAGGACTACAGAAGTTGTCCAGGCCGTTTTACGTCATTACACCGAACACGTAAAACACTCCCGCTAAGTTTGTTTGCCCTGTTCTGCTTGAAAGCAAGTACCTGCCCCCTGCAAACTGTTCAAACAAACGCTTCAACTTGTACCATTTAGAATCTGTATGTTTGAATATGGACCTTAAGTTGGCGTGACGTTGATGCAGCGACCCTGCTGTAGTTCGTTTATAGCATAACGTTAGCATTTTGCTTCTGGCGACTAGGTTTATGATTCGAAAATTATAGAAGTAGGGTAGACATGTGGATATTATCCGGCTGAACAAAACGTGATCCGTCTCTTAAATGTGTGTCAACCACAGAAATTGCATTGCGTTTGTGACGAAGGAACCGGAAGGAGTTTACTTCCGGGTTTTAGGACTGCTGTTCTCTATTGGCCACGTGGTATAGTGTTGTCTTGCAGAATGACAACGTAATTTACCTTGACGTTTCTGCGGTCCTTGATCCACTTTGGTCTTTGTTGGAGATTATAGGAGGTACTCCTTATGCTGCTGAAGGCACTTTATTTCTTGAGAGAGTGTTGCTTCTTGAACCATCTTGATTATTGTCAGCTCTGCTTCTCTCCTCTCCTCTAAGCTTGTGGCTTCACAGGAACTTGGCTGGAGACCTTTAATTTCCTTTGCAAGGCGCTTGAGTCTGGCAAAGGCTTTAACCACTCTTGACCCGTCTGAGAACTTGTGAAAGTGATATAGTAGCGACTTTACTTAGTTTGCCTGGGTATCATGAACCTGGGCCTTCTTAAGCTCTGGGTCACTACTCACGATCTCTCCCACTTTGACTTCTCCACTTGGTAGCTCTTTCTGCCAACGTAGGTCTGGGCCTGTGAACCAATTTGAGGCTTGAAGTTGCTGTGAGACCTTTGGAGGCCTGATCTGCAGGGTTATCTTCAGAAGCCCTTTCCACAAAGTCAGATTCCAGCACCTCGATGACATCTGCAGGTGAGACTTCCTTAATCTGTGTTCTACAGACGTAGTGTACTTCCCTTGGGAGGTTTGAAGACTGGAGACCTGGTATCACTTGCTTCACGGTTACCTGGTGATTTACTCCAATCATATCTCCAATGTCGAGACAGGGATTGCCAAAGCCGACAACACTCCAGCCCAAATCTGTTCTCTGTGCAAAGGGCTGGTGTTCTTCACCAGGCACCACTTCTCTTGGGACGAGAGCTTGAGGACAGTTGTAGCCGATAAGCAGGCCAATATCACAGCTTTGCTGAGGAGCGATCTCATCTGCGAGGTGTTCAAGATGAGGCCATGCCTTTGCAGTCTCTGGTGTGGGAATATGGTCTCTGCTTGCAGGGATGAATTCTCTTGAGTATGTAACACTTCTTATCTTGGGCTATGCTATCTGACTAGAAAGATTCTGGTTTCTACTAGAGTGGATAGACAGGTAAGTAATTAGACCAGAGACCAGGTGGTTTGAATAGAACAGCCGGCAATTTACTGACGAAATAGACAAATAGACAAAACATTAAACATAGACAATAATAATAATAATCCTTATATTTATTATAGCGCTTTATCAATGACTCTCAAAGCGCTTTACAAATACACATTACACATACAGATCATACATACATGTAATGGTCATCTACTGTGGACAATACCCACAGGAGCGAGTTCAGGTGAAGTGTCTTGCCCAAGGACACAATGAATATTTTCTGCAGTATGATCAGAGGTAAGTATTTCACCTTTCCCTTGTTTTCTGATTTCTGTGACTTAGTAAATGGTATCCATACAGGAATAAAATAAAATAGCCTATTTTAGTTTAGACCGGTCTACTAAGTATTATTTATAGGTTGTTCCTATTTTAATCTCTTTAATATCCTGAGTTAACTCTTTTTCTTTTCCCTTTTCACAGGTAAAATATATCTAATTCAATGAAAAAACACAATTGTACCATCAATGAAATCATATGACAAATGAAAACCTAGAGTACAATATATAGTGTCTCTTTCAATCCAGGTACAACTTAAATCCAGTTCCAACCTTATCATTTCTTCAGTTCTGATCAAATAAAATAAACTCCAACACTCCTACCACTCTGGCAGCGAGTTCCCTATTGTCTCTTGAGAAACCAGCTAGTCCTCCCACACAGCATGTAGCACAAGCTAACAATAGCATGTAGCACAAGCTAGCGCATAGCATACATACATACACACACATAACCTGCAGCTCAACCACACACAATTACACAAACAACCAGCACAAACACTTACCTCGTAGGCTGCTAGTCACCTAGAGGGACTGATCACTTTAGCTGCATTTTTCCCTTAGTTTCCTTAGTTTTTCTTTAGCATCCTGCGTTGCTCTGCAGTTGCAACTAGCAAGTGCGTCGATTAAACAAACAGGTGTAACACAAAACAACGCAGATTAGTTCCGCCTCTATTGTTGTTACACATAAAAAGGTAGGAACCAAAAATACAATGTGGAACAAATGAACAACAGACAGTGAAGACGGTTACATACATGTTATAACTGTTTTTAAAAGCCAATACAAATAAATCAAACTAAACTAGAATAAGACAGGTATGAATACATGGATGAAAGTGCAGTGTAAGCAGCAACAAAGAAAAGTCTTCGAAAGTACATTTAAATTTAAAGGCAACTAGTAAATATATCTGTAAGATAATGTAAATGTGGTACAGTACCTCAACACATTTTAATACAAGTTAAGTTGTGTCTACTTGTTATAGAAATATGTACAAAATGACATCACATTTAAAAATGTATTTCACTTCTGACTAGACACTGAACAGAACTAACTGCATCTAATAATGAATGTATTATGTATAAAGTGGACATTGGAGGACACTGGAGGGTTGTCGGTTAAGGTCCTGGAAGGGACCAAGTACGGAGCATATACTGGTACTTAGAGGGTTAAATGCAGAGTCTACAGTACCTTTCACATGTGTGATGATTTAACAATGATTCAATTGAGTCTGAGCTTCTCCGGTTGATTAGTTAGACCTGTTTAAGATAACGGGAATGTCAATGTGAATTAAACAAATCAGAGCCAATATTGATATCGCAGTAACTAAAGCTGTTGTGGTGTTGGGCAGGTCGATGAGTCCGGCCCAGGCAGACCTGATGTTCCTGGAGAACGCCAAGAAGCTGTCCATGTACGGAGTGGACCTCCACCAGGCCAAGGTGAGTCCGAGCCCCACCTGCTGCTCTTAATCCTGAATAAATGCCTAGTTGTAAGTTATCTTTGTATTCCATGGTAACTTTAGATTTAAGTTTCCTTCATTGATCAAATAAAACACTTAATCTGGGTGTGACTGTGATTCAGCCTCCCAACGCTCCATGAAAAAAAAGGGCTTAAAACAGAGAACATAATGTGTTTGCAGCTTCGTCTTTTAGTATTTTTAATGCCGTGCATCAGAGAAGCATGCACTCCTGGCCCGAACAGCAGGAAGACATGTGACTTGTGAGGTTTTACAGCTGAAATCAGGTCAATCTGTTTACGTCAGAGCAGGGATTTAACCACACACAGGGAGGACTCTAACTGGGACGATACTGCCCCTCTGTGAGCCATGCTGAGCATCACAACACAACCACTGGAGGTACAAGAAGTGATCATTATCATTAGTACATTAGATTACATTAGATACATTAGATTACATTAGATACATTAGATTACATTAGACATGCCTTATTCATCCCACATTGGGAAATTATTTTGTCACAGCAGCAGGAAGTTAACAGATATTACACGAGTTAAAAATATGGAGAACATTTTGAAAATACAAATAGAATAAAATAAAAGATACACATAAAAAGTAATCGTATACATATCAAAAGTAGGACAGATTTCAATAGAGTATCTAAACAATAAACAATATTTTTGTTTAAATCTGAATACATTTGAATACTAATTAGGCCCACAGTGGCTTTCTTTATTTTGACAGGTTTTTTTGGATCTCTGATCTCCAAATCCACAGTGAAAACTAAACAAACACACAGTTTAAATGGCAAAAGATAGGACAATGTTACACACACAATAGCATGCACAGCATGTGAGATAACTTTAAGCAAAGTCAATAACAGTAAAATAAAGACAAACAAAAAACATTACCTTAATGCTGGATGCTGCAAAGAGGGAAGTCTTCTTGTGACCAGCAGACACTTTTACCGGAGCAAAGGTGTCGAGACGTGAGCTCGTGAATTAAAAAACGTCAATCTCAGAAGCTCCAGTTTCTTTACCAAAGTGATCCAGAATATATACAATTATTAGCTTTAGGGGACACAACAATATGAGGACAGCAGAGAGTCTACACATCTTGAAACTCAGACTGAAACTCCACCTGTTTTCACTGCAGCTTGGCTAATAAAAAAGTATATACTATATACAATTATTTGTGTACTGAGCTAATCTCCTTCGCAGGATTCTTCCTTGTTTGAGTTTCTATCTTCAAAGTTTAATACACATCTTGTTTTTGATAAAAGGCCTGCTAAAAGAAAAGTGATTTAATGTGTCTGTCCAATTCTTTGGTCTGTACCAGAGTTGGATGGACAGCTTTAACAGCCCTATTGCACAGAACCAAATAGGCAACACAACACAGTGTCTTTGAACTGAATCAAACTAGTCAGGTGTGATCGTATTCTAAAATTACATTTACTATCACAAAATATGGTGGTTTGTTTTGCTTTTATACTACAAACACGTTAAAACATTCTCGAAACTGGAGCTGGATCAACTACACAACCATTGGGATTCAGCCTCAAAGGGGGGGGGCCCTTTGAGGCTGAATCCCAATGGTTGTGTAGTTGGTTTGCTGAAAGAGTCTAACTGAACCCTCCCTGTGCCTCTTGCAGGATCTGGATGGGGTTGACATCATGCTGGGGGTCTGCTCCAGTGGTCTGATGGTCTACAAAGACAAGCTGAGGATCAACCGGTTCCCCTGGCCCAAAGTCCTCAAGGTGTCCTACAAACGCAGCAGCTTCTTCATAAAAATTAGACCATCCGAGGTACACAGCGTTATCACATCAATACATATTCAGAACATCTGCAGCTCATCCATGAGTACTCACATCTGATTTGATGAGTCATCTTCTAAGCATGTTTGTGTTCCAACAGGTGGAGCAGTATGAGAGTGCGATTGGGTTCAAACTGCCCACTTACAAGGCAGCCAAGAAGCTGTGGAAAGTGTGTGTGGAACATCACACCTTCTTCAGGTAGGGGACTGAGTTCTGAAAGTTTGTTCTCATGGCTGTCCAGTCTTTCAAGGGTTAACTGTGGAAATTGGGTAAGGCAGAACATATTTCAGGTTCAGGTTATATATTTGAACCGTAGGTAGGTTTGGTTTGCAGGTTAATAGAAAAGGGATCCATTATGACACATTCCAAAACAACATGCATTCCAAAACAACACAGACGACAAGACAAATCTCGAATAAACTATCCCCTGCTCCGTCACATCTGAAAACATTTAAAAACCACTAGTATAAACATGAGCAATCCAGAAAGTTAATGAATACATAAATAAATAGTCATTGTGACCATAGCAACTGTGTGAATTAGTCAATTTCTGCGATTGCTGCTGGAACAAAGCTTTTTTTTTAAACGCTAAGTTCTACACTTTGGGACTACTAACCTCCGGCCTGTTCGAAGGAGCTTGAATTCTGTGTTTAGAGGGGGGGGGGGGAGTCATAATTTAACATAGAGCTGGATAACCGCTGTAATGGCCTGAAGTTCAGGGTCTCCAGGTTTAGCTGTGGCTCACCTAGTCCTAGACCAATTCATGATCTGAGTGAGAGAGTTTCTGCTTGTTAAGGACAGGTGACCAAACGATGACAATAGGCGCTTTGTTCCGAAACAATAGTTCCGAAAATGTGCGTTCACACCAAAAAAATCTGGAACTAGAATTTAGTTCATGAGAACCTTTTCACCCCCTTTTCAGTCCCTGCTAGAGAGCAGGTACTTTCGTGGGAGAAAAAGGTTCCCATTTCTGATTGGCTGGGGGGATTGCAAACCACGCCCCGTAAAACTCCCCAAAAAGTTTTGTGAAGCCACCATTTTATTTGCTCGCATTAACATTATTAGCATTAGCCCAGCGCACCAACGGAGAGAGACTAACTTATGGCAACACAAAATAAAACGTGGGAGCGGTGGAGATGAGGATGTGTCGGCGTTCTGGCGATTTACTCGGAAGCCAGTCCCCAACTCTGGGGACTTCCGGCCGGGGACTCCGGGTGGCAGTATACGCCGTGAAGTTGTTTGCGGCCTGCCAGTAAACCCAAAGCAGAAGAAGAAGAAGTGACGTCAGCGGCTTCATTTGCCTAATCCTCCCTCAGGGACTTATTCCGGTGTGAACGCGATCTGCTCCTTAGTTCATCAGAACTAAAGAGTTCTGATGAACTAAGTTCTCATGAACTAAGTTCTCATGAACTAAGTACGGCAAAGTACTTGGTGTGAAAGCGCCTATTAGAGAAAAAGACAGAATTGACTCAATAAAAGCATGATAAAACATGATTATCATGGTTTAAAATAGGAGAGTTTCCTAAGACAGAACAAACGCTGGTGCCCCTTTTGCACACGGCTCCAATTTTATCAATAATTGTCCTGAGGTATTTGTATGGTTGCATTCATTCCAAAGTCAGATTAGAGGATGATTATGTGATGTTGGTGTGCAGGCTGACCTCCTCGGAGATGGTCACCACGCCCAGGAAGTTCCTGGCGTTGGGCTCCAAGTTCCGGTACAGCGGGCGCACGCAGGCCCAGACCCGCCAGGCCAGCTCCCTGATCGACAGACCGGCCCCCATGTTCCAGCGCTCCTCCAGCAAGAGGAACTCACGCAGCCTGGACGGAGGTACCCTGTGTGAGTGTGTGTGTCTGTGTGTGTTGGTCCCAGGTGGCCAGTTAGTATAACTTATTTCAATGTTGGTTTACGGATATATACTGTGATATATACAAAGACCCTGTGTCCACATGGCATCTTTTTCAGTTTTTTTCCGGATTCTATTACATTACATTACATATTACATGACCTTTCATTTATATTAGCTGACGTTTTTATCCAAAGCGACTTACAATATGGGCAGAAACCATAGAGATTTGAACTCCAAACAACAAGGAAAGTGCAGATAAATTAACTTCAAGCAAGTCATACCGTAGTAAGTGCTGGTGAATTAGTTACAAGGCCTATGACAACAATATCTTGACAATGTATCACAACTTTTATAATGGAGGATATTTTGGCTATTTGATATTTGTTTGACATTGCTCTCTTACCTCCCTTATCATTAAAGCCGACAGAAAGGTTCTTGCACTCACACTTATGAAGAAGAAATGGACTTCAAACACAAAAGTCCTCAGCATCAGAGAATTGCGTTCATAAATCCACAGGAAGACAGCATGATAAAATGGGCCAAGCATAAGTGATGGGCAGAGTTAACGTTTTTTTCGTCATATTTGCAGAGCATAATTCTTCTGTTAAAGTGACCACATTGTCTCACTCCCTCCTGTTCAGCCATGGCCTCCACTCCCGACAATAAGTCCTCTCGCCCGGTCAGCGCCCCCGTCATGTCCCCGGTGTCTCCGGGGGATGCCACTTCCTCTCCGATGCTGCCCCCCCTGCTGCGCTCCGACCACCGTGACGGCTCTACACTTAAAGGCCACCGCTCTGCACACAGGAAGGCGGAGGGGAAGGGGGAGAGTCAGCATGCGGAGCACACCAAGAGCCACAGACCAGAGTCCACTCCAGAGATCAAGGTAGCTCACACACTCCTCTACATCACAGCAAGGGCAGGTTACACGGTGACAATATATTTAGAAACCAGGGAAGAGGCCACAAGGAAGAGCTTATTAATAAAGAGATATAGATTGTTGTCAAAGTAAATATTATGTCATCAGAACAGGGCTGCACAATCTGGCAAAAATAATATTAAGACGCATTATTTTGATAGATATTGCCATTGTTATATAACTTTATAACGATATTAGAGGGAATAACCTTTTTCGAAAAATGTTTTCACATAATCATTGAATAATATATCAAAATGATCAATGAGGATCTGTACCAAACCAGGATTTCTTCATAGCCAGGGAATTCTCTTAAGCTGCCCAATAATTAATATTGAGTGGTATTTTTACATATTGTGTTTACTGTGATTAAGATTTTGCACTTTGCACATTGCGATTTTGATACAATTTAAATTGTGCAGCCATAGATGAAAATATATAATTTTCTTTATATACGTGCACACTGTATGAGTGTCAAGTCAGAAGTAGAGGAACCCTGAACAGAAGCCTGCGTCATCAGAAAAGATATTCCTTGTCTCTTAAGTCAGATAAAGTAACTGCATGGGAGCTACAGTTTCCGCAGCTCCTTGAGTTACAGAGAGGCTAACACAGGAGGCCCTGCTAGCTCTGAAGCTTGGTTAGCAAGTATTCTCCCTGTGTTAGCTTTAAAGTACGGTTTTTTGGGTTCTAATCCGTCCACTGTATTTATCCTCTCTTAGTAAGTACAAGCTAGTGGCCAAACTAACAAAACTAATTTTGAAATAATTCTTCATTGCTAAAGAATGTTGAACTGTCACATTAAGTGTTCATATGGAGCCTACTCCACTACACTACACTACACTGTTGTGTATGATGTGTTTTGATAGTTAGACGACAGAAGTGCGGTTAACTGTGGCTAACATAATGTAGCTGTCAGTGTAACACAAAGTGCATCCACCAAAGCTTTAAAGTTTCTTTTTTCTTTTATGTAAACAGATGTGTGTAATGTTTTAGCCCTGGTTGTACTTGGACTTGGTGTTGATGTGTGAGCTTTGTCTGTGCACCAGACATTCTCCAGGAGAGAGTGGAGGCACTCCCCCTCTGTGACCAACGCCAATGGGGACAGAGAGAAAAAGAGCCAGGTTTGTTTGCCTGAAGCATGCTCACACTGAACCAATTGGAACAGAATCTAAACAGACATGTATTCACAAAACATCATGCACTATGACTTGAAGAGTAAGAAAGGATGAAATAAGAAAGTTACTAAGTTATTCATGATATGTCCAATAAATGATCATATAGCTGTTTCTATTTAAATTGAATGCAGAAAGAATCAGGACTTCATTTAATAAGCCAGTTTTCTGCATCTGTTTTAATGCAAACTCAACACTTCTTCCATGCTGAGAAAGTCAGTATAATGTACTGTACATTTCCATAGCTGTAATTCAATCAATACAACAGTAGTTTTATACTAATTTCTCAGTAATTATCTCCAGTTGCTGATATTTTGCTGATTTTTTATCAGTTATACTACCATTGATGGAACACAACAGTTACTAAAAATAAATGTCACATTAAAAGTTCCAGTGGCACAAACTGAATATTTTGTCCCTTTCTTAGATCGAGTCAGCAATTTTGATATCACTACGATTAATGTAATGTATATCACAATATCAGTATATATTGTGGTGATACCTTTAGCTAAATCACATTTATGTTAAGTAATGGAAAAATGTAATATTGCCTAAAATCTCACCCGACTATTGATAAGCAATATTGTTTACAATGTCCTAAATGGTAGCTACCATATTATAAGCAGTGTGGTAAAACCTTTGATGGCTGACCAAATTATGCTGACTCATGGTTACGTGATATTACCCAGTCCTATTTCATAGAAATCTTTTAAAGTGACATTTTTGCAGTAAGTAGGTAGGTTGGTTTTACTGACAGTAGCTCAACACCAATCAATATCAAGTTACTCAAATTAAAGTAAATTAAAACAGTATACTTCCTTAAAAAATGTAATGCTAGAGTGATGTGAAATTAGCCTTTATTCACCAGGAGATATATTTGAATAGCTTATGTTTTTCTTTAAGAACTTTATTTGTTCATGTTATGAACACCTAGCCGGCAGTTTTATATTGGATTTGACTGGAGAATTGATGGTGCACAACTTGAATTTTATTGCATGATCATCAGTTTTTGACTAAAACAGAGTCAACTATTTAGCGAAGTCTTTCATACTTCCAAACCTGTATTTTTACTGAACAATACCTGAACATATGTGTCTTCCCTCGGTGGAGCAGCACTCTCCTAAGGACAAAGCAAAGACGGAGGTGGTGCGAGTGAGGAAGGTTAGCATGTCGCTGGTTCTGCCGTCTCACCATCGCATCCCTTTATCACTGATACATGCTTTTGTTTCCGACAGTGCTGCTTTCCACTGCAGAGCGCTGTAATCCTTTGATTGCTTTATGATTTCCGCTGCTTGTCTTTCTGTGAAGGCTTGTTCATGTCCAATCAGCTCTGCAAAAACTGGGAATAAGGAGAAATCAATCCATTGTGCAAAATATCATTTGGGGACTGTCACTCCATGCAGCACAACAAAAAAAGGCTTTTTCTTGTACACAACGTGCTTTCTCCTTCTCCAGAAGCAAACATGTCGCTATGATGTTTAAAAATAGCTTTGTAAGAGGGAGGACAGGTTTAGTTGTTACTTATCTCTGTTTAAGAAAAGCCTTTTCTGCTGAGTCATGCAATCCAGGATTTTGCATCAATTTTTTTTGTGATGATTGTGAACAAAGTTGGGAACAGGTTCCCTCTTTTCAAAGTCATTTTTTCCTTTAAATGTATTTTTGGCTAGATGCCTGAAGTAAGGTCGTCATTAACAAAAGTTTTCACGTTTTTGTTTTACGACATTAAATACATCAGTAAATATCTCACTTTGTGACATAAAAACAGCGGTTGCTCTAACAAATGAATAAATGAGACCACTAAACGTCATCATAAAACCTTAGCCGCCTTTAGCTTAGCGGTGGGGATGTGAAGTCATGTGACCGTGATTTAGTTCCTTTCTAGCCTGATGTTAGCTTTACACTTCTAGCGATAGCATTTATGCTTCAAATATCATAAAGTAGTGTTAATATGTGAAGATTATCCTGCTGATCAAAACATGATCGTATTGTAAACGTGTGTTTGCCACAGAGCTTACTTTCTGGAATATTTCAAAATCCAATGGAAAAATCCCTCTGGCTTTTTGTCGAAGGGAAACCTCAGAGGTATCTTCCAGGTCATTCTACAAAAAGACGTCATCACTGTGACACTCTAGTGGACTATGAACACGACTCCAAGTGAATGCTAATGTTGCTCTGTTACTGCTGGATGTGTAAATATGAAACTGTTTCAATGATTCAGTTTACCAGCTCTCAAGGTAAGACTATGCTGATTTAAATATGCCAGTAATGTCAATCGTGCACATATATTGAAATGTAAAAATAGTGAGATAAAAGGTGAATTCCTGAAGTGCCCTGCAGCAGCCTTTGCATGCAGCATGTGACTTCCTCTCACAGTGTGTATGGCTGGCTTCATGCACACCAGCTGTGTGTTTATCCTTACTTTCCCTCACTGAGCTGGGCACATTGGAACTGCTACCCCCATAGATCTGTTATTGTATGTGATTCATGTCATTGCCCTGGTCAGTGCTGCTCATTGCAAATGAAATATTCAAATGTTTGAATGAATTCTGCAATATTTCCAACCAGCTCTCCCCTTTTTCCTGATTTTCCACAGAAAAGAGCTAAGAAACTTGAGGGTGAAACTCTTTATATCAGACATAGCAATTTAATGTTGGAGGTTTGTATCTTCATTCTTCAGATCTCAGACTTGCCGTCACGTGTTCTGCTTGCATGGCTGCTGTGATTCCTTTTGCTTTGACACCAATGTTTCTTTTTTTTCTTTTTTTTGCCTTGTTTCAGCTTAACCCTTACCGCTTGGCATGCACTCTTTTTCTCTCTGATGCAAGTAGCTTCACTTCACTTAGACATTATTTTTGTTTTTCCATATTTCATTGTATAATACAGTATATGATTGGGAAAGGTCAAAGTTGAACCTGGTACTGCAGCTTGGCTGTTGGGACTGGACTCACAACACAATGCTGTTGCAGTTGAAATACTTATATGACTGTTTACAAGAGAAAAACATGCTCTTTATCTGTCTGTAGGAAATATATCATGGCACATCTTAGTCAAAAAACATACATATTCAAAAGTGTATGATCCAGATGTGATGCATGCGTTTATTATGGTGTGATTAGTTTAAAAAAAATAAAAATGAAATGAACTCTTAGTGATGATCGGCATAGAATGGAAACATAATAATAATTAGAAGAAGAAAAAAAAACGATATATATATATAATACAAATGATTCCAATAATAAAATGTTGTATTTATAAGGCACAACAACAAGTGTTTTAGAAAAATAGTGCAATTATAAAATAGTAAGCTCTGCTTTATGAATCCATTTGATATGTGCCAGGATCTAGTCTAAAACTGTTACATTCTTCCTCTGAAATTCCTCTGAGAATTAGGAAGCTTTATAAACACGGGCGCAGGCCTCTATTAGAGACAAATATAGATTTGTATATGTCTTCTGTTATATGTAGTACAACAGATTTGCATCAGTTTTGCTCTTTCTATCTCTAGAGTTGGACAAAATCAGACCGCTTTAAACTTCACCTCACTGATGAACTGATAGCCAGCCATAAAACATTTGAAAGGAGTTGCATGTCCCTAAGTACAACATTTAAATATGGACTGAATTCTTCACATGAATGTCAGTGTGACGTTGACTTATACCTTAACTTGACCTTAACAAAGCAAACATCTTACCGTAGCCAAAATTACTTCAACTAGGACTTAATAAAAGGTGTGTTTGTAGGATATGTACACATTTGAGCTTTTACAGCTTTGAAATGTCAAAATGTCTGACGTCCATTTGACAGAGAAGATACAAATAAATAAATCACTTGTTTGTTCTTTCCCAGTCGTGTATCTGTCAGTGAGCTAACTAACCGATTCTGGACCCTGCTGTAGTTTCTCATGTTCCTCATGGTTACTGAACTCTCCCACTTTCATTCATTTACTTCACGATCACCACTCACTTGCAATGTGTTTACTGTCTGTGAACTGTTGTTGCTCTCAGTACTGTGACCACTGTGTTCAGAGGAGGGGGAGGACATGTTAATATTGCAGCTTTGTATATCGTTTAAGAAATGAACCCCTACTATTAGCTCCATAACACGGCAATAATATGCACAATTCCACCAAAGTGCTAAAACTCTCAGAGTGGGTCAACATAACTCTGCTATCTTATAATGTTCACATATGGTGTCTGTAGCTCAGGTTACGTATTGTAACCCTAGTTCTATAAGCACATACAGTATAGAAGGGTAACAGTCAGTTGCGTAGCTGCCTTGGGGTGCACACAGATTTTGGTAGGCTTGTCCTGATTGGCCGGCTACATCTATGCAATTTCAGTGGGACAAGTGCATGTGATTGAGTATTACCCAAAGAGTCCAGTAGAGGGTGCATGTTACCCACATTTGTGTCTACTGTAGCACTCATGTTAACCTATAATGTTACTATGTTAGTTTGTTATTGGACTGCATCACCATACAGAGAAGTCTTTGTCAAAACATCAACACTGTAACATATTCACTTTCTGTGGATTATATTAGAACTTTTTTTTTTTTAAATCTAAGTTTAGCTTTTAAGTTTAAACACATTGTACCTTAAAGCCCATAGTTTTGTTTTCAACAACTACAAGGTACCTCAGTCTGCTTCTGATATGACATGTCACCCCCCTCTTCATGTGTCGGTACTGTATGTGTTTGCTTCTTCAATTCTGCCTGCCGACTACCATACTGTATATACTAAAATATGCAGTAGTTTACCCACTACTTGGTGGCCACTATCAAACTGTTTATTCACATTTAAAAAGATGTTTAATAGCTTTCCAACCATTACAGCCTGCAGGGCAGACCCGTTTTCTCTCTGTGTCCGGTACTCACACAGAGCACATGTTAGCTGAGCTTAGCTAACAGCTATGCACGAGCCCTGCTTCTCGCTTAAAGATAGCATGCAGAGCATCTGAACTGTAAGTGTAGGAAAAATATGTATGATTACTATTCCATGAGGAAAAAAAGACTTAGTCTGCACACTGATTACTACAAATATCCTATATTTCTTCAAGATCCTCTCAAGGTCAACATTCATGTGATTTAAAGGTGGCTGTATACAGGGCAGTCTAAGACATTACCCAACCCATCAATAATTGTTGGCAACCTTTATTAAATCTCAGTTTGGGAAGATGAAGTAACATGTCCTCATTGTGTATCTTTTATTGGAAAATATATTCACAGTTTTGTTTTGGTTAAGTTAACACTAAAATATGTTGCTAGCAATAAATAAATAAAATCACCTTTCCTCTCAGTTCTTCTGTAGTCTGACATGTTTTTGCAAAGTATATTAAATAATAAAACTGCACCAATTCATGCACTATTATTGTGAGTATTTTGAAAGAACAAGAACATAAACAGAATTTGTATTTATGTAAAGCCTGTTTAGTTCAAATTCACTAAGGTTACCAACAATTCTGGAGGGCACAGACCATGAACAAAATGATACCTCTGCCACATAAACAGAAATAACTCTTATTATACCTTCACCATTACTACACAAAACAACATTTTCCTAAAAGAGGCCTTTACAATATTAAATAATCATAATCTCTTCATGTTTTTTTACAAATGTTTGGGAGCTTGCAATATTCAGTGTACAGACTTCCTCTCATTTTCCTTTATGCTGCCTTGCTGAGGGGGGGTGAGTTCTACCCTCACCTCCTGGCTCACACCTGCTCACCATATGCAGTTTTTTTAAGAGAAACACGACACCTCTGTGTTCCGTGACCTTTAACATCTCCTCTTGTTGGCATTGATGATGCACAGTAATCTGTGAGCCAGTGAAACAGTAATCAGAAGAAATCCTCTGCTGCTTTCTTTCTGTTATCATCAGCCAGACAAGGGGGATTCAGAAATGCGTGCAAACTCATAATCTCCGACTGACCGATGCTTGGCTCAATCATGGATCATGGATCACAGACAGATGGTGCAGTCTGGTGTCGGGTTTCCCTTAAATAATAATTGTATTCCATGACCTCGGCATGTCATTGAGGAAAGGCAGGCTTTATTAAAGTAGTAGCTGAACTAACGAAAAGCAAAAGAGAGCAATTTTCAAGAGAATTAAAAAAATGGCAGACTGTTCTTACGATTTCGTTTTTCAATCTGGATGATTCATTTCTTTTGGCTATTTGTCACCTTTAATTTCTTTCCATGTCCTTCACTTCCTTTTCCTCTTCCTTTCTTTCACATGTTATTCAAACATGTTCTATCATTGTTTCCCTTCCATCTGTTCTGACTTGTTTATTCTTGTTGAAGGACCTGGATAAGACCCAGACTGGGATCATGCGTCACCACACGAGCATCAGTGAGCTGAAGAGGAGCTTCATGGAGTCGGTGCCAGAGCCTCGGCCCAGTGAGTGGGACAAACGTCTGTCCACCAACTCGCCTTTCCGCACAGTGAGCATCAACGGCCAGCTGCAGCCAGCGGTGAGTCCTGCTGCCTGGGGAGGAAACTCTGCAGACATGCTGTTGTTTCTCCTCACTAGACACCAGAAGATACACTGTCAGCTCAATACATAGAGCCTGACAGTATAAAGCTTCCATGTTGTTAAAAGTGTGTTTTAATGAGATAGCTATGCTAGCTTGCCCTGCTTCAAACCTTAAGCTGTGTCTCAAATCGCCTACTTCTGCACTTACATGTGCTATTTTGAGTAATGCAAAGTATGGCAAAATACACAACGGTCATGGTCAAAGTTCAGTGTGGATCAATGGACACTAGAAATAAGAGTTATGTGGGTTTTTTGAATATTTAACTAATGTAGTCTACACTATGCTTCTATCACAAAGAAGCCACCATTCATTTTAGAGGGGTAAATTAGCAGTCTGTAATGATTTGGTACCACAAAGGATCGTGGCTAACAGCTAACAGCCGCAACAGTGAGGGCACAGCAGCCATGTGCGATTTGAGACGACACTTCACAAAATTCACGCACTGCTTTAGTGTTCACAGTCTTTACTGCATTACTGAGATATAGCTTAAGTAAAGGCAGTGTAGTTCACCTGAACCAAGTCTTGGTTTAAATATGGTATGCTGGCCAACAAAATAGCTGTATTGTATTATTTAAAAAAAATATTTACAATTCCCTGTTTTCATTCAGAATGCTCTATGCATATTCTGGAAGTCCCAGGTTATATGTTCTGGGATTCACCTAAACTGTGAGCTCAGATTAGCAGTCATCACAGTTTAATGTTTGCACTGAAACTCCTGGACTGAGCAGATCAGTACCCTCAGATTTTGTATTTGTTCATTTCATTTAGAAATCTGTGCTCATAGATTCTCTCCCCTTTTTCTCTTTTACGCAGTTAAGCCCTGCTTTCCACAGCATCTGTTTTTCATAAATGTCTGGGCCCGTATTCACAAACATTCTTTAATACTCTTATAGAGCTCCTAACATATCCTTAGATTCTAGTAAGGAGTCAAAGTTAGGGAGTGATTTAGGGTCTGTGTTAACTTGAGAGTAGGATGCTCCGAGGTGTGTGTGTGTGTGTGTGTGTGTGTGTGTGTGTGTGTGTGTGTGTGTGTGTGTGTGTGTGTGTGTGTGTGTGTGTGTGTGTGTGTGTGTGTGTGTGTGTGTGTGTGTGTGTGTGTGTGTGTGTGTGTGTGTGTGTGTGTGTGTGTGTGTGTGTGTGTGTGTGTGTGTGTGTGTGTGTGTGTGTGTGTGTGTGTGTGTGTGTGTGTGTGTGTGTGTGTGTGTGTGTGTGTGTGTGTGTGTGTGTGTGTGTGTGTGTGTGTGTGAGGCATTTCATGTGGTGCTTGGCGGAGTATGCTGCAGTAGATCATCACTGTGCAGCGTTTCTTTATGAGCAGTATATTGAATGGCACCTGGAGGCTATGGCCTGTATGACTGATGACACGCAGCTTCACCAGATTGTGCTTAGGGATCAGTATGCTTCAAACCAACAAGTTTGGATTAAGTGTTTCAGAACATGTAGCGAATGACTACTTTCATATTCCGATGTAAAGCTTGCAGCCACCAATAAGGATACAAAGTGATGAAACTACAAATGGATGCAAAGGCCCATACTTCTCCACTAAAGCTACCTTCACATGACCAGCGGGAAAACTGCTCCCTGCTGATGTTGCTGTGGTTTCCCTGTGGAGAGAGCAGTGCCACCAGACTCAATTGTCAATGCGCTCAAAGTTTTAATTATTCTGACCTACCAATACCTACCTGCTCTATAAAACGGCACATCCTAGAAGGTGAAGTAACCATCAAAAGCTGTCTCACCGCTCTGCGCCCTACCTCGCATTGAGCAGAAAGCAAATCGCTTATAATGTGAAGGCAGCTTTATGGTTGTGTGGAAAATGAAAAAGGAGAGATTGTGAGGTATTAAAGCAGGATGGAGTTTTCCCTCTCCTGTAGTGTGCTCTATAGGGTTTTTTGTGCATGTCAATGGACCCCCCCCCCCCCTTGCGGGACAGCTCTAAGCTGTTGACCAATCACAACAGTGCCGTCCAGCTAACCAATCAGAGCAGACTGGGCTCTGGTTTCAGACAGAGGGTGAAAAGAGGTGCTGCAGCACAGGCAGTATGAGAAAAATAAAGAGCTTTTTGAACATGAAAGAATATCACAGTAGAGGCACAAAGCTTGAACATGAACCTTATAATGAGCATAATATGTCCTCTTTAAAATCATACATACTTTCTCTCTTCACCAATCACCAACATTTTGTAAGTTTTTGAAGGTTTTTGAAAAGCCATAAAAATGGCACAAAAACACATCTGGCACAAAAACACATCTGAAAAACTCCCTACAGGGAGAAAACGTTTTTCAGCACTGTTGACTTTATTTGTTTGAAGCATACTCCTGTAGGATCTCCCCCCCCCCTTTAACTCTAATGTCTTGGTGTCATGGCTCTGTGAATGGCTGCGGCTGCTTTGTCATTGTGCTTGATCTGCTGATCAATCCCATGGCTGGGTTCATCCTGATAATGTGTTTGCATGACTCTTGTGCCTGATATGATCAGTGAAGGACTGAAGAGAAAAAGAACACAAGATAACAAGCTACAGACCAATGACTAGAAGCCAGAGCACTGACCCCCCCCCCCCCCCCCCCCCCCCCCTCCCTTCCTCCTCATCTGTCTCACCCTCCAACCTTCTCTGTATCTATCCCTCCCTGGATGTCTTTATGTGTTTTTCTGTGTCTATCTATTGTACCTCTGTCCTCATGTTCTCCCATTCCCCTTTAAAGACTGGCCCTGCTCCCCCAGTCAGATCCCCCCCACCAACTCCATCCTCTTCCACTCATCCTCCTCCATCCTTCCCTGCGCCTTCCAACAATGACACTGAAGGTCAGAGAGGATCTCCGTCCTCCGACCTGCCAGTGTTGCCCTCTGGCTCTCGGCTCACTTCTACCCACGACTTAAAGACACAGTTTCTATCCTAGACTCGAAGTCATGCACAAAAATATTCCTTTATATTACTCCAAAATCTAGCCATAACAGCACTTTTCTTGCTGAAAGCCTGAGGCACAATTTTAGTAATTTCATATTATTGCTGAATGCTAAGAATTCTGATGACACATAAGATAGAACAGTAGAAATAGTCTCTGTTGCATCACAATGGTTAAAATTCCCACTGTCTCCCTGAGCAGTTAGATTCTTTACACAGATGTTGCCTTGTGTGTAATTGTACATCCCTACCATCCCTATTGTGTGCAGTGCAGAATCACCTTAAAATGCTTTTCATGGTGAGCTCCTCCAGAGCTCCCGTCATCTGAGCTGCCCAGAATGTTGACAGATTGGTGGTATTTTAAAAAGCAGTGCAGAAAAAATATAGTGTTTTCTGGTGTTTCTTTCTTTCTTTTGGCATTAAGAAGACTTTGCACTGCCAACACTGTATGCACTAGCTATCAAACTAGCTGCCAGAAAATCCCCTATTCCCACTATGGAGCACATGTATTATCCTCAGTACACTCCTCTCTTCTCATTCTGCTGCTGCTTTGTCAGAGGGGTAGTGTCCTTTGGACATTTAGACATCAGGTGTTTTAGCCATGTTGCCAGTAACGAATCATTCAATAGTCTTCCTGCAAATATTTATAGTATATCATTATTACGATTAGCAGCTGTATTTCTCCCTTCACTAAGTCCCACTCCTCTTTTTGCTACCTGTGTAACTTCTCTATTCTAACGCTGCTTGTGAGCAGTTTTTGGAAAAAGCAGAAAAAATGGAGGTCAAACAGAGGTCGACCAAAATCAATCAATCAATCAATCTAATCTTTACATAAATAGCACTTTTCGTACTCAAAAGGTAACACAAAATGTTTCACAAAACAAACGCATAAACAAAAAATAATATTACCCCCCCTCCCAGGTAATAAATACCAAGTAACTTCTGACTTTGTGATTGATAAAAACATTTAAAACCAATAGAGATCAATAAACAGAGGACTGAATAAAACAAGAATTTAAAAAAAGAATAATAAAACAAAAGAATACAAAAACAAGAATAAAACAAATAAAAACATATCAATTAAAAGCTGAATTAAAAAAGTGGGTATTCAGTTGGCACTTTAAATATTACGTTCTCTGCCACCCTCAGGTCTTAACAAAATTGGCTTTTTTGTAGTAGTTATGACTGTAGATTTTGCCAGCTGAGATATTATTACTACATTTTACCACCTCTAGCTAGCCATCTGATTAGCTTAGCCAGAATCATTTCAAGGTCTCCCGCAGATGAAGTTTAGAACAAATTCACAGAGGTTGACTCAACAGTTCCATTGAGAATCCTACTGAAAGCTGTTAAATACTGTGTTTGATGGTTTAAACTTGGTTTCATGCTTCATGATAGTGCCTGGTAATGACGCAAAAAAATAGGCTAAAGCTACACAACCTAGCAAACAAATAAGCATCCTCATCTGAAGATAATCTGTATAGAAGTCACGAAATAAATGAACATCGTTCTGCTATTGCATTGTAGAGCTAGTTGTCTCTATACTGCATAAAGAAATGTAAGTTAAAAAAAGGCATTAGGAAACAGTTTTTCTTTGTAACACATTGCCGAAATGCATAATAAGTCACTCGACAAGGGTGAGGATGAGTGGATATCTTTTATGGATATCTTAACTACAAGATGTTAAAGCTGGGCAGGGATGGCATTGTTAATATGGAGCATCATCAAAAAAGAAAATAACATGTTATAGTAATTCAGTTAGCAAAATGAATAGATCATACATGATGCCGTAAGTCAAAAAAGGAAAATGTATTTATAAAGCGCTTTTCACAGACATAGTCACAAAGTGCTTGACAAAGCATTAAAACATTATACAAATAAAGAAGAGTGCTAAAAACACAATACATTATGAAAAACACAATCAAAACACAATACACAATCAAAACACAATCAAAACATAAAGTTAGTAAGCCAACTAACTGAAAGAGTTCTGATAAGGCATAGATGTCATCAACTTCACCACCTCCATCAAAGTTCAGGAAAGATCGTTAATCATAAACATTTAAAATAGTAGTGTTTCGTGTGATGTGTTAGTGAGCCATTATTATTCTATAAGCAGTTTTTCATTACAAATGATATAAGCCAACTGTACTGGAACTTCTATAATGTTTGACTATGGATGGATAAGCCAACTCAAATCTCAAATTAAATTTAGTGATACATGACGACACGATGGACTGTGAGTGTAACCTTGACCTGTCAACAGTTCAGCGTGTGTGTAAACGCTTTTATAGGCAAGGCTTGAGAGGCTGCTATGGTAGGGTCTTGGACCATATTGAAAGGGATAGTGACACCAGTAGTGATGGTGTGTTAGAACATTTAGAACAGAAAGGCCACCCTCAGATGTGTGGCGCTGCAGGGAAGACACCTTGAACTGGGGTTCTTTTTCAGTTTTTTTACAGTTCTAAAAGAATTAAGATTCTTACGTATCTACAGCCGTCTTTACCAAGATCATGTCAGATCAGTTTTTTGGTCTTCCAGAGGCCTGTACTACGAAGCCGGTTCAACATAACCTGGATATGTTGGAGTTAGCCGGTTGGCCTAATCCAAAACATACGCGCTCTGGCTAAGCGGTCCTACGACGCTGGTTATCAAGTGGATCGCTCAAGCCAGCCGTGTCCTATCTAGTTAGGTGCGCGTTCACATGAAAGGGGTGGTATTTGGAGCATTCGACCAATCACAAACATGGACAAGCGTACTGACAGCGCAGCGTCATACTTCCTGAATGAAAAGTGAACTTTAATATTAGTCAAATATGAAGAAGTTAAACTTTAAACATCCATGACTTAAACACTTTACCCAGGATAAAAGCCACATAGCTGCACCTGCAAGGTGAATACAGCTGGTAAAAGAAAAAGCGTTTGAATGCGTACATTAACAGGTTTATGATATCACTGCCCCGTCTAAGACACGATCTGACTTTAATTACATTTGACTCGAGTGTTTCGTCAACTTAATGTGTTGCTTAAAATAATACTTCTGCATACAGTATGTGACACTGTGAGTGTTGCACGGCCAGATACGGCTCAAGAAGCTGACTCAGATAAGGAAATATATGATACATTATGATGTGATATGATATGAATGATAATGGGACACATCGACGTCTGCACTCACAGTGCCGCGGACTGTACTTAATGTTACTCTGATCCGGTTACTTATGTTGTGGCAGATATTTAAGTAAGCTTTCTTAACGCTAATGTTATAATAGTCAGATTGCTCTGAAGATGGGAGGGGATATTCTATTCATTTTCACGTTCACACAGTCAGTTGATTTTTGCCGGCCGTCTTTCTGTATTTCCTCTATCCTGTAATATGACTTGATAGCTTTAAACTCCGCACACGGAGCTCTGATTGGTCAGCAGGCGGTGCTTTCACTGAGTTGATCTCTTAGCCTGCAACCTAACCTCCTCCCGAGCAGGTTAGCCGCTCAGCATAAGTTACCATGGAGATCTAGCCCGCTAAGAAGAGAACCAGCGTCGTAGGACCGGAAACCCAGAGTTTTCCCTGAAGTTAGCCACTAAGCGAAGATCCGGCTTCGTAGTACAGGCCTCTGAGGTAGGGAAGTTTGTCTCTCTCTTTTTAAA
The DNA here is from genome assembly GCF_902827165.1 of Trematomus bernacchii. Classification (NCBI taxonomy): domain Eukaryota; kingdom Metazoa; phylum Chordata; class Actinopteri; order Perciformes; family Nototheniidae; genus Trematomus; species Trematomus bernacchii. The sequence goes on from NW_022987571.1 coordinate 2,774,882, forward strand.
GTCTCATTGTGGTTTATAATCCGCCCAATGATGGTAGTTGCATCGTCAGACTTCAAAACAGAGTTCTCAGAGAACTTCATCAGAATGGGGGTTACTGCCACAGGCAGGTAGTAATTCCCATAAGACACTGCAGTCTTTTGAGATATAGGGTTGATGGTGGCTGTCTTGGCACAATACAATATGCTGCGTAGTATGGTTAAATGTGATGGGAGATGATAGGGTGCTTTCTATTCTCTGAGCTAGGGGCCCCAGCAGAATTCAAACTGACAATCGTGAAAAAGGGCAACCCCGATGGCAGGATGTTCAATGGGAAATGTAATGGAGGTGTTATACCCTCTAACAATCACACAAGGGTTACAGTAAAGCACAAAGTGTTATTTTGATATATTCAGAGCAAAACTGCTCAAAAACCATCTACAAGTAGTCCCAATGTAGACGATCAAAGGCGTTCTCAGCATTTACAGATTATTTATCTATGCTGCTGGATAAACCTTGATAACGCTGTTGTAAAGTTCTTACTATTGAAATGGACTAGGTTTAAATTGCAACAACACAAAGTATTAACCAGATTGATATGACAGTTATCCACCCAGCATCTTGACCTTGGCATAAACAAGTCGGAGCAGCCTTGGGTAATTCTAATGACAAACAGATGCAGTAACTGCTTTATTGGAGAAGTGACTGTTCATGTTAGTTCTGCTGTCAGATATTACACCTTATTTAAGAACTGCAGGGGACCTCTCCATGCTTTATACCCCCCCCTGCGCTCCCTTCCAGTACCTTACCTCCAACATCCCCTTCCTCCATTCCCTCATCCCTCCACCCTCTTCCTTCATTCTCCTGTCAGTTGACCATATCCCACGTGTGTGTGTTCATTGTTATCTGTCTCTCTTGGTCTGCCGCTGCTGAGCACAGCAAGGAAGGCAGACTCTGTTCGGACACAAGGTAAGAGCCTATAGTTTGTCCCCGACGCCAGTGGGACCACCGCTGTACAGAAAGGACTGCCTGCTGGAAGACGATGAGGAAGAAGTTGATTGGGATTGGGTTGATGATGATGATGATGATGATGATGATGAGGAGGAAGAAGAAGAGGTGGAAGAACAAGCTCATGGTCACACTCTGAAGGTGGCGATCAATGTGCCGGATGAGAGGAGGAGCCTGGTTAACGCATGTGAGCTTAACTCTGCCAGGCTCAAGCATTCCCGGATGTCTTTTTTTCTGTCCGGACTGCTGGTGATGGCCCTCACCATGCTGTGGGTGGCCTTCATTTAAAAGAACAATTAATGAGGAGATGTCAGAACATTTAATCTCAACCATCAAGAGACTGCTGATTCGTCACTCTATCTTAACGTCAACTTTCTATCTTACCTTTTTTACCCTTCATGGACTTCAGTTCATCTTAAAAGGGGCCAGACTCTAAAAACATTATTGTCTTTAAGCAAGCCTTTGTAACCTTTGTTGAACAGCGTCCACTGTTTCCTAAAGTGACAGCTTAGACTTGCTAAACTTCGCCCCAGCTATCATACTGTTGCTACGCCTATCAAGCTTTTTATGCTGATAATGGTGACAGATTAATCCGTGAAAATCATTTTTGAGATAGCTGTTCCTTTGCAGCAGAGCAACACAACACCTGAAATAACAACTGTCAGGCAGATTTGAGCTAACTATCTATAAAGCTGACGTGGTGACACCAAGAATATATACATACTGCATACCTACCCAAGCAAAATGTCAGCAGCGAAAACAATTAATACAGATTGCTATTGTGTTTCATAGCAATACAAACAAAACACACTCAGAAAAGCAACACAGAGGTTTGATTGATGTTAGCTAGCAAGAGGAAAGGTTGCTATGCTAAATTAGCAGTATAATTGGACAGTTACCATTCAGCAACACATTCAGCAACACAATCTGCAAAAGGTCAATTAAAACATAATGGTAAATGCATAACACATAAATACATTTGTGAATACAAGTGAAATTACTTGAGTTCATGCAGTATCCACCTGTGTTTGCTAATATTAGCTAACATTGTGCAACGTATGCTAATGGTCCTACCATAGCAAGTAAGACTTAAATAGCAAAATCCCTGCAGTAGACTGCAGTTAATTAAGAGTTTATTGTTTTAGCTTTTTTAAGTGAACAAAGTGCTTTCTATGCAAAGGTTACATTGGCCAACTTTAAGAAGTAGAAGAAAAAAGCTAAATGTAATTTGTTTGCCTTCCAGTGTTGTAGTACTTGAAACCTGACCAAACAACCTTCACGTTTGCATTCTTCTGGACAAGGAAAAAGTTGTTACCAATTATCTTGACATTTCGGTTTTGCAGCCTCTGGACAATATTCAGTTATGTGACAAAAGTGAACACAAATATTTAGTCCATCAGTAGGCCATATCTCTCCGAGTGTGTTAAGAATCTGTGTGCAGTTTAGCAGAGTGACTGACATGCTTAGCCCTGTGTTAATGTTGGACCAAGTATCTGCTGACAATCAGGCCAAGTGTAATTTAAGAATCCATCAGTGGAGAAAAGGAATTACTCAGGAATGCATCACAGCAATTTTATACTTTTCCAGTAATATGTAGAGGAACAAATATTGATTTAGAAATGATTGGACCAATGGTGAAGTCACATCTTTAATGTGGTGCCTGGATGTTACTACAACAATGACATAATTAGCTTTGCTAACTGTTGGGCAACAGCTGAGCTATCTCAATCTTTTCAATGTTATTCGGACATCATTCAGTAGGGTACAGTTTGGGTTTTGTGAACATAAAAATTGTTAGTTGCATGACAGTTGAAGGTATTTTTTGTTTGCCTAGCAACAATATGCAACTTTTCACTTTGGCACAGACAAGGCTTGTTGTTACCCTATCAAAAGTCCCATATTGGAGTCCGCATTTATAACAGCAACATTTCTGACTATTCAGTTCATTTGAATGGAATTACCACTATTTCCATAATTGAAGTGTGGATTTTACCAGCATGGCTGTGAAAAGGCTAAAACAGTGGAGAAATTGGCCCAAACTACATATAATGAACCAGACTGAAATACAAGCTGAAACTAATGAGGGGATAAAGTGTAGGTGTACACGATGACCTCCTGTGGTTGCAGGGCTGATGGGTAACAAGTGGAACTAATAAGGCCTGAACAGACAATTAAACAGGCTGGAAAAACAGATATAATACAGATAGTTAAAACTTCAAAATAAAACATAACAGAAAAACCAAGATAATGATAAAGCAAGAAAATGTTAAAACTGTCCGATATAAGTACAGTCAATATACTCCACGTCATTTTTATTTCATGTGCTCCCTATATTTTTTTAACTTTAACACATTTTGTTCAGACTGTAATGGAATTGAGTCGGTTGGGAATACTCAGTTTAACAACTAGGACTGAATATTAACCTGAATTCGATACAGACCTTATTGTGTCATTTGTGTTGACACCGTGTAGATCACTACTAAAATAATACTGAAAGGAAGAATTGTCAGAATTGTAATGTACGTTTTTAACTTGTTTTTATTGAAAGGGTGTGCATAGGACTGAAAAGACTAGACACCAGGCTTGGAATTTCGTCATTTTAGGGGCAAGGCTATTTGGCCTTTGGTATTACAAATTTGTTCAGGGCACAAAGGCCACATGCCATGGCATAAAGGCCATGGAGGGAAAAACACACGAATGACATGGAAAACAAATCACTTTATTAATGTAGGAGCCATTTCCTTAGATTATATTATCTTATCTTTTTAGAGTACATAGCCTGAGATTCTGTGGTGTATATTATTTATTATTTAATTTGAGTGCGTTACTCTGCAGGTCGAGATGCTGCAGCATAAAACGAGAGGTGCTGCAGCCTACTGGCGTGGCTGACTGAAGCAAACAGTTTTTAGACCTTGCTGGTCACAGCTTGGTTCTTTATTGTGCCTTTAACATTGAAATAGCAGTTTATATGACAAATAGTTTGTTTAAAAACGTTTATTTATTTTTGCCTTTTTTGAAATAAACTATCTTACTTTTAAATGCATCTGGACATTTCTATATTTTTTCTCTCAAACTACAAGCGTCTATTCCTCGGTCAGCCCCACGAGTGAATCACTAACAAAGGATGGATATCGTGGTCACTACAACAGTCTAAAAACTTGCTTTTGGATGAAAAACCGGAGGAAAAGTTTGTGAAGGAGCAGCGGCATCCAGACAAAGGAACAATGGAGACTGCGCGAACCAGGAAACGCCACAGGGGTGAATAAAGTTCAGAAGTCTCAAAAGTATACAAATTGTGGAAAAAACTGGATGGATTGGAATTATTCCATTAAGGAAGACATATATCTTAATTAAGGAGCACTATTGGAGTGACTTTGTTGGACATTGAAACGGAATTATTTAATTTGGATGTCCGCTGTGTAATATAATTAATGAACGGCGCAAGCAGACACACTACAGCATTGAACTATTTGAAAATAACTTTCTAAAGTGTGCCGATTCATAAATGCTGATATAAAAGTGAAAAATAATCAGCAAAATGAATGAAAATGAACTGATTGGAGCAGCTGTGGCAAATCTGAGTCCAACTGAAACCCAAATGGAGGGGGATGATGTTTCAAGCCTGCGTTTATCCAGACAAGCCAGATTGGGACATTTTACGCGCAGAAGCAACATTATTAAGGAGTTAACGGAGGACCGCATGAATGCAGAGGAAGTGCAGGAGAATATGGTCAAATATAATGCTTTGACGGAAAGTTTTAAAGACTCACACTTGTCATATCACATACTTTTAAACGAGGAAGAAGAAAAACGTGACAGTGAAGCTTGGTTTCAATCAAAATTGACTAGCATTGAAGAGTTTATTATTTTTGTGACAAGATGGCTGTCTGAGTGCGCAACAGGAAAGGAGGATTCTCTTTGGGAAAGTGCGTCTGGAGTCTCCAAAAGATCTCAAAGAAGTGAACAAAGAAGTGAACGTTCATCAAGTTCATCTGCAGAAGCAGAGAAAGCTGCGCTAATGGCAAAACTAACTTCATTAAGGACCAGGCATGCTTTGGAGGAGCAGGAGCTAAATAGAAGAAGGGAGCAACTAAGGAAAAGAAAGGAAACTTTGGAGCTGCAATCCCAGTTAGAAGCTACTGATGCTAAAATCTCTGTATTCAACATTCTGGAAACTCAAGCCAAACAGCCAACAATGGATGGAATGAACGAATATTATGAACAAAGAAAAAAAAAGGATGTAATCTCTGCAAAGGAAGAGGAGTACACAAAGGATAAAAGAGTGGATATACAAGGTGTGCGACCAAAGGAAGGACTCCAGTATGGATACTCACTGCACCATCCTGCTCCAGAGAAGTCAAAGGCATCACAAAACCCCTCTTTGAAACCAACACAATCACATGGAAAAGGTGAGCCAACAACTCAAGAAAACTCCATAAGAGACATAACTCTGTACAGAATATTACAAAAACAGCATGACATGACTGCCTCTCTAGTTCTGCAACAACACCATTCCTTGTTACCGCAAAAGGACATAAAGGTCTTTGAAGGAGATCCAGTTGAGTACCGATCCTTTCTAAGGGCCTTTGAGCATGCCATTGAAGCTAAGACTGTCTGTGGTAAAGACCGGCTGTACTATTTGGAACAGTACACCAGGGGGCAGTGTCGTGAACTGGTCAGAACCTGCCTATACATGGATCCAGGAAGGGGATACCAAAAGGCTAAAGAACTTCTTCAAGAACATTATGGCAATGAGTTTACAATTGCTAACGCATACATTGAAAAAGCCCTATCATGGTCTCAAATTAAACCTGAGGACCCCAAGGTTTTACAGGCTTTTGCATTGTACTTAAGAGGATGCTGTAATGCAATGGAGGAAATCACCTACATGGAGGAATTGGATCTTTCTTCAAATCTTAAATCCTTGCTTACAAAGTTACCATACAAACTCAGAGAGAGGTGGCGATCAGAAGTCTACAGGCTAATGGAAAGGTGGCACAGCAAGGTCAAATTCAGCGACCTTGTCAAGTTCATTGAGCATCATGTCAAAAATATTAACAGACCCTGTCTTTGGCTGTATACAGGACCAAACTGTCAACACAGCAAAGCTGGGCTTCAAAGCAAGTATTAACAAGAGGCCAAAATCAAATCAAATCAAATCAAATCAAGTTTTATTGATAAAACACATTTAAAAGCGATTTTTGGTCCAGCCAAAGTGCTGTACATGTAATAAAAACACATTACTACAATCACAATAAAAGACAATAAATTACAACAGATATATCTGTCTAGTCATAGTCGTGCTCCGCTCTGACTAGAAGGCCAGGGAGAAGAAGTGTGTCTTTAGTGTAGATTTAAAAACCCCTAGGGTCTGGGCCGACCTCACATGGAGGGGCAGAGTGTTCCAGAGCCTAGGGCCAGCTGCTGCGAAGGCTCGGTGCCCTCGGGCTTTAAGCCTGGTCTTGGGCACTACCAGCAGCAGCTGGTCAGCAGACCTTAAAGCTCTGGCTGGGGTGTAGCGCTGGAGGAGTTCAGCTATATAGGCCGGAGCCAGCCCATTTAGTGCTTTAAAAACAAATAAAAGGATTTGAAAATCAATTCTGAACCGAACTGGAAGCCAGTGTAGTGAGGCCAGAATTGGGGTGATGTGGTCACGCTTTTTGTGGCCAGTCAGCAAATGTGCAGCAGCGTTTTGTACTAGCTGCAGGCGTTTAATTGAGGCCTGGTCCATACCCACGTACAGAGCGTTGCAATAGTCCAGTCTCGAGGTTACAAAGGCGTTAATAACCCTTTCTAAGTCTTTAAAAGATAAATACGACTTGGTTTTGGCCAAGTCTTATTTAAAAAAAGCAGGATTTGACTACGGTGCTGACCTGCTTGTCGAATTTAAAAGCACTAGTGAAGGTCACTCCAAGGTTCATGACAGAGGGGAGGATGTTTTTATTGAGAGAGCCCAGAATATCAACCGGAGAGGCTGGAGGTTGGGGTCCAAAAAAGATGACCTCAGTCTTGCTCTCGTTGAGGTTGAGAAAGTTTTTGCTCAGCCAGGATTTTATCTCTGTTAAGCAGTCCATCAACTGCTGTAGAGAGTGTTTGACATTTGCTTTGAGTCGGCGTAGCAGTGGAAGGGAATATTGTGTTTTGTGAGAATTTACCCTAGTAAAAGAGGATGGGGCCCAGAATAGAGCCTTGGGGAACCCCACAGGTAAGAGGGGCTTTGGCAGAGGAGAAGGCACCTAGCTGTACTGAGAAGCTACGGTCTGTCAGGTAGGACCTGAACCATGCAAGGGCAGAGCCTGTGATGCCAGCGGACTGTTCAAGCCGTGACAGCAGGATGCTATGGTCCACAGTGTCAAAGGCAGCTGTCAGGTCTAACAGCACCAGGACAGCTGGGCTACCTGAGTCGGCGGCTAGGAGCAGATCATTAAAAACTCTTAAAAGGGCTGTTTCAGTGCTGTGCATGGGTTTGAAGCCAGACTGAAGCTTTTCATGGATTCCATGCGTGGTTAAGAAAGACTGCAGCTGGGCGTAGACTACTCGCTCCAGGGCTTTAAATAAAAAAGGTAGCTGGGAGATGGGCCTAAAATTTGCGAGAATGGAGGGATCAAGATTTTTCTTTTTAAGGAGTGGCTTAACCACGGCATGTTTGAAGGCAGCTGGGACACATCCTGAGCTAAGAGAGGTGTTTATAAGTAATAAAATACTTGCTCCAACTGAATCAAAAACATCTCTGAGAAGTCGAGAGGGAATGCTGTCTGAGGTGCAGTTTGTCGGCCGCAGGTGCTTGACTACATCCGAGAGAGAAGAGAGGGATACAGGCTCAAAGTGGTCGAGGACAGCAGGGCACAGAAAAGGAACAGGATCTGGGGTAGCACTAGTGTGGGCTAGCCTAAGAGCAGATACCTTTTCAATAAAAAATGTAAGAAACTTATCACAGAGAGTAGTCGATGGCACAATAGAAGAAACATCACAGGGATTAATGATAGAGTTGAGGACATTAAAAAGAACCTGAGGTTTATGGCTGTTTTTGGAGATTAACAGAGAAATGTGCTCTGTTTTGGCTGCTTTGACTGCCGTCTGGTAGTCAGAAAGGCAAGCACGAAGGATTTCTAGGGAGACATGGAGTTTATCCTTTTTCCATTTTCTCTCTGCACGCCTGCAAGCGCGTCTGAGAGCACGAGTACAGTCATTGAGCCACGGCTCTGATAGAACTTTGGTGCGTCTAAGCGTAAAAGGAGCAACAGAATCCAGTATTAGTGTGCATGTCGAGTCAAACATGGAGATAAGCTCATCAGCATTAAAAGCACAGTTCACATCTAATTTACAGATCGGAGAAGCATTAAAAACATCAGAGAACTGTGAGGCAGTCAAGGGGTTAATCAAACGCAGACGACGCGCAGGGGCACGTGATTCGACTCCTGCGGAAGGGATCGAAGTTGTAAACAGAACCGGTAAATGGTCTGAGATACGCGTTGCTGCACAGACTTCATCCACAGATACAGACAGTCCAAACGATAATACTAAGTCGAAAGTGTGTCCTTTTTCGTGTGTTGGGCCAGCCACGGACTGAACGAGACCAAAGGAATCAAGGAGATTTAAAAAGTCCCTAACCAGAGGTTTGGACTCGCAACACACATGGACATTGAAGTCTCCGGAGATCAAAACATGATCATATTTCACCATGATCCTGGACAGAAAGTCAGAAAAGTCATTTATGAAATCCTTATTGCACTTTGGCGGATGATACACGAATGCGCAGAGTATAGGCGAGGCCGGGTTCAGTTAAAAAAGCTGCAACTCAAAGCTGGCATAGCTAGTTACAGGGTGAAGCAATCGGCATTGGAGGCTAGCTCTAAACACTGATGCTATGCCCCCACCATGGCCAGTGGCACGGGGGAGCTGAAGAATGTACAGTCAGGAGGAAGAAGTTCAGAGAACGGTGTCTACTTGCCAGCGTAGACCCAGGTCTCCGTCAGAAACATGAAATCCAGTTCACGAGAGGTGAAGAAGTCATTTAGCAGGAACGTTTTGTTTGCTATCAACCTAGCATTTAGCAAAGCCATGCAAAGTTTTCGCACCGGGCTTGCCGAAGGTGTAGTGCGTCTCAGCTGACGAAGATGTGCGTGTTGAACGCCGCGCGGGCCGGGAGCAATCAGTCGGGCAGGAGGAGCTGCCAGCGGGTCCAGCAGAGTCCGCAGCTCCGGAAAAACAGGGCGAATCCACCGATCCCTCACATGGCGTGCAGCGGGAGGGCCATGACATCCGAGGCGTGGATAAGTCCCAGAAGGGGGGGGGCGATTTATGGTTGCCAGATGTAGGTTTGGGCAGCAATATAAACTCCAGTGAGGGTCTGAGGTGGAGGAGAGCTTAGCGATCGTAGACGAGCAGAGCAGAAACATTCTGACAAACATAAAACAAAAACAGGATAGCTAAAGGCAGAGAGCTGAGGGAGCGGCGAGCCGACACAGGCGCCATCTTCCCACACACTGGTCACAGCTGTACGGTCTCTCCACTAAAAATCCACTAGCAGCAGCTTTGCCACCAGTATTACAAACATTGACTGCCAGTCCACATCTCCCCAGCCTCACAGCAGCACCTCCCAAGATTCCTGTTTGTACTGTGGACATACAATGGATGTGTGTTTCTCACTCAAAAAGAAAATGCACAAAGAAAAGATAAGCTTCATAAAGGAAAGAGGAATCTGTTTTGGATGTCTTGTACCAGGTCACATGAGCAAAAACTGCTATAACCGCTTAACATGCAAAGTCTGCAACCAATCTCACCCTACTGTGCTCCATATAGGAAAAGAAAAGGAAAGAAAATTGGAAAGAGGTGAGAGGTCTGAAACCTCAAGGACCGGAGAGAAGGCTATTCTAAAAGCATGTGCGCATATTGGGGCCGGTGAAGTTGAAGAGGAGTGTGTGCTATCTATTGTGCCTGTTAAAGTAAAATCTAACAAAGGAAATCAAATTATTCAAACGTATGCATTCCTTGACCCTGGAAGTACAGCTTCATTCTGCACAAGCAAGCTCATGAACCAGCTCAACATGTCAGGAAAGAAAACAAACATCCTTCTTCGCACCATGGGCCAAGAAAAGACTGTGAGCAGTCATATCATCACAGGACTGGAAGTGAGTGAGCTACATGGCAACAGGTCCATCCCTCTCCCAGAAATCTACACCAGAAAATCCTGCCCGTCACCAAACATAACATTCCCAATCAAAAGGATCTATCAAAGTGGCCATACCTCAGTCAAATCAAACTCCCTACCATTGATGCAGAAATCGGCATGTTGATTGGTACCAATGCACCCAAAGTTATGGAACCGCTAGAAATTATTAATAGCCAAGGAGAAGGCCCATACGCATTCAGGACTTTACTGGGATGGGTGGTCAATGGCCCGTTGAGAGGAGGAATCACAAAGGACCGCAATACCGTCTCCGTGAACAGAATTTCTTTGGTCAATTTACAGGAGTTACTGATCACACAATACAACACAGACTTCAGTGAAAAGGCCTATCAGGACACAAAATAAATGTCAGCAGAGGACAAGCAATTCATGCAAATAGCAAAAGACTCATCAAACATTGTGGATGGACACTACAGTCTAAGATTACCTTTCAGGAGCAATGATGTTTCAATGCCAGATAATCGCCACGTTGCTGAGCAACGTCTCTCCAGCCTGCAAAGAAAGCTTAGTAGGAATGCATCATTTCATGAGGAAGCCCCACGAGTGAATCACTAACAAAGGACATAAAACAAATGGATATCGTGGTCACTACAATAATGTCAAACATTATAATCATATAGGCCTATGCCTCCTTATCCCTAGATTCCACCGGGTCCGTCTGCGTCGCGTTACGGCCGCGTTCGCAAAGATCGCGGCCACTCTAGTCAATGGGTGCTATTCCACCAGACGCGCCGCGTTACGGCTCAGAAGTGTCACAGAAGCTTCTCTGTGCTGGGCTCCGCTCAAAATAGGATTCAAGTCTATTTTTCGACGTGAGGCGTTGCAGAGGCGCCGGGCAGGAAGTGGAACGGTGACAGCATCCGGCCCATCCCCAAAATAAACTAATTTTGCAGACCCTATCCCTCCGTAGTCTTTCAAGTAGGAGGAGAAATGCCAGCGTTCTCCTCCGGTTTACAGGCACTGTGTAAATTATATGTGTAGAATAATTATGATGATGAATGCATTTTTTTACCACTAAAATACAGCAACACATCTTTGATTCATGTCGTTTATAACTGGAATATTACAATTATTATTAACTTTGTCTGTACAAAGTAGCCTGTCCAGGAAATATGCCCAAATCAACCCGGCTCGCAGTTTTGAAACGTGTATTACAATTAAATCACGGTAAAATATGTTCATTTTTTTGTAGTTGAGTCTACCACAGTATTTACATGGATATAAGCCCCGCCCCCTCTCCAGCACGTCCTGTTTGAATGACAGGAGTAAACACAGCTGACATCCGCAGTGAAACTCCAGCGATTATAGCAATGCGAATACTCGCATCGCGTCCGTTGTGAACGCAGCATAATGCAGTTCAGAGACCAGACCACTGCTCTTACGTTTTTAAAGCAACTTCGAGATTTTAACATTGTGAGGGGCATAAAGGCCATGGTGGCCGTAGGACGTACAATTATTTGTGGGGCCGCACGGCCAGACCAAGGGGCAACGACGGCCATGGCCGTCATGGCCGCCGTGAAATTCCTACCCTGCTAGACACGTGTCGATAACATGAAGGAGTCGTTATGAATGTTTATGACTATTGTCTTTAGGTTTAATTTGGTCAGTTGTCATTTTTAAGACAACGTTGAAAGTGATTCAGGTTTCTGTTATGAACACTTGACCTGAATCAAGATTGCATAGCCTGTCAATATCTTTGTCATGACGACCTGACTTTAACTGTGACAACATGACCATAAGTCATAAACAGCTCTAGAAGAAGAACTAAACCATTCAGCTTCCTGTGGTAACATTACTTCACACAGTTATATGTGGCTGGTTTCACATTGGCTTGCATTAGACCATTTTAATTGTTTCATGAATATTTTCTCATTCATTTTCTCAACTCAAACCCAGCGGAACTATTTGGATTAGACTTTAAAAAGGCAGTTAGTGTACCTGGTGTAATTAGAGCCAATCAGCGCCACCTGAGCTACATAAATATGCCAAATAGAACTTGATTTACAAACCACCTACTGGATGCAATATAGGAGCAACATTTCCTGGACAAGGACAGAGAGAGACTTGTGTCTTAGGTATAATGTTTGTTGCCCTGTCGGCACAGCCTGGGACTTGGCAACAAATACGCTCTTGCTATTTGCATATGACAATTAAACCTTTTAATCTTGAATTTAGGGGGGAAAGGAAAAAGAAGCTGGACTATTGCTCATTAGGTTTCTGTCAATTATTTTCAAATTACTTTTGCTTTGTCAATTTATGACAAATCTGCCCAACTTGCAGATTCTGGGTTAGGGTTAGGCCAGCGCATCACTAGTAAGTGTTCTTATGCTGTCAACCATGTCAATAATGTCATTGAATTCAACTACAGAATAATATGGACTTAATATGGACTTGACATAAAGATGTTTTCGAGGTAACAAAATTATCTTAAAAAAAGTAAAATTTGCTCTAAACATGACATCATTTTTTAACTCCCCTTAACTGTGGATCCAGCCATTGGCTAATTCGGCAAGTAGCATTTCTGTTGTACGTGACAGATGCTTTTGTGGTACTGTGATTTTCATTCTGCTAATATTAGCTAGATTTCTATTGTTATTCACTTTGAAAAGTTGCATATTTAGCTTTAAATCTGGTCTGTGTTTATGTTTTGATGTGGTTATTGTGTAAAGGCTGGAAGTACTGTTGATGCACTCAGTATGGTCCAGTATGGAAAGTGTCATCTTACTGGACCATGTCATCTTTAATTTATCTCTCTCATCTTACTGCTGTGTGACTTCCACAATGTCAAGGCTCAGAACCAACCATTTATGTAGTTACCAGGGAAATGTTCTGGTTTGTTAGGATGTATTATTATTGTACATACAGCAAGTTTTATTCCACTGACATTACACTCTATATATCAATTAGTTGGCTTTACTTTATTGGCATCACGAAACCATCTAAAAAGTGAAGATGATGCAAAAAGCCTTGAATATGATGACAAGAAATGTGGACCATTTCCTCATTTTGAGTAGTAGGACTGGATCTAAATGAGCTTTCATCTTTCAAAATGTTGGTGGGATTTACATAATAGAAGCTGTATCTTTACAACACTGCTATTTAACTAAATATCATAACATATTGTGCATGTTCAGGAAATGACTCATTGGCACATTGGGGTAATTCTAAATATGAAAGCCTGTACTTTTCACTGTGATACTAAACAAAAATATTGTGTTTTTGTCATTGTCTACTGATGGACTTTCTCATATTCGGCCAATGGACTTATCTCTTCTCTCTTGGTATAATGTGACTTTTCCAGTACTCATTCTATGCTACAGTAAGGATGTTATAGGTACCAAAAAATAATAAATGCATCAAACCTGAGGTGTACATTTGAATAAGGCAATTTTGGTTTTCTTCATTAATACGTTCTTTGTGTCTTGCATGTCTTTGATGATGGTCTTAAAGTCCACATTATACACATCACTCCATGTGTAAATCAGGACTATAACCCATGTGGAATATGTCTGATACAATCTCTACATGTTACAGGTTGCTCAGTTCACATCTGATTCCATCATGCAGTCAAATAGAGCAGCTTATATCTTATGGACCCACAAAAACGTAAAATTGTGAAGCGCTATAAAAATAAAATGTATTATTATTATTATTTGTTATGTATGTGGTCTTGCCATCAACTCCAAGAAATCTCAGAAATCAGTGCTCCTTTTATTGTTCCTCACCTCAATTTATTTTCCTGGTTCAGAGGAACGGTTGTTGGAGAACGTCTTCAACGCCATTGATGTGTGATTAAGTCTGATAAGAAGTGCTTGAAGCTGATTTATGTAAATAAAATCAGAAATAAAAGGCTATACAACCTTCAGCACTGATTGGATCGGTTCGCAACCAAGTGTGGAGCGGCTGGCCATGGTTTTCTGCAGGAAACCTATAGATTGTCCACTTCGAATAGGAAATGAGTACTTACCCTAACGGGCCGTCTCCACGGCAGCGTTAAAAAAATCTTGGAGGTGGGCGTATCTGAAGCTTGAGGATTTTTTGCGAGCAACCAATCACATGAATCTCCCGCCCGCGACATACGAAGCAAAAAAGCCCGAAGTAAACTGGATATAAACTCCCCAAAACAGGCGAAAACCTACCACTGTCTCTGCCACCTCCCTCCATGCCTGGCTCCTCCGGTTTATATCCCGGTAGGTCTGGTCATAAAGCACCGGGTGATTGATTCGCTACCGCTAATTTCTCCTCCATTTTTTGGAATATGAGGAAATGACCTGCGGTATTTCTCTCCCAGCATACACGCCGTTTGATTGGCTAGAGCTTGAACTGTCAGATTTGCGTACACAGGATTTGATTGGCTGACGCTTCCACCTCAGCCTCAAAAGTTGAACATTGTTCAACTTTGGATCTTGAAAATCCTGAGAATCTCCGCTCGCCTGCCCACAATGCATTTCGGCGAAAGCGAAAAAAAAGTGACGTCACCCCATTCAAAGTGAATGGGCAGAAGCGTTTCAAGATTTTTTAACGCTGCCGTGGTGACGGCCCGTAAGTGATGGAGTTCAAGTATCTCGGGGTCTTGCTCTCAAGCAAGGAGACAATGGAGCATGAGATGGGCCGGAGAAACGGAGCAGCCTTATTCCAGTTGCTTTACCGCACCGTTAATGAAGAGCCAGACGGCTCAGCTCTCAATCTACCGGTCCATCTTCGTTCCTACTCTCACCTGGTCATGAAGGATGGGTCATGACCGAAAGAACAGGTTTACGAATACAATCGGCCAAAATGGGTTTTCTCTAGAAGGGTAGCTGGCATCTCCCTTAAGGGTTTGGTGAGATGTTCAGTCATCCGGGAGGGTCTCTGAGTAGAACCGTTGCTCCTTCGCGCAGAAAAGAGCCAGTTGAGGTGGTTCAGGCACTTGATAAGGATGCAACCTGGTCGCTTTCTAGGGAGGTGTTCCAGGCATATCAAGTTGGGATAAGACCAAGGGGCAACCCCGGACCAGGTGGAGGGATTGTACCTCCATCCTGGCACTGGAGCACTTTGTAATCCCCCAGTCAGAGGTGAATACGTGGCTAGTAAATGACATTTTGGGGCCCCCTTCTGGAACTGCCTCCTATGTGACCCTACTCCGGATAATCTGTTGACTGTGGATGGAGAAGGAAAAGGATGTTTCTATGCTGCCAGAAGTGACTCCAAAATAAACTGGACTGGAAAACTGTTAAGTCAGGAGTCTGTACCATGCTTCTTGTTTATAGCATGTATATAATAGGTGGACACAATCACCCATTGGCTTATGGCCATATGACTGGCCTAATGCCATCGCCATCCTGTTATATTTTTATAAACTTATTTGCAGAAGAGGAGCAAAGCCGACATGAATAGGCATAACAAATGATCAGTTCAAGCTTGGTTATCAAGGTGCATCTATAACCCATGCATACAGTACCAACAAACCAGGTATGGTGAATACAGTCACACGTATATCTGCTAAACTAGAAAAACTAATATATCATACCCAGTGGCGGCGCCAGGGTATGGCTGGGGTAGGCTACAGCCATACCAAGAAATGGCTTAGCCCCACCTTAGCCCCACCATGAAAAGTGATGCAAATTCAATTAAATAATAAGCGAAATGCTAAATGTTGAGAACACGGATTGCGAAAATATACGGGTCGTGTCCACAGCACACAAACTGATCCTGCTGTAACAACAAGTGCACGTTACTGATGCAATATGGTTGAGACCATTCGGGCTTATGCTATAAGAGGGGTGCAAGGAATAGTCTAAGTAGTGGGGGAGTTTTATACACTAAAGGTGTGGAAATTCTCTGGCGTTATAATATCAGCGCGGCCGCGGTCAGATCAAAATGCCTCCGAATGCAATTTGAATAGACCTACAGCCAATCAGAGCAACGCAACGTTGGATCTGCGTCATGCCTTATTGATTGAGATCAATCGAAACCGCCATTCAGTATCCCCATTGGATCTTCAACGTGTACTATCATACGTCACGTTCACAGTGATCCCTTTTTATTTACTACAAGACAAATGTGCCGTTTTATTTCATACAGTTCCATTTTGATTGAGACAGGGAAATAATCTAAACCTCACGCGTGGCGTTTCACTGTCAAGGGGGGCGATATAGCGTGTATGTAATTACATTGCAAATACTGACTTGAGCCCCACCACTGTATGGGTTAGCCCTACCATAGATTACCCAACAAAAATGCTCTGGCGCCGCCACTGATCATACCCAGAAAAAGAGTTCTCTGCTCTTTCAGATTGGTATAAAGAAAACGAAGTCTTGTTTAATGGCGCTTTCTGGTATTCCAGGATTTAGATTGTGCCGTAATACTACAATGTATACCATGGAGTTGTATACCAGGACAACAACATTAACACATCAGACCAATGGCAAATGCCTCGATACACAGAGGACTAATGTACAGACATTGGCCGTGTCTCAATTCATATGGAATGCCATTTAAAGTGGACCTATCATGCTATATTTAAATGATATATTGTAGGGCCATACCTATATAAGGTATATTTATACGTTTCTGTTTTCAAAATACCAAACAGATCATGCATTTTAGCCATGCCTCATTTCGCTCTATGTGCTGTTTGCTGTCTACGGGTCTGATTCTGCTGACCACGCCCCCCTGCAGGAGAGGTGAGCCGTGCTCTGATCAGCTGCTGGGCTGTCAGAAGAGGGGGGGAAAAAGAGATCTCCGTGTTTTATTATATAGAGTCGTTATTCATTTGTTTTAAAGCTCAATAAATAACAAAGAAGACCTTTGACCGGCACTTTTCTAATTTTGTCCGGAAGATTTAAACTTTAACGGACATCTTGACCGGCGAAAGTAACTGAAACTGAAACTCTGCCGCACGGTCCCCTCGTTCCTTGGAAGAGGCGGAGAGGTGGGTGTTTGTCATCTGCTGGTGGACTAACCGGAGAGAATTACAGTGCTTGCCTCGACGGGGAGGGATTGCATTGAATTAAAGCAGCGGGAGCAAACGCTTGCCTCGGGGAGGGAGAAAAAAAGCCACAGCGGAGAATAAACTGAAGGGTAACCATGGTAACTATGGGCGGGAAGTCTTCTTCGCTGCTTTTGTGGCAGTCTACAGCGCCACTTACAGGCCTGGCATATGTACTACAGCGTCTCCAGCGCTTTCGAGCGGCAATGGCCGGCCGTGGCCCAACCCCACATTCCCCTGATAGGTGGAGAGTTGGCCCAATAGCCGTAGCGCCACCGTCCTGACGTCAGGACAGTGTTCAAATCTGGATCAGTTTTTATCAGATCCGTTGCAGCCCCTTTTTTAGAGATTTGGGTATGGAGGAAAATAGAGAGGGTTGTGTTTTCTGACACTTGGTGAGTTCCCTGGAACACCGGGGACACATATTCATGTATAAAAGACGTACAAAAGTGCATTTTGCATGATAGGTCCCCTTTAAGCCAAAATTAAATAAATGAATAAATACATAAATAATTAAATAAATACATATATATATATAAATATGCCTATGAAATACATTCTGAAATAAATAAATGAGGCAATAAATATGTATACATGTACATTTAAATACACATTTATTTATTTCATGGGACTTTTATTTCATAATAACACATTTATTTATTTCAGGGGACTTTTATTTAATAATGACACATTTATTTATTATAGGGGACTTGTATATCATAATGACACATTTATTTATTTCAGGGGACTTTTATTTCATAATGACACATTTCCATTTCTTATATGCAAATGAACGGGGCGTGGTTAGCTCACAGATCCAGACCAAAGCAACAGCACCACAACACTGACTCAATAGCTCTTGTTTCACACTCCAGTACTCTTAAGTGGTTTGCAAACTGCCAATAAACCAAACCGGTTCCGGTTCAAGAACCGTTCTTGTGCTTTCCTGGTGCTTAACTGGTTCTTCTCTGGTTCTGCCCCTTTTCCACCAAACCTGTTCCAGAGCCAGTTCCGGGCTACAGCCTGATTTAGCTCTGGTTCTTCCTGTTTCAGCCGCAGCGGAGCCGGCTCTAAACACCGAAAACCGGTTCTTAGCTGACCCCACTTGGCTGCCCGGCAAGAACAGAGAACCACGCTCACGTCGGAAGGGGGCGAGATTAACCTGAGCCATAATAACAGTTTATGGCGAGTACGGAAAATGAAAATTGTAACAAGCAGTAGCGCTGAGCAAAGTGACTAGAACGCAACCACAGACTTATAAACAAACACACTTTATAAAGTCAGGCAACACTAACCAGGCTTCGTGTGATTCTGTTTATTTGTATCTTACTTTGACCATCCGTTCTCTGTCATCGATCATTGTGGAGAGCAGGCAGACGTTTTGTTTGTTATTATAGCAGCTATCGGATGGAATCAATACATGGGCTGCACAGGTTGTCATGTCCGACTATCACAAGTAGAATCATAATGAAAAGGTCAAATGTGCCTGTAGAAAACGGCTTATGCCACAATAGGATAGCAACAAGTAGTCAAGATAGTCAGTTTAGCTTCTTTGCATAACTGCGGTCAACTCAGCCGTCTCTCGCGTTCGCTTGGTCAAATCAGCAGCTATTCATTTTTGAGTGCGCAATTAATAGCGCCTTTACGGTAATCGCTGTACAAGAGTAAAATAATGCATGTTTTTTTCTGCTTTATTTGCAATACAAGTCATTTAATAAAACTGACACTGTTTGACTCAGTCCTAGTTTGACTGCTACAATCAAATGAAGTAGGCTACTTTTACTGTGTACTTTTTGGGTAATACTCTCTCAAAGTCCTCCTGAGAACAAAATCATGCCACTTCTAGATAGATAGATAGATAGATAGATAGATAGATAGATAGTACTTTATTGATCCCAAATTGGGAAATTGTTGTTGTTACAGCAGCATAAAAGGCATTTTACAATAAAACAAAATATACAAGAATAGAAAGTAAAATAAAATATAAAATATACATGTCGAAATAGAAAATATACATGCAGATATTATATATATATATACAAATATATATATATATATATATTCAAAATATATGGAATATGGAGTATAAATATTGAACAGATTATAGAGTAAAATGTACAACGTGGTTTTATTTCTAGAGAAACTATGGAGCAGAGAGTTCTCTTCCAGCCAGAGGTGATTTGTTGTACAGTGTTATTGCAGTGGGCAGGAATGTTTTCCAGTATCTGTCCTTGTGACAGGGGAGCTGCAGCAGTCTGTTGGAGAAGGAGCTCCGTTGACTGTCCAGCTGCAGGTGGAGAGGATGGGTGGGGTTATCCATGATGGACAACAGCCTGTTCAGTGTCCTCCTCTCCACCACAGCTTCAAAGGGGTCCAGCTTGATGTCGATGACTGACCCGGCTTTCCTGATCAGTTTATTGATCCTGCTGGTGTCACCGGCTCTTATGCTGCCCCCCCAGCAGACCGCAGCAAAGAAGAGTGCACTAGCCACCACAGACTGATAGAAGATCTCCAGCATCTTGCTGCACACGTTGAAGGATCTCAGCTTCCTCAGAAAATAGAGTCTGCTCATCCCCTTCTTGTACACAGCGTCAGTGTTGATCCTCCAGTTCAGCCCATTGTCTAAGTGCACTCCCAGGTACTTGTAGACCTCCACAACTGCCACATCCTCTCCTAGAATGCACAGGGGCAGAGGAGGAGATGTCCTCTTCCTCCTGAAATCAATGACCATCTCTCTGGTCTTGGCCACATTCAGAAGCAGATGATTTCTTCCAGTCCACTCAACAAAATCACCCACCAGCGCTCTGTACTCCTCCTCCCGTCCATCCCTTATACACCCTACCACTGCAGAGTCATCCGAAAACTTCTGCAGGTGGCAGGACTCTGAGTTGTATTGAAAGTCAGAGGTGTATAAGGTGAACAGGAAAGGAGACAGCACAGTCCCCTGTGGGGCTCCAATACTACCAACCACCACATCAGACAGCACACTTCCCAGCCGGACGTACTGTGGTCTGTCCGTGAGGTAGTTGGTAATCCAGGAGATGGTGGACCCTCATAGCCTGCAGCTTGTCACTCAGTAGCCGAGGCTGGATCGTGTTGAATGCACTGGAGAAATCAAAAAAGGTGATTCTCACAGTGCAACCCGATCCATTCAGGTATGAGTGAGCACGCTGCAGCAGGTAAATAATGGCATCGTCCACCCCCAGGTGAGGCTGGTAGGCAAATTGCAGAGGGTCAAGGAATGATCTCACCTGCAGTCTGAGATGGGCCAAGACCAGTCTCTCAAGCACCTTCATCACATGAGATGTGAGTGCTACAGGGCGATAGTCATTGAGCCCAGAAGGAGTCGTCTTTTTAGGGACCGGAACAACGCAGGACGTCTTCCACAGCACCAGGATGGTCTCCAGGTGCAGGCTGAGGTTGTACAGGTGTTGGAGAACAGGAGACAGCTGGCGGGCACAGGACCCTGGGGCTGATACCATCAGGGCCAGCAGCCTTGCCTTGGTGGAGTTTTTCCATCTGTCTCTGGACCTGTCCTGTGCTCACAGTGAAGCGGGGGGGGGGGGGGGGCTTGATGGCAGGGGGGATAGAGGGGGTCTGAGGCAAGATGAGCAGAGGGGGGGGGGTCAGCGGCAATGTGAGCAGAGGGGGGGTGCAGAAGCCAGGCTGGGTGGTGGAGGAGAGGTGTGAAGTGGAGGTGGTGAGCAGAGGGGGGATGCTGACACCAGGCTGAGAGGAGGAGGTGAGGTGAGAAGTGGAGGTGGAGGAGACAGCAGCGGGCGGAGAGCTAAACCTATTGAAGAAGGTGTTCAGCTCGTTGGCCCTATCCAGGGTGCCCACAGTCAGTCTGTCTCTCCCTTTGAAGCCAGTGATAGCCTTCATCCCAGCCCAGACATCCCTGCTATTGTTCTGCTGGAGCTAAGGCGCCGTTTACACGAGGACAAAACTGCTTGTATCTGCATAGTTTCGCGTGCGTATAGCCCTATTATTTACACGATGCCGATAGAAACTGACCCCACAAACGATAACGGGTCCCAAGGTGGATAGATTTGCAAACGAAACGCTCTGGGGGGTCAACCGAGTCCGTGTAATCACAAAAAATAACGATAGCCCCGCCTTTCCCCACCTCTCCTGCTCACTGCTGTAGCATGGCTGTGTTAATTAAACGCACAAGGGGTTCTTGAATGAAATAATATTATAAAAGGCAAACCAGAATTGTTAACGCCCAATATACTCCTTAAACAAAATAAACAGAGTCAGATTTCATGCATTGATCCATTATATTGACAATTTTCCAGCCAAACAACACAAACAAAATTAAACAGTCCGCTCTGCGATACACCAAACTTGTCTTTACTGCCTAATCCAGGCCATTATTGTTCATTGCTCCTGCGCCCGTCGGCGGCAAAAAGAGAAATGTTTGTAGGCCTATTCAGGCTATAATCCACACAAAAAAAGGAAACACGAGGACCGGCGTGTCCCAGAGGAGCGATCTCACCCGGTGTTTGTAGAGAATATCTCTCTTTCTGAGCGCGTCCTCTCCACGGAGACGTGCTTCTTGGTCGGTCGATGCAATATCCACAGATTCGGTTTCTTTCAGTTAACTTCCCCGTTGCATTTATCCATATATTTACATGCTGAGGAAATGACTATATCCCGCTGAATACCAGCAATCGCCACACACACTTCCTCCTGTCAGTAGCTACTGCTAGTGCTACTGCTACTGACCATGCTACAGATGTTAGTGCAAAATCTACAGCTCCTCTACCACAACCATCAGCAACAAGTGGACATGGAGAATTACATGAACTACATGTTGCTAAATCCACCGCAGGGCATAAACAGAAGGGTAGCCATGGCAACATTGCTGCGGGGCTGCTTCGGAGTCTTCTTCGCTGCTTTTGGTGTATTTTGTGGCGGAAGTTACAGCGCCACTTACAGTCCCAGCATATGTACTACAGCGTTTCCAGCGGTCTCGTTTGAACAGACACGTTAAATGAAACAAATGCATGTGAACGGAAGACTTTTTTGAATACGCATACTGTGCATAAACGCAAACGTTCCCGTGTGCACAACGCCTAAGTCTCCAGCTTCTTCCTGTAGGAATCTCTGCCCCTCCTCAACTTGTCTCTCAGCCCATGCTGGATACTCTTCAGCAGTGATTTGTCCCCAGACTTAAAAGCTTCCTTTTACTTATTTAAAAGAGTTTTCAGGTCACCAGTAATCCAGGGTTTATTGTTGGGGAAACAGTTGACAGTTTTAGCCGGTAATATTGTTTGTTCACAGAAGTTGATGTATTCTGTGATGCAGTCAGTCATGTTATTGATGTCCTCTCCATGTGGCACACAGAGCACGTCCCAGTCAGTGGTCTCGAAGCAGTCCTGTAGAGCCTCATTAGCCCCTGGAGTCCATTTCCTCACAGTCCTGGTGGATACAGGCTGCCTCTGCACCAGAGGGACATATTTAGGAGCCAAGAAGACGAGGTTGTGGTCAGATCTGCCCAGGGGGGGGGGAGGGCAGTGGCACAATATGCATCCTTGGTATTAGCATTCTGCTATATTTGATGAGATAAAATGATTTTTTGCAACAAGTTCTACATGAAATTGATACTGTTGGACTCAGTACTACTTGGACTACTCCCACAAGTACAATCAAGTGTTTGAGTAATCCCCTGTCAAACTCCCCTCCTGAGTAGAATAATGCATGTTTTCTGCTATATTTAATAAGCGTTAAAAGCGTTCACAATACTGGGAGGCTGTGGCTCAGTGGATAGTGTGCTGGACTTCGAATCAGGGGAGGACACTTCACCCCAAATTGCTCCTGTGGGGATTGTCCACAGTATGTAAGTCGCTTTGGATAAAAGTGTCTAACAAATGACATGGAATGTAATGTAATGTACAGACAATAAATGGCCCAGATTTGTACACATCGAAATATTGTAGTGTGTTAGTGTTGCCTGACTTTATAAAGTGTGTTATTTTTTTATAAGTGTGTGGTTGCGTTCTAGTCACTTTGCTCAGCGCTACTGCTTGTTACAACTTTCATTTTCCGTACTCGCCATAAACTGTTATTATGGCTCAGGTTAATCTCGCCCCCTTCCGACGTGAGCGTGGTTCTCTGTTCTTGCCGGGCAGCCAAGTGGGGTCAGCTAAGAACCGGTGTTCGGTGTTTAGAGCCGGCTCCGCTGCGGCTGAAACAGGAAGAACCAGAGCTAAATCAGTCTCTCTCTCTCTCTCTCTCTCTCTCTCTCTCTCTCTCTCTCTCTCTCTCTCTCTCTCTCTCTCTCTCTCTCTCTCTCTCTCTCTCTCTCTCTCTCTCTCTCTCTCTCTCTCATTTTACGAAACGGAACAGACTGGAAACTGTAGATCCTGCTCAACAGGATGTATTTACCAGGGAGGGGGTGAGGTAATCAGGTAAACGGAGTGATACGAAGCGAGACGAAAAGCGACTTACATACTCAATACTGTGGGCAATCCCCACAGGAGCAATTTGGGTTGAAGTGTCTTGCCCAGGGACACAACGACATGCTGACTGCAGTGGGGTTTGAACCTGTGACCCCATACCAAGGCTCTATCCACTGCGCCACACGCCTCCGACATATCAGACAACAAACTTCCTGATGTTTTTTGTACAGTAGTTGTGGACTAGACAACATTATTTTGTTAAATAAAAACATGGTGATGTTTATACATGGTGATTACATACTACAATGGTGAATTATGTCCCAATATGTTCCACCACAACAGTTAGGCCGTGTAGTGGAAATGCGCCATTAGAGAGCTCTCTCCTGAAAGACTGAGCGGCTCTGATAACCTCAGCTCAGTGAGGTAAAGGCACACCTTTATATGATCATTATAGTTATAAAAAAATAAGAGAATAGATTTTCATCTATTCTCTTATAGTATAAAATACTATATGACAGTAAAAAAAAGTTGTTATTAATAAACAAGAATACAGTTTAAAAGGGGAGTGATTTATAAAATATCCATAAAGAAAAAGAAAATCTGCTTACAGTTCTGTTTCATATGGGTGTTGAGAGATGTATCCATAGATCTCTTCATGTTGCTCTCAAAGTGCACCAGATTGATGCTTTTAACTTCAATATTAAAAACAAAAATCTGGAAATTAAGCATCTTTCTCTCAAAGTTGCAGTAGATGAATGAAAAAACCCACAGAGCAAGCCTGAAAATCGACGACTTCAGAATCACACTTGAGTGAAGATAATAAAATATATTTTGACAAGTAATTCATCTCATTAAAATATCTAATGTTAGTAACTATTAAAGAAACAATGGGGACAATTCTGTTTTAATGTAGTTTTACCATTGTAACTGCTGTGCAGACATACTGATAAAATAGGGCTTCTATAATTACCTTAAATAAACTCACTAAGGCCCAAGCCCCACGGGAACGAAAACGGGTTGTATCCGCATATTTCTCTTGCGTATAGCCCTTTTTGCCACACAGGGCCGTAACGAAACGATAGAAACGGACACCGCAAACGACAACGGGTCCAAAGGTGGATAGATCTGGGAACGGAGCGCTCTGGGGGGGTCCAACGGCTCCGTGTGATCGCCTCTATACGATCATTTTGTGATAATGATGACGCAATAGCCCCGCCTCCCCCCACCTCTGCTGCTCACCCCCGCAAAAGTACACTGCACACTGAATTCAGATTATTTATCTTTCTCTCGATATGGACATAAACGCGAGTGAAGTCTAATCTGACAGGACGGAGACACGCAGCTCCTCCCGCTGTGATGCAGCGGGAGCAAAACACACACTTCAAGTCAGATCATCACCCTTAGCTATTTTAATTACCTCTCAAACTACCTAAACTAGTTATAAATATGTTTATTTTTACTGTCGGGTCACTCATTACTGGATCAGCTGCTGCATGAGACAGACACTGACGCTGTCAGAAGAGAGTAAAAAGAGAGGACAGGCTCTGTGTGTTTTATTATTATATATAGTTGTTATTCATTTGTTTTAAAGCTTAATAAATAACAAAGAAGACCTTTGATCGGCACTTTTATAATTTTGTCCGGAAGATTTAAGCTTTTACACACGTTGACCGGCGAAAAACTCTGCCCGGTTCCCTCGGCCCCCACCGCGGTGAATAAACAGAAGTGCAGCCATGACAACCATTCTTCTTCGCTGCTTTTGTGGAGGAAGTTGCTGCTTTTGTGGAGGAAGTTACAGCGCCACGTACAGGCTCGGCATATGTACTGCAGCTTTTCCAGCGGTTGGATCTAAACGGAGCTGTCTCTTGTGAACAGATACTATCCGGTGTATATTGCGTGTGGACGGAAGCTTTTTGGCGATTGCGTTTGCATTAATCCTATGCGTTTTGCCGTATGCGTTCCCGTGGGGCACCAGCCTAAGAGGAAGTAAAGTCCCCTGGTTTGTGACAAGATGTGAAGTGAACAGATAGTCACTCGGAGGGGGGTACTATTTATTTTCAAATGCATATAGCCTATGCAACCCATTTACATGTACACGTCAATAATTTGAATTTGAATAGACTTGGTCACTCATTTTTAATCACACACGTCTCCCCGTCCCGAAAATAATAAAACACTTCACTGAACATAAAAACATAAAAGTCAACTTTTATGTTGACTTTGTGACTTTTATGTTGAGTGTCACTTGCAATGACTTTATTTATATAGCACATTTCTAAACGATTTTTGGTCGAGCCAAAGTGCTGTACATATAATAAAAATACTCTACAGTAAAGACACTTTACAGCAAATACAACAGCACAGTTTGTGCAGAATATCAGTATGAGAAAACGACACCCTCTGTCCTTAGACCCTCACATCGTACAAGGAAAAAGTTCCGGAGAAAAACCCACAGTTTAAAGGGAAAAATGGGAGAAACCTCAGGGAGAGCAACAGAGGAGGGATCCCTCTCCCAGGACGGACAGAATATCAATATTATTATGAATATGGATAGTGGCTGTGGCTGATGGGCCATTAGGTGTGGCCCATCAGCTGAGAGTTGCCGTTTCATTCAGACTGTTTAAAAAACGGTAACAACGGACTATTTTTCTTAGCGGATGCATGTCAATTTCAATCAATACATACAACTATTTTTTAAATCAATAAAAACATTTTCTAAATCCATAAAAGCATTTCAATTCATATTGGGTGTCATGTCGTTACTTTGTTGAGAATGTGGCCATGTAATAAGCGGAATAATGTGCAGCGACTTGGTCATTATGGGGAAAATAACACCCTTCAGGCAGATCAGGATCCCTCCGCTACGCGTCGAGATCCTGATCTGCCTGACGAGGCTCCATTAAAATATAAATATTTTAGTGAATTACTGAGTTTAGGCACGTTAATAACGTTTTAATGAAGTTGAATACAGTATATTCATATTTGTCAGTGCTTTCATGTAAATTCGGCAAACATAAACATAAATGATCGTGGTGAAGTTGATGATTAAATTAGGATTAAAAATCGAGAGCCGGGCTGCATTTCCTCCCGTTCGTTTTTGGAGCCGGTGGGCTTCCTGATGTTTTTTGTACAGTAGTTGTGGACTAAACAACATTATTTTGTTAAATAAAAACATGGTGATGTTTTGTAAATGATTACATGTCTCTTATTTAGCACAGAGTATGATCCTATCCGTGACATATGGATCTTAACAATGATCCGCTATACAGTAGTACCAGACATCGACCGTACTGTATCAGACTTTATTTCACATGAGCTCCAGTGTGGAACCCCACTGCACCCCCTGGTGGATCAATGATCCATTGCAGCTGGCTTCATTATAATTACATTTATTTATCAAGGGGGCGGTCTCAAGTCACGCTGGAGGTTTTCCTTTGAGCGAGGGCAGACCCCGTGCCGGCCACGGCCCTCGCGTTTCAAACTGTCCGAAATTAGGTGCTACATCTGTAAATCCAAAATATTCCCACACCGGAGATGTGGAATTCCTAACCAATTACATTTAACTTCAAATTGCCATTTTCACACGTTGTCTCCTGCTTGTCTCTACATTATTAATTTAGTTAATTAGTGTCCTGACCTGGCTGTGTGTGAGCCCCGCCCCTCACAGCGCGCCGGTCCGGTAGAGTGGCCGGCAGCCACAGTGCGCCTGGCTAAAATGCTGGTCACATCCTTATGTAAACAAACACGCACGTAAAAGGCAATTTATCGAGGTCAGAAAAGTTATCGAGTTCATTTTTATTTATCGTATGATAAGTCAATTAATTGCTTATCGCGACAGGCCTACCTATTGTTAGCAATACCGGTTGATAACTAGGCTTTATTTTGTATTTTGTGAATACAAACAACATATGGAAGATGAGCAATCTCATATGTAAAGTTGATTTAATGTGAAACAAATAATACAGAAGAGATCAAAATGTTATATTATCAAAGTGTTAATGTTCATATGCGGAGACTCCAATTTTGAATGATCATCCCGGGTATGGCAAGGTATCTCTGAGTTTCCAAGTAGGAATTCCGACCTCAGGGGGCATTCCAGTGGAAATTTCTGACCGGGAACTCAGAACCTCCCACTTCACAGTACTACTGGAACGCACCATAAGAACTCCACCTAGGTTCTTTATAGATTAAGCCCCTTAATCTTGCTCTTAACCTGTAACCTTTTTTTTCACGAAACTGTGTCTCAGGGCTTCTTAACATTTAATAACCTATTCATGTGTCATACCCACTTAACGGGAAGAAACTCAGCTAACTGATGATATGAACCATGTTTACCGAAACAAAACACAAATCTCACAAGAAGCGTCTAAATGAGCCCTGAGTGAAAAAATGCTAACACACTTAGCACAGAACTCACGGTAGAAATCAGCTAGCAAACTGAGATTCCACATAATCTAGGGGTATTAGTATCATCACTGAGCGATCAAAACTCGCGGCAGGGGAAGCAAACCCAGACATCACACAACGTAGCTTTACGGAGCAAAAACGGAAAATAAATCTTACCGTTGCTGTTTTTCTGATCAACAGTTGTGTTCAATGGCATTAAAACGATAAAAACGCTGCTGAAGGTTAATCCAATGTGTCTGTGTCACTTTGAAATGATTACTGATAATCCATCATTCAATTTTTGTCAAAAACGGAGATTTCATATTAGCTGTTATTAGCACTATTAGAGCTACAACCCAGCTTCCGGTTTTGGGCATTCTGGCTACGCATCACTCATTCACCAATGGGTAATGTTTAGATGGATTTTAGGAACTTCCCTCTCGATTCTATTGGCTCTCACGGTTAAAAATAGGTGTCAATCATCAAAATCGACCGAGGGGGGCTAGAGATATGGAAAATCCACCCAAATGACCCCAGAAGTGGTTTCTTTTTTGTAAATTTCTCTAAAAAGGTCAAATGTCACTTGTTTTGATCAATCTTGATACAGGGTACTTATTATATGTTATAGTTTGAATTCCTAAAGCTTTTAGTCTACTATCCCATCATTCAAGGGTGGTTTTCACTATAAGTAATGTTTTTTTTGGACGGACACGATAATTTAAATTCTTTTACTATGTTCAATCTGAATTTACTTTAAAATAAAAAAATTCTATATTGATTCTGACTTTTCTACATCCAACTCACAGGTTTATCAAAGATTATTAATTTACCCCTTTTAGAAGGGAAGATATTCATTTGTTTTGGGAATGCCATTTTCGAGCCTGAGACCTGAAAAACAGGCTCAGGGGTTAACAGGTTAAAGAGCACCAGATGATTCACTTTATTTTAATGTGCAAACTTTGTACACACTTTTCCACCAGATGAACATGCCCCGAGACGCCTCAGGGGCTTTGCAGTTCACCCATCACATAATCCTGAGGGAAACAATAGCCGCTTTCACACCAAGTACTTTGCCGTACTTAGTTCCCAGCACTTAGTTCCCCCATGGAACTAAAGAGCAGATCGCGTTCACACCGGAATAACAAAACTTTTCAGAGTTTTACCGGGCGTGGTTTGCAATTCGCCCAGCCAATCAGAAATTTGAACTTTTTTCTCCCCAGGAAAGTACCTGGTCTCTAGCAGGGACTGAAAAGGGGGGAAAAGTTCTCATGAACTAAGTTCTCTTTTTGGTGTGAACTTAAAATCCCACGAACTATCGGAACTAAAAGGGAAAAGTACGGGGAAAAGTACTCCGGTGTGAAAGCGCCTATTGTTCAAAGTAGTGCAATATGAACTGAAGCTTGCTATTGAAAAAGCAGCATGATTATCACGAAGGATATCACACTTCAGGGTGTTAATTAAATGAAAAATGTGTCAGACAGGTTCAGATGAGCTCACGAGAATTTCAAAAAGAGACACACACACACACACACACGCACACACTCACACACTGTCTGTCAGACCTTAGTCCTGACAATTGTGTCAATAAAACGCATAAACTTGGCGGATTGTCCGTCAGCTTTGGTTGGTTTGTTATTATTCAAATTGATGTCTGTATACCTTCTCTGTATATTTTTGATAAGCCCGTCTAGATATTTTGTGTTACTTTGTATTGTAGTCGTCAATTGTTGACGATGCTGGAATTTCCTTCAGGATATAGCATATGTCACTTGTAAAGTTATAACCCTCTGACCTCCTATCTAACAACTTAAAAGTCCACATAAGAACTAAACTAACGATAGCAGCCTCACGATAATTATCTTGTTTCCCGTCTTGTACTAGGTTATGCCTTCCTTAATTCAAACACACAGTAGTTGTTTTTGTTGCTGGAGCCCACAGAGTTAGTTTCTGACTGTTTATCTGATCCCTTCAGTCTCCTGTGCTAAAGACCCAGACAATCACCATCTCAGACGTCACCAACTCCCTGAGAGGAACTGTGACCTACACGGACATGCCCTTAGTTCACACTGAGACCAAGACCATCACATACGAGTCAGCACAGGTGAGAGGGATTCTGGGAATGGCTAACAAAATTGTAGCATTTTGACTCGTCGTTATGAAATGCAATATAAAGTCTTGTCTTGTGTGCAATGAAGTTATTTTTGGATATTTGCCTGTACACATGTTAACTTATGGTAACTGTAGAAGACCTCTTCTAATCAATTTGTTGAAAGCAGGCTAAGCCTTTTATAAGGCTAGGACATAACACCTTTTTAAATCCATGGCTCCTTTTAGGTATTAAGAAATGCTCATCCATCATGTCCAAAGATATACTCACAATGGCCCTAGTCTTCACACATTGGGCGGCTGTGGCTCAGGAGGTATAGAGTGATGCAGTTAATACATATCTTTGTAGGCCAACCCTGAAGTCAGCGTCGCATATTCTCTCTTGAAAAAAAGCAATGAGAGTAAACAACTCAAAACTTGTTTATTTTACCCTAGTCTCGAACATTTTTTTAACGTGTTTGTAGTTAGATGACTGAAATAAGGTCCCAAGTCATTTACGGGGTTTTAGGACTCATTTCTGCACCACTCTATTGGGGAGTCATCCACTGACCTCAGGGTTTGGTGGTTCGATCCCCTGCCCCTCCTGTGTCTGACAAGCTTTTTTGCTTATTTGGTGATACTGATATACCTTTAAATAATGTTTTTAATTTGTGACATAAAACAAAACATCTTAAACATTTAAGTATTTTAAACAAAAGCTATTGTACATAACCTACATGAATTAGAAACAATATAATTGAAATACAAAATGCCTTAGTAAATATTGATAGATAAACCCATTTAAAGGTAGGGTAGGTTAGTTTGAGAAACCGGCTCGAGATACACTTTTTGTTATATTCCATGGAATGCTCTTAACATCCCGATAGCAATGAATATCTTAAGTGCTTTGACAAAAAATCCATACAAAAATGTCATCTGTGGAAGCCGTAATACTGTAAAAAGCACGACCAATCATTTTAGCTGGCCCGGCTAAAATAACTGGATGGCCTACCTGCCTGTCAGCCTTCCATCTGTGCACAAACTTATCTCGTGCCCTCATTGGTCATGTGCGCGTTTGTGTGTGATGGAGGAGGAGCTGATTTTTTCCGGTTGTGTATTTTCAAATTCTAGCGCACTCGAGCTGGTTTCTCCAAAATTACCGACCCCACCTTTAATGTCTGCTTGATTTTGATTCATAACGAAACAGTCTAATTTCAGTAACCAGCTCAACATCATACTAGGATTAAAATATCTTTAACAATATTACAGATAACACTCATTGATATTTGAGTATGTTGAAATTAACTCATTTGAGGTCTTGTGTAACACTTCGAAGGTGTCTCTCCCACAGCCAGTGGACTGCCCGGCAGAGAGGGACTCAGGAGTGCTGCTGAGTGCCCAGACCATCACCTCAGAGACCGTCAGCACCACCACCACCACCCAGATCACCAAGGTCTGCTCATACGGCCATTTACACCCTGCTGTCATACACTACCCTACTCATCCCGTCTTCATCACTTTTGCCAGTGGTAGTGACCCTTCACAACAGACTCTCTAACTGCTCCTGTCGGGTTCGTTTCTCCCCCCTTATTTTGGTTTCTCCAGTCAAATTTGAGCGGTCTGTTTTAACTGCTCTTAGATAACACAAAAACCATCAGTCATCACCAAATGTTATTTAAAACCCCTTTAAGCTTTACAGAATGTATCAGACTGCTGGTTTACATGAATAATTGCAGTGAATATACAAAGAATACGCTGAAAATGTATTCCAAAATTAGCATGGTTAATGATTTGTGCGTGTTTACTATCTGATGGATAAACATAATTTACGTTGACTAAACCACTCAATATTCAATGAAATTGGTGATTCAAATGCTTACTGTGGAGGATATCATAAGGCCTTGAGGCAATCAAATGTAAAACACAGTATTTATGATGGATCAAAGAAGTACATTTGTTTGACCTGAACACGACAGGAGGGTTAAGCAGCTGTTGGGGAGTGACTGTATTTGTCCCGCCACGTCTTTTCATCATCATCAGAAACATGAACATGATTAAGATAAAGATCACTTCATCAATCCCAGAGGGGAAATTCAGTTTCAGTTCACTCAGGTGTTATTTTACAATGACACACATACATATACAGAACCTATAGACATGCACTAAAAGAGAAGTTTAAGAGCGAAAAGGCTGCCAGTGTTCCAGTGCCAGGGAGCAAGTGGGGGTTTTAGTGCCTTGCTCAAGGAATCCACAGCAAACTGGCGAACTGGCAACTGTCCAGCTTCCAGTCCTCACTATTTTGGTCCTTGAACCAGCGTCCCTTTGGTTTTACTGTTTTCTACAGTGAAGAGAGAAACAACATTTTATTTTAGCTATATTTATTTTATTTTTAAAGTATTACATTTGAACCAGAACTACAGTTATTGAATGGCTGTTAATTATCAACAAAATAACTTATTGTTACAGTATGAATTTTATTAATTAGGATCATTTGGAAATGTACAGTAGAAGATACACATTTGGCTTTATTTCTGGACAGACAAACCCAGTCATGTGATATAAACACAACGTTGCTAGATTAGAAGGCAACACAGTTAACTGGTGCAGCAGCAGTAGAAGCTCATTGAGGCCATTCAGGTTCATTTACACCTCAAGCATCCAAGCTCACTCCATCCTCTGAGTCAGAACTCACACAAATATGAACACAAAGTAGTATGGCAATACAGCTTCTTAATAATCATAGTAAAGAAAATGTCAGAAATGACTTGACAGTCATAACACTTGAAATGGAAGTAATCCAGTATGTTTATCCATAGGTGCAATGCAAAGATGAACTGCTAATTCAGAGTCATTTCAATGGTACCAATGTTGCCAAAATGTAAACAAATGTAGGCTCAAGTTGTTGCCAACACTGTAACACTCAACCCATGGCAACATTGTACCTCTTGTTTACATCCACCAAAGCAAGAGTTAGTGAATTAAATGTAGTCGTCATTATTGATGCCCATAGTGTGTCCGGTCTAAAATATATCATTACCATAAAGAGGTTTGCTCGGATCCCCTTTACCACCGGTCGATACTACATGAACATAGAAATGTTTCAATATGCATTATATAAATGACGTAATTAAAAATGTGTTGATTAATATCTAAAATGACGACTTTGGAGAATATTCAAGGCAACTATTCCCTCTCTAGCTCTTCAAAGTGCTATTACTGTTCATGTTTCAAAAGACAACAAAGATGACTGATTCAGAACCTGCTTAGGGTTAGGGTTTGTTAGTCAGTCCACTTTTCTGCCAACAGAATGCGCTCTTGCTTTTACTTGGCAGGCTCTCCCTTGCTGCAGCAAAATCAACCCATTCACTTATGCTATATTTCACCAATAGGCAAATAAGCATATGACATCATTTAAAGACGTGTAGCATCTATTGGAGCTTAATTTAGCTACTTTTATTTTGGAAAAGAGTGGGCAACACTGCACAGTAAACCATTTTCCCCGAAATAATATTTACTAAGAACTTAAATTGATACTCGTTGTTAACTGGGGATAGCCCACAATAACTACAGAGGACAACAAAAGCACTACCTTTCTTCCTGTTGTGGCTGCATATTGCACTTCCTTTCTATGTAGAGCCTTTATTTTACCAGGAGAATATACCTTGTGGCACACTGAATTGGTTTCCAATCTAAACATATATGGTTTCATTTTCGTGAATCAAAGTAAACTACACTCCATTATTTTATTGTAGTGGACATTTTACTTTAATGTATTATATTTTATCTTTTTATTGCACATTCTTACTTCTAATGTTCGATTTAAAGGGGACCTATCATGCAAAATGCACTTTTTGATGTCTTTTATACATAAACATGTGTCCCCGGTGTGTCAGGGAACTCACGCAGCATCAGAAAATAAAACCCTCTCTTTTCCTCTGTACCCAAATCTCTAAAAACGGGGCTACAACGGAGCTGATCCAGATTTGCGTCCGATATGATGTAATATCAGAAATGTAGGCTGGCTTTACACCCACGGCCCTATCAGAAAGTTGCTATCAGAAACAATGCCCGACTGTTTTGGACGTAATATGATCGGTGCATGTTTACATTAGCATGGCTAACACTCAGAGCTAACCTGTACTGCACAGAGCATGTGTGTGAAGAAGCAAGAAATAAAAAGGAACTCACCTTGTGGTATAACCGGCAAGAGAGAAAGCCTTTGAGCTCCATACTGTTTCAGAAACAATCCTTGATAATCCATGATATGGCGTTTCATCACCGCAGTAGCTGCCGGTAGAATCTCCCGCATGAGCTCAGCTCATTTAAAGCTTTATACCCCAAATCAGCACTCACTATATCTGAGACCTATGCTATTGCCTAAAAATAGCATGATAGGTCCACTGTAATATTTTATTCTAATGATCTTGAACAACTTTCACGAAAACTAATTTGCCCGAGCATAATCAAAGTATTTCTGATTCTGATTTACCTAAAAATGTGCACTCTCACACTCAGAAATAATACATGCTTAAACTTTTAATGTGTGCATGTCTTGCATACTGTAAATCTGTGTTTCTTTGCATCCTCCTCCCTGGATCCACTTTATTTCTAACCTCCATCAAAGAAGGACACCTCCCTTACTGACATCAATGTGTGTCTGACCTTCTTATCACTGCAGATTGTGTTGTCATCCAGATTTTGGAGGGGTAATAATAATGGAATTTTGTTTTCGTATGTTTTTCCTCGCTTATATTTGCGCCTGTGTCATGTGTCTGTAGACGGTGAAAGGAGGGATCTCTGAGACTCGCATTGAGAAGAGAATAGTCATCACTGGAGACACTGAAATTGATCATGACAAGGTGAGGAACTGATGAGAGAAGATGATTATTGGTTTACGCTCACTGTTCACAATGAATTATGTTGTAATAATGCCGTTTTCCTCAAAGCTCTTGCAAAAGCAGCTCATTTCATTATGTGTTGCAATGGCTGAAATATGAAGCTGGATTTATATTAAGGCTTTAATTCCCTCATAAAGCAATTGTGTCCAAGTTAATCAGATTGTCGAAATGTAAATCATTAATGGTGTTTTTATCTTCTACTTTGTGTTCTGTCCTTTATCACCACTCAGGCTCTGGCTCAGGCCATAAAGGAGGCTAAAGAGCAGCACCCAGACATGTCTGTTACCAAAGTGGTAGTTCACCAGGAGACAGAGATCAGCCCGGAGTAAGACAAACTCATCCTTTGGAAGGTGAGTTCAAACCACACACCCACCTGCAGTACACCCACCCTTTACCATCCATTCTGTGGTTTGAATGGAAGTGGTGACACTTATAAATCCTTTTCTGCTAATGCAAATAATCCGTACATCATATTTCCTTACTAAATGAAAATAGTATATAATGTGGACAGTATTATACAAAAAATTGGTACAAAAATAGTACAAATGATCTTGTCCTGATTTCCATTTGTCTTTAAAAGGAGGCGTAGAAATATAGTTTATGGAGGTGTCTCTTTTTGATCTGGGTTTTACTAGAGTTGATCTGATATAGAAGGCACAAACAAATGGCTTGTAACACCATACCAAGTACCGTACTGATTGGAGTAGTAAGATAAATGTTCCAATTGGGCCCATAATAAAAACGTTACTACTAAACAGGCTTTACAAATGTTCAATAATATTAAATGTAATTGGGTAGATTTTAGGATGTTAAAGAGTTGTGTTTTTGTCTAGAAAAGATGAGAGATAGATCAAGCAGTGCAAAAAAAGATTTTTCTAAATGACATTTTCTAATAAAATACCGGTATGCACGGGACAACCGCTGCATGACATTGTTCGCCATTCTGATTAAATTCATGCGGCCCCAAACTGATTACCTGAGCGTTTTACAAATTTCAGAAAGGGGACTTTGATTTGTGAAAATGTTCCAGCCATTATAAAATGTGAGTCCCTCCCAATGACAAAGGTCCAACAACCTGTGAGAGCCCAATCATATCTGCCCTTAGCCAATAACAGTGCAAACAGGATTCAGCCTCCATGATCCACGAAGTTTATTTCAAACTTTTGATTGGCATTTGGCTGTAATACCAGCAGAATCAGCTTAATAAGATGTCATTTCATATTTTCATCTATCGCCTACTCTGCCATGAGCTGCTGGTCCTGATGCTTAGTGCTAAAGATTATTGTGTCATAATTGTACGGTTATATTTCAAGTTTTTCTCATAGTTCAACCTATCAAATTCAGATTGCTCGGTATCATTCATGTTTAAATCTTAATGAACTGATAGAGATCCAGCTGCAGCTTGAAGGCAGAGTTGTGGAAGTTCAGTGCCAGCCCCGTCAGGGAGTGTGTGAGGAGCTGCTGTCTTTGTGCTTCACACTCTGAAGACACACACTTGCAAATTCATTGAAAACAGCAGCGCTCATTTAGGAACCCCCACTCTTTAAATAGATCTGTGTGGTAACAGTTTGTTGTTTTAAGATGAAACGAGGTGCCCTGGCTGCATGACGTTTCACATTAATGGTGCCCATGTGGCTTTAATGTGACCTTGTTTATGTGATTTAATGGGTCCAGGCTGGGGTCGGGTGCCGTTTAGTCTGTTGACAGGCTGGCATGTAAGCACAACCCCCCCATTCCAGGCTTGGGCCGTGTTCAAGAGCCCTCAGTGCTGTCTGCTGTCTGACAGGCCAGGAAGGCATGGTGATGAGCAAATCTGCCAAAGTAGAAGTAGGAAAACTGTCTTTGGGGTTTTTTCCTTTCCTGTAGTGTTTTGAATAGGTTTGGGTGCATGTACATGGTCTGCAAAGGCTAAAATCCCTTCAAGTGGGAGTTTCTTTGATTGGTTAGCTGGCTTGCTCCGTTGTGATTGGTCAACCGCTTAGAGATGTCCCTACCCTTAGTCTATCACGTACAATGTGTTAGAGCGCTAGGCGATGGAAGAGAAACTCCCTCTGGAGGGAACACAGGGATTTTAGCCTTTGCAGACCATTGACATACACACAAACCTATAGAACACACTATAGGGAAGGGAGATCCACAAAAAGCAGAATAGGGCCTCTTTAAAGTACCGTATAAACAATTATAGCAGAGTGTACACGTTTTTTTTTTCATGGCTTTTATTTGTTTGCACTTTACAAAACCCCAGCTAGTATTTGAGGGTCACAAAAGTACCTGATTATATTTCAGACTTCACTGCAACCATCATTATCATCCTTTGTAGTTGTACAATTTCAGACTTGATCTGGCATATTATTATAGTATAATTTTATCAGAACATCGAATCGTATCGTACCATTTCAACAACAAACCTTGCTCGATTTCTTCTTGATATTTAACATTTTATTTTGACCTGACTTGCCCACCTTGGGTGTGTTGCTGTTTCTTTCTTTCTGCACATGTTGTTTTGCTGGTGAGATCTGAGAAACCCACTGATAATGTCTTTCTCTTCTTTCCTATCTCCATGTCTATTTCTCTTCATCTGCCATTCCTTGAACCACACCTCAGTTCTCTCAGCTGCCCCTTCTCCCCCCCTTACTTGTGTCTCCATCACACCATTTTAGTGCTGCACCACTGGCCGTCACACCCAACTGCACTGCCTTTCCACCTGAACCCCAAGACCCCATCAGAGGGAACCAGTTTCCTATTTGAACTATGAACTTTAACCTCCATGAGTATGGCTTGAAGGATACCGAGTCGCCAGAATATCCCCAAGAACCTCCCAGTATTCCCCACAATCCTATCTTGTTCCACTAAAAATCAACCTCTGGACTTATGAAAAAGAAAATAACTTTTTTAAAAGAGAAAAAATTAAATTAAGTACAACATTCGTGGATTCTATCCTCTCCAATTTGTCTGGAGGAAAGTTTTCAAGGGCATTTGGTCTTTTAATCTTGAGATTACTGGTACTTTATTTTTCTACAGCTTTTCTTACCATCAGAATTGGTTATCAATAACTTCGAGGTCAAGTGTTTTTTAACATAGTGTCCCCAACAGCATCGACAAAGGGATTGTGGGTGATTTTTCTCGGAATGTACTCGTTGGGACTCAAGGGTTCCTCGTAAATGTTGGCCTGAGTTTGGTGTCATTTCCTGTGCAGTAAATATCTTATTTTCCCTCTCAATGTGAACAAATATTTTTTCAATTTCTGTAAAAATAAAAAAAAGGATTAATTTATCAAACCACGGGGGCAATTCCTCCTTTCACTTTATTTAAAGTCGATGATTTGTTGGGTGGTCTTTTCACGTTTTTATTGTTTTAGTTGTTCTTGTTGTGGTCATAGTGCTTGTGTCACTAGAGCGGGTCTATATCAGGACCGAGGAGACAGAGTACTGAAATTACCTTTACTTTATTTATTCCCGCCTCTCTTCTCTTTTTGTGTTTTAGATCTACTCAATGCAGTTGTATGTAACGTCATGGTTTTGTATTTATAGCATTTCAGTCACCACATTAATTATTAGTCATTTCTACTGAGCATGACATCAGCATATTTCTGCATATGTTTCACATTTCTACTTTTCTACCAAATGGGCAGTGTGTAGTCATCCAGAGAGGGAAGTCAAATGGATGCAAACATGGCAGAGGGTAATTACAGTTTACCGTCCGCTTGATTGGTTAAAAGCCGTTGAAAAGTGAAGAGACGAGCACTCTGGATGATATTTCCCTCATTGAAAATTTGATTTGATCGTCTCGCTCTTTTCAATCATCTCTTTAACGCCTATTATTTAATTAAAACCTCATTAAGGCAATACTCCAATTATTGCATCTATCACATCAATGCATTATGGAGGGTTGATGTGCTTAATTGCACTCATTAATTACACCAGTTACAGACAGCAAGTTTGAAAGGATAATTCCAGTCAAGTTGCAGTTTATTTAAATGATTTTCAGTTATGAAAACATTAGACTCATTTCCATATTTTAGGAGTTTGTGGAACCCGATCCTGGTCTGTGTTAGGAATGTTCAACAGCTTAAAATGATGACTAAAACATAGTTTTCAACATCATCTTGGTTGACTTTTCAAATCTGTCCAGGGACTACAGATGAAAAATAGCCTCTTGGCTAACTCTGGCACATTTACAGAAATGTTCATTAATGTGCACTGTCCCTGTTAAATAAATGAATGAATAAATAAATAAAATAAATAAATCTTCAATAACCCATGATATACATCAGCCACTATGGTTAGAGAGGGCTTTTTTATTTTGTTGCATATGTTGCTCTAAAAATGACCATAGTGGATTTGACTCACTCAAGTTAAATCTGCTGTCCACTAACTCACAGTGCTGTATGATATCAAAGTACATTTAACTCAGGAAGTTCATACAGTCATCAGAATAGCCATTGAGGATAGTCAAAAAAGATTTGGGGGAAAATTGAAAAGATTCAAGGTTAAAACTAGGTAACAAAATGTAAGTGTCAATGTTAAAAACATGATTTTCCAGTGAGAGAGGGTTTAGTCAGTCTTTTAGAGAGCTGCAAGATCTGTCTTTCAACAGATACCTTTGTACATGAACAAAAAAGTTAAAATTCACACATATAACATACGTAATTGTCTTTCAATAGAGTCAGAGATATTGCGATAAGAGATAAGCATGTGAGATGTAAAATAATGTATCATCTGCATACAAAAATCAATGTGGATGGCAGAGAGGATATTTTCTTTTCTTCCTGAGAGGTTGTTAAAAATCTTGAAACAGACTTTTCTTTTGAACCTTAAATATGTTGTTCTATTCGACTCACTATGAGAATCAGTGTCAAATGTTAAATAGAAATGTGAAGCTCAATGTTGGAAACATTGTAACAGGACTGTATATTTTTTTACAACCAATGTAGCCGGTAACCCATCATAATCTATCAAACTATTACTTTTACCTTGTTAGTGTATATCTTGGCATATTGATTTATGGAAGCACGCTGTAACATAACTGTGTTTATATGAAAACAATTCATATAGTTCCCCTCCTTCTTACTACACACTGCCTATTCAGTTTGGACAAATATTTAATATGACACATGTATTTTATATTTTGTCAATTTTTAAACATGATGCTTTTTAAGAATTCTGTACAGCTGACATGTTGTAGTTGTTTCACTGTGCTGTCCTATCGATCATGGCACTCTCTTTTTCTCTTAGGAAACTAACAAGCCAACATTTCTATGTTCTTTCTTAACTGTGATCCCTTCACAGGAAGACGTAATAAAGAGCAACGTGCACAGAATAAACACAAAGTAGACATTGTATTTGAATCTCTGTTTGAGCCTTTGTTTCCAGTCTTGATTATTATGTGTTGAATGTATGACAGAATTGTTGGTTATATTGATACGAAACATAAAGAAGATGATCATTTGCAAAAGTTGAAATACTTTAATTTACACTGACATTTCCAGAAATGTTATAATCACAAATCTTGCGTCAAAATTAGCGAAAGACAAAAATATCGTAATTGACCTGCTTTCCCTGCCTCCTGTCCTCCACTACAGACAACATTTGGACTTACGCTGGATTTTGTCACTTGAAAAATGTACCAAGGACCCTCAACAAACATCGACAACTTACATTCAGAGCCAAATTGCTTTGAAAACGTTTGAAACTTCAAGGATATCTGGCTTTGAATTAACGACATCCACAATACTAAGGGAAAGGAAAATCATGAGATTTTTGAAAGACCTTATTAATGGGACATGCTAGCCAAACAGGAGTTAGCATTTTGTCAATTGCTCTGATCGAGGAACTACAGTATGTGCTGTCATATCAATCCTCAGAATGAAGTCATGTCAATTTAACATTAGCTGTGACCAATAAATATCAGTTTTCATCTATCAGAAAACACCATGGAGTACTTATTGGATATTAATTTTGTGGAGAGCACTAAACTTTGGATTCAAGATGGCTAGGAGGGAACACTAAAGGAACAGCAGAAGAAGACAGACAGGAAGTAAACACTAAATGGAAACAGCAGGGTTGCGGTCGAATAGTCCAAAAATCAGCTCCTATCGTCTAACCCTATCGTCTATTCCTTGACCTCTGAGTGAAACGTCACGGGGTTAAGGGATAGTGGATAGGAGAATTCAAAAGGACTTAGGAGAAGAGACTGCGGTACTTTAGAGAATCGACTGCACTTTCACTATCCAACGTGTTTATGATGCGCCAGCGGAGGTCATAAATGTGCGCCTGCTGCTGTGGGGAAACTATGGAAACTACAGTTTTCTATACAGCGGACTACAACATGGATGTTTAATAAGAACAAGGGACTACTGTAAACTCATCTAGAGACTCTGCACCGTGCTCTGATGCTGTTGTTTTATGCTTTATGAACGGGGACAACAGAGAAACATATTCTTCATGACCAAAGTTGGAATTGAAATAAAAAAGGAAAGTGAAACTTATGCTCGTCACCCTCTCCCTCCGGTCCACATTAATACAAATGATCCCAATACGTATGATTGTATGAAAAGATCTTAAAATCAATACAAATGTATTTATTATAAACGTTAGTCCTTAACATCTATCACTGTGTATATCACCATTCAAACATATTTTAAAAGTTGAACAAACCCCACACAGCTCAGTAAAGACTGTGAAATGTTGACTTTATTTGATCATTTCAGTAAAAACTAACGTTCATATTTCTCTTTTTGATTATAATACTGATGAACGTTCAAAACAAAGCACTTTGGCAAGTTACCACATACGTTTTAAAAAGCTTAATAAGCACCGTAACTTTCATGATATAATTTCTCGTTCATAATCGGTTGTTTCCGTGAACAGCCGACTGTTGTGTGACGGCAAATGCTGCAGCTGCAAGGCATTGTGGGGCAGCATTTTCTCCTCTCCTTTCGGTTAGGGAGGTCCAGTGGTTCCTAAGCTAAAGGAGGTTATAAAGGAAGTTTGAAACCTCCTTTCCTTTCATTTAGAGAATTGGAACGGCACTTATCATGGCTGCCACTGAGGGACTTCCGGGTAATTTCACTCCGTTAGGAAGGTTCCTAAGCTAAATGGACTATTCGACCGCAACCCAGATTAAGTCAGACAGGAAGTAAACACTAAAGGGAACAGCAGAAGAAGACAGACAGGAAGTAAACACTAAAGGGAACAGCAGAAGAAGACAGACAGGAAGTAAACACTAAAGCCCCTGTCACACTGTCCCGAAATGTACACTAGATCAGTGGTTCTCAACTGGTGGGTCGCGACCCAAAAGTGGGTCGCGGACCCGTTTCGAGTGGGTCGCGGATGTGTGAGTGAAGAAAAAAAAGTTGAAAATTTTTTTTGGAATTTTTTTTTTTTTTTTGGGGAAAAAGTCAAACTTTTATTTTGAAGAATGCGTAGTTTATGTTAGTATTTCTAAAAATCTCCTGGGGGAGAATCCCCCCAGACCCCCCTGCTGGGTTGGGTTTCAGCATGTGTGCCTTTTTATATAGTTCAGCTTTGATTCCATCATCTCATTAAACCTTTTTTAAAAGCATACTTTAGTTCTGTGAAGGGATATAAGGGATATATACACTCTACTTCACTTTTATTAATATTGTATGCTCAAAAGCGTATATATTACAGCACGATTTTTTGTTGAATAGATTTGAGTGCTTCAAAATGTTGGGTCGCGATGTATTGACCAAGTAAAAAGTGGGTCCCGAGGCCTGACCAGTTGAGAACCACTGCACTAGATGGACACACGATAAAGGAAATGTTCAAATTCGGCTCTGATCGTAACAACATTGGGCGATTCGTGAGGGCATCTTAAGCCATCGTATGACCGCCGGTGGAGTTTCTCAGGCTCCGGCAGCAACTTTGTGAGCGGTGGCAACATCTTTGGCATGTCAAACAATTGCAGAAGGACCTTGCGAAGGTTAATTTTCGTGTTGAATTCGTGTGTCATTTTGCCCTTCGTAAGGCACTTGTGAGGGCATCTTGTCAAATCGTGTCATCTTCGTCTGATCATCGGTGCCATCGGGCATTTTTCGCCTCACGAAGACAATAGGAAGGAAACAAGAAGCTGCCCGATTGTCTTAGGAAGGCAACACGACTACGTGAAGCCCTCGCAATGCCGTAGTGTAGCCATCGTATTATAGTACGATGACATCGAGATGGGACCACGGTGTCGGCGAAGACAGCCGAATTTGAGTAGCTGTAATGGTAACGTGGACATATAAAAGGCCAGCCTCAGAGCATCTTCCTCAGTCAGTCCTGAGCAACTCTACAGAGCAGAGGCATGTGTAACTCCCAAAGCTTCAATCACAATTAATCACAAATGCTCTATCGAAATCAGTAGCAGTGATGATACCTGTATTAAGCAGGTGAAACAGGAGCATGAGGACACGGTGTGCAATGTTTCCTTGCAGATCGCTTCTCTGGTTGTTTTATTACACAACAAAATCATGTAAACATATTATGTAAATAACCCAATTTGTGTTCTGTGAAACTGAAAGGATATTACATTGTTTTTGTTACTTTCGTTGCAGTTGTATGTCTTAAATGTAATTTAGGTTAACTTCCTGTTTTATTTAGATGCTTTTATTTTGAAGGCGAGTTTACGCTGTTGACAGGAAGTTG
This sequence comes from Trematomus bernacchii, assembly GCF_902827165.1. Taxonomy (NCBI): domain Eukaryota; kingdom Metazoa; phylum Chordata; class Actinopteri; order Perciformes; family Nototheniidae; genus Trematomus; species Trematomus bernacchii. Next base: position 2,818,447 of record NW_022987571.1, read on the forward strand.
TTATGGAAACAACATGACGGAGGTAAGTCATATCTTCTACATATAAAGACGAAAAAGTAAAGAATAAAGTGTATGTTTAAATGTTAGCACCCCCCGAAGAGGCACAAGCTCTTACGTTGAGTCTGGATACATTCTAAATCAGGAGTGGGGAACCTTTTTCCTCTCAAGGGCCATTTCAATTTTTAGAACATCCTCCGAGGGCCGTACAAATTATTGACCTCTGCTTAAAAAAACTAACAAAACAAAACAGAAAGATATGGACACAAGATGTGTGCAAATGTATTTAGTTTCCTATCCATGTGGACATGATTTAAGTGGGGGGGACCTAACCTCCTCTAGGGGGGTCTGGGGGGCATGCTCCCCCGGGAAGATTGTTTTTTAAATGTTGAAGTTAAAAGCATCAATCTGGTGCACTTTGAGAGCAACATTAGGAGATCTATGGATACATCTCTCAACACCCATATGAAACAGAACTGGAAGCATATTTTATTTTTCTTTATGGATATTTTACAAATCACTCCCCGTTCAAACTGTATTCTTGTTTATTAATCATATAGTATTTTATACCTGTTTACTTTATTCTCTTATTTTGTTATAACTATAATGATCATATAAAGATGTGCCTTTACCTCACTGGTTGTAGAAAAAGCTTCTTATATTCGTTAGCATAGCTAGCTAACCAGATGCTAATAACAACAAAGTTATTGACTGTATGATCAGTATGACAGATGAACAGATCACCACTGGGCTTTCAACTAAAGACACAGCCACGCAGAAACTGCGGCATGTGTACGGCTCCTTATGGGTACTGACATTTTTGGAAGTCCCGGAGCGGCGTTCTGGTGCTCTCCATCAGGACTGCACCCCTGTCAGACGAGACGTATACCACGTGATGACACGTTAGGCTCGTGTTGTGTTCAAGGACCCTGACCTTGGCCAGGAAAAACAGGCACTCTCTTGTTTAATTCTTTTGCGGTCTAGATTTCTTAAATCCTTTGCTTGTGTTTATAAATTACCTCGAGGGCCGTATCAAATGGTTTAAGAAGATAATATTTGTTTTAAAGAATTCAAAGCAATAAACAACAGCAACAGGCTCTGTAACCAAGGCAACGTTAGCCTAACATGTATATGTTAACAGGTAAGATAGCTGTTCACACTATCTATGTATATTTTCTACTTTTTGTAATGCTATTTTATTTCTATTTAAGATGTTTACATTTTCGATTGTTTATTTCTAGTCTTTTAACTGTCTAATGTACAATGCCTTGTCTTTTGCTGCTGCAGCGTAAACCTTTCCCCAATTGGTATCAATAAAGTACTTCTTATTTTATCTTAATCCTCAAATATTAGCACATTTTACTTTTAAAAAAACAAAACATATTGATGTAACTACATACACATATCGATATGTTGTATAAATATTGCAAATCAAAACCTTTATTGACCACTAATTACCAAAAATTGCATTTCTATCCTGTTATTAATGCATTCAAATCGTGATTCAAATGGCCCGCCACGAACCTCCGGGAACTTTCTGAGTCTCTCTGAACCACGTAACGATCAAGCATTTTGGACTTCCGCTGTTGCAACTCTTCTCGCTACTGGACCAGCCAATCAGAATTGACCTTCTCGAGTTCTCCGATTGGTTGGTTTTGTGGCACATTTGTAACGCTGTGACAACTTGAGCGAGCAGGCAGGCAAAGCTGAGCGCGCACAGGGTGGAGAGGTCGAGCGATGGAGAGAGAGCGTGTGCAGCGGTCTGCTTGCGCACGGAGCAGGAGTTTTATGAGAGAAAATATATTTCTCTGTGCTCAAAAATGTTCAAGTGCGTGCTCAATAGCATTTTCTATGCTCAACATGTTTCATTGCGTGCTCAGGGTAGAGGCACAAATATAGCGCCATAATCGTGTGGCCTTCTGTAGGCATCGTACTTGCTTCGGCTGTTGCTTGGCTCATGAATGGCCCGATGTTGTTACGATCAGAGCCGAATTTGAACATTTCCTTTATCGTGTATCCATCTGGTGTCAATTTCGGGACAGTGTGACAGGGGCTTAAAGGGAACAGCAGAATAAGACAGACAGGAAGTAAACACTAACAGGATACGTACATAGCATTTGAATATTATTCTATATACTCTGGAGTTTTCATTGTGAATAAATAATTTAGTGGTAGACTGAATACGTGTGGTTAGGTGCTTTTTGGGCTGCCACATCCCAGCTGTTATTATGTGATGTAAGGACAAAATATTTATTCCAGTTAATAGAGCAGTCAAACGTATTGCAATATAAATCAATCACTTTAATAGTCTCCTGTAGTGAAGAGTGATGGGTTTGCAGGAACAGCAGTATATCATCTGCATAAAGACTGATTTTGTGTTCTGGGTGTTCTGATTCCTTTTATGTAGATGTTCTGACGCATGGCTGCAGCTAGAGATTTAATTAAAATGGTAAAAGGAGAGGGAGAGAACTGTCATGCTTTGTGATGTGTTTATGTGAATGATGACAGTGGCTCTATATGTCACTGGCTGTTTAGGAAACAGAGAAATTACAATACTCAAATGTTGAAGAATGTGGATGATGATGGTCGATCCTGATGCCCTTTCCCAGATATTTGAGCCACACCCTGTTGTCGTGCACCAGTGTCGGATTTTGATGCGTCAGTTTAAATTTCTCTCAAATCCTTGGCAACCTCATTGATGGAGTCGATAGTGTTCCTTTGCATTTGCAGCAACACATCAGTCAGGACACGGACCCTGCTGGAGGGCTGAACGAACAAATAGTGGAGACACCAGGCTGGGTGCACTCGGCTCCTCAGCTGCAGCACCTCCGACCCTGCTCTTACAAAGAACATAATTAATTCAGTATCAATTGTTTTTGTACATACCCGTAAATATGAAAACACAAAATGAATGCATTTGGTTTATTCTGATTCCAAACAAGGGAATTGAAATAAGATTAGCTTGATCATCTTGGACATCATTGTCCTCCTCTGCCTCCCTCACTAATAGACTCAGGAGGGACTCTCCAATAGCAGCAGTTTGTTGTCTAAGGTGGTGCGTATTGGTGCCCCTTTTCACCATACGATGACATAAACACTCTGCTTATGCAAGACTATCTGTATTTTGGGCTCAACCTTTCTTTTGGACCACTTCTTTTACCCTCAGTGACAGTCCAAACTCCTGAGGCTGCAGTGTTAACAACATCTGCCAAATCTTACCGCATTTCTCATGCCACACTATGTCCATAATGTGCCTTTCATAGTATCTATAGTATCCGCAAGAATTTCAGCACTTCTTTCAGTATTTGCCATGCACAGTTTTGTGCACTTGGTATTCATGTATACTAATAATGGACATTTCACTGACTTTTTATAGGCAACCTTTAGTGAGGCCTGCAAAGGTGCACCACATTTTGAGTTGCTTGTGATTTATGAAGAGGAACAGTGTAAAGAAATTAGGAGGGTCTAACCAGAGTGCAAACAGTCAGTTATATACACATCTATCAGCAGTCTGTACAAAATAAATGATACAAATAAAGGTAAATAGATGTAAAATGTATAAATAAGAATAAATACACTGCTAAGAATAAATACACTGAATACAGTATATACAACAGTAATGTGCAAGGATGAATGCGCTTCAGCACAGCACACAACAACACTAGGCAGTGTGGGACAGCGTGGGGTTCATTGACAGCAGTCTGACTGCTGAAGGGAAGAAGCTGTGCGTGGTCCTGTTGGTTCTATCCGGGAGGCTGCGGTAGCATGTCCCATAGCAGGTGCCACGTAGGGGCATAAACAGTGCATGGTTGGGGTGGGAAGAGTCTCTAATGATGTTCTGTGCCCTCTGCAGTGATTTATGGTCCTTGACCGTGCAGTTACCGTACCAGACTGAGATGCAGGTGGAGAGGATGCTCTCGATGGTACAACGGTAGAAGTTCACCAGCACTTGGGAGGATAGGCGGCGTTTTGCCAGTTTCCTCAGGAAGAAGAGCTTGTGAGCCTTCTTGACTAGGGCTGAGGTGTTGGTGGTCCAGGAGAGGTCCTCCCAGATGTGGACTCCCAGTAAATGAGGCCCATGATGCATAAGGCAGTCCAAAGGTGTTCCTGTGCTGTTGGTGAATCCAGTATGTTGGTCTTTTCTTTACTTAGCTGTGGAAGGTCAATGCTGTGGGAAAAAGGTTGATGCCCTCTTGACATGAGTTTGTGTCTTATGAATATAGATTTGCATAGAAAATTCTGCAGATTTGATGGCTTTGGTTGCATTTCCTTGTTTTATCACTTGCATTACTGTTTTCAAAAATGTTTTTTTGCCAAGTATGTTAGTAAGTGCCCGTCAGTTTCCAATGACGGCTTCTCAGATAATTCTGTCACAAACCATTTGACGCGTCACGTTGACTGAGGACAGGAATGTCCACTAGTGCTTTAGCCAGACAGTTAAATGTTTACTGCCATAAGGCGCCTCCAATTTCAGTTCTGAACATTTAACAGTACAATCAACGGGCCTTCAACCGCAGACCACATGTAACCAGGGCAGCCCAGGACCTCCACATCCAGCTTCTTCACCTGCCAGACTGTCTGAGACCACCCACCCGGCAGCTGAGGTAACAGCTGGTCAGCTCAAACAAAGAATTAATTAACAACCCATCTGAGTGCTCCTCATCAGGCGTCTAGCATTTGGAGAAGCATTCCAGAATGGGACACAAACTGTATACTTGTAATCCTTATCATGTGAAATTCTTAGTTCTACTTAATGTCTTTTTACTAAATACAATTGCACATTTCACAGTGGCATTTTGTTGTGAACAGCTAAAGGCACATGTTTTATAATGATCAAATGAGATAAAGAGGAAAAATAATATTGTTAGCTTAACCCACCTAAACAAAATACAAATTTAAATTTCAACATGATGTGACTGGCGTTAGGAAATTAATTCAAAATGTACTGAAACAGACATATTCTAAGTCTTCAAGTCAAGTTTGTATGTTGAGTAAATTATTTCCTTTGACACGTTTGTAATTGGTAGCCTACCCCTTGTGTCCCTGGAAGAACAACAACAAATTCTATCTTAGGCCCCGTCCACATGAGGGCGAAACGGGTTGTATCCGCTACAGTTCTTTATCGTATAGACCAGCGGTTTTCAAAGTGTGAGGCGCGCCTCCCCTGGGAGGCGCCAGAGAGCTTCAGGGGAGGCGCAGCGTGAGAAAAAAAATAACGAGAAAAAGACGAGTAAAGGGACACTAGCACACTTTTGGCTGTCTGTGGAGACCGAGTTCCCCCACCTCGCCAAAAAGGCTGTAAAAGTGCTCATTCCCTTCACCTCCACCTACCTGTGTGAGTGCAGGTTTTCCGCATGGACTTTGATCAAAAGCAAGTACCGGTCAAGGCTGCAGCCAGAGGATGATCTGCGTTTATTCCTGTGTGCATCAAAGACGCAGACTCATTGTTCTCACTAAAGTAGGGGTGAGTGTAATAAGGAGGCAAAGTTGACGTTCAGTGTGTTGCCGGGAGCATATAAGGATTTATCCACGATGTTGAAAATGTTAAAAATGTTAGAAAAACATGTGTTGAGAACACGGCGTGCGGGTGGTGCTGCAGCTAGATTTGCCTGTCCTCTGTAAGAAGGTGTCGGCGACTGACATGCAAGGAAGAACGGCTGTCCACTGGCTGTTCCAACTTTAACAACTTTATTAACTTCCAGGGTAGTGAATTGAACATGCTATTGTAATTGGGTGTGTGGTATATTTTCGTGCACGGACACGCATGTTCCACAACACACAAACTGAACAACACTCAATTGTCCGATCGCTACCAGTGTCCTTGCGATCTTGTTATAACAACAAGTGCACGTTACTGATGCAATATGGTTGAGACCATTCGAGCTTATTCTAGAGGGGTGCAAGGAATAGTCCAAGTAGTGGGGGAGTTCTATACAATATGTTTAAAACATAAAGATAAAAAGGTTTAAAAAAGTTATTGTTTAATGTTTTAAGGAGGTGACGCTACTCAGCCAATCAAATCGGTGCAGTCAGTGAGTCAGCACGATAGATTCAAACACACACAGAGACGAGACAAGAGGAGAGAAACAGTCTTCAGTTTCTCTTACTGGACCTCTTTGAAATGCAATTGAATACCCCTGCATTATAGCAACAACAACAATAATAATAATAATAATAATAATAATAATAATAGCAGTAAGAATTGGGAGGGGGGGGTGCGGCTGTTCTTATGTTCTCTGAGGGGAGGCTCACCTTCCCACACTTTGAAAACCCCTGCTATAGACGGTTCGTCCACACGAGGCCGAAACGGAGCCGCGGAAACGGAGCCCTCAAACGATACACTTTAATAATGGCTCCCAAAGTGGGTAGGTCTGGGGACGAATAGCTTGCCGCCCCCTGTGTACGCCCTATTCGATCATAGCCCCGCCTCTCCCCACCTATCCTGCTCACCTCCGCGTCATTGCTGATGCGTTTCGCCAACAACAACAACAATGGCGGATCACAGGGTTGCATTCGTGCTCCACACGCTCCAGGAGGCGTGTGGCGCAGTGGATAGAGCCTTGGTGTTGGGATCAGGGGGTCACAGGTTCAAATCCCACTGCAGTCAGCATGCCGTTGTGTCCCTGAGAGACTTCACCCCAAACTGCTCCTGTGGGGATTGTCCACAGTATTGAGTATGTAAGTCGCTTTGGATAAAAGCGTCTAACAAGTAACATGTAATGTACTGACCATGATACAGATGTTAGTGTAAAATCTACAGCTCCTCTACCACAACCATCAGCAACAAGTGGACATGGAGAACTACATGAACTACATGTTGCTAAATCCACCGTGGAGAATAACCAGAAGGGCAACTAGGCAACCATGGCAACCATGCTCGGGGGGTCGTATTTGCTGCTTTTGGTGTATTTTGTGGCGGAAGTACAGCGCCATTTACAGGCCCGGCGGCATATGTACTACAGCGTCTCCAGCGGGTCGAGCGGTCTCGTGTGGACGGACACGTTTCTTGAGCCGATTCCGTGTTGACGGAAGACTTTTTTGATATCGACTTCGGTTTGTTTTTGTCTCCATTTCGTCTGTGTGGACAGGGCCTAAGTCCAACTTGCAACAACCAATAGCTGTTAGTGTGCAGTGCCTTGTGTGCGGTGCTTTGTGTGGGTGCATGTGCAGGAGTGGGAGTCTTGAGTATTACGCAGAGGCCTCTGAAGTGTTGTGTCTTGTCAAATGTGTTAGTTATGTTTATGTATTTTGTCGGTCATTTCCTGTTTTATTTTGTACTTACCTCTTGTCTTTCATTTCAGGCCCTGTTTCTTCCTCCCCTTGTTTGTTTTTCCCGCCTTCATCAGTGTCTGCCCCGCCCCTGATTGTTTCCACCTGTTCCCACTCACCTCATGTTTAAATAGTCCTGTCTCTCCCCTGTCCTGTGTCAGTTCGTCTTGTTTGTTTCCTCGAATGGTCGTGCCAAGCCTCAACTCAGAAAGGATCACTTTCTCTCTTGTCAGGTTTTGTTATTTTGTTTATTTTTGTTGGCTTAAAGTTTTTATTAAGTCCTCTCTTTGTTACGCTAATTTGTTCCTCCTTGTGAGCGCTTTATGTTATTTCCACCACCTACTCTGTTAGGAAGGATTACCTGAACTGTGAAAATAAATACACTTTTTTTATTACATTCAAGACTTTGTCTCTGGGTCGTGTGTAACCCCCGGTTACTAAGACACTGAGAAATAACATTGACTAAAATGTCAACTTTATTTTAAGGCTGAGCACTACATACACAAATAATATAAATTATTTGAAACTAAAATAGAAACAATATAGATACACAATATGCAATTTAGGACAACATGATTTAGACAATTCTTCATAAAAACATTTAAATGAGTGTGATTAGATAAATTCCCTGTCCATCTAAAGTGGTTATAAAGCAAGGCTAAGCCAATCAAAGTTTAGACCCGCCCCGTGTCTGCTATCTAACAGGAAGTGAGATGGCTGTTTATCCTTTTGGGATGATGACTCGACAGCATTAGCTCTATAGATTTTAATTGTAGTTATTTTGACAACTTTTCACTTAGATTGACCGACTTTTCTACTTTTCCCCAAGAGCATTGCCTCTTATATGATACCCTTGGTGAGTTGCATGAGAAAATACGGATGTTAAATATGTATTTTAATGAAATTATCGATGCTAAATTAGCCGCGGCTAACCGTTGCTAACGCGTTAGCCTAGCGTGTATCCGTGTTGCTTTAGTGTGTGCGGGGCGGAGGGACGTGAAGTCACTGCACCGCTCTATTGTCTGTGGTTTTGGCGGTGGTCTTCACGTTGCTTTGCCGCCTGTTGTGGCACATTGAAGGGGCATTGACCACAGCTTAGTCTGTTAATTGTTGTGGAATATGAGCAAAGTGGAGCTAACTGTGGCTGGTTATAGGTTGGCCGAAAATGAGTTTAGTACACTTTGTTAAAATAATAACATGTGTGACAGATGTGTTAAATAAGCTGACTGATAATTGTTGTATTTAGAATTGTTTGTTTAATAGGATTTTAGGAACATGTGCAGTGTATTTTGTTGATTTGATTAATATACAGAGAAGTGCTGTTTCAATTTGCATTTAAACCATTGTATAAGCATTCATTTGACTCTTGGCCTTGTTGTCAGGTCGGGTCTTTTTTTTGTGTGATGTGAAGGAGATTTTCTGGATTCTTTGACTGGAACGCTGCCCTCATCTCTGCTGGTGTACTGTGGTGAATTTCAGTCTGGCGAGCTACCCATCGACCTATCTAAAAGAAGAGAACTATTACAGTTACCCACCACGATAGTAGGACAAGAACTTGTGCATCTTTTCCTCTTCACAAGTTGAGAGCCAAGAACTGATTTGATTATTGATTGTGTGATACTATGTTGAATATGTTATAACTATATGTGTATAGAAGTAATGTGATAAGTTTTCTTTCATTTTATTTAAGAATCTGAAATAACATTTCAAATACAGAGTCCTGGTTCCCAAAATTAGAATATATAGCTTAGCTACTAAATTTAAATAAAACCATTAGTTTATATTAAATAGGGATTATTAAAACAGAAGTAACAACACTAAATGATACCAAAATAGTTATAAAATAAATAGGTACAAATAATTAAAACCAGGATACTCTCAAATTCAAGGTAACTGAATATATATATGTCTTTAAAATGTTTATCTGAAAGAAAGGGAATAAATATTATAGCTTTCTGTACCTTTTCCAAACAACGTCTGCTTTGTGTCTTTTCACCTTTGTTGCACAGTATCCATTTTCTCCTGAGCAACCTAGACTTCTGATGTGCTGGTCCACACACTGAAATTTCTACATTTATATTAGAGAGGTTTGATCGAAACTGATTCGTATAAATAATTCTGTGCTCAGCATTCATATTTGGTGCATGTGTTACACGTGCATTTGGGTTCATCAGTTTGTGTCGAGGTCCTGACATGAAGACTCTTATCTTGTGACAGCCCCTCTGCTAGGTTTGTTCTGCTGTTGCTGAGTTTCTGTGACAGGGCTGCAGAATACTTAAATCAGGGCAGGGGGGGCACCCATGCATGTCCGGAGCAGCAACCAGTTGAGAAATAATTTTCACACCTCTGGGTTATGGCTTTTGTTGCCTTTTCTTAGTTTTTTATACTCATTCCGCACACTTTCCCTTATTTTCTTGAGTACTACATTTGTGGCTATTACTATGCTAACTCCATGTAGATAAAGCACCAGTAGCTCCCACGAACTCGCCATATTTAAATAAAAAAGGGTTGTCTTTGCCTTTTTTTATGAATCATGTATACACTATTCTTTTATTTCATGTTTTATTTCCTTGTGTTTTCTTGCATAGCATACGGTAAATGGACTACACCTGCTTTTTGTGTTGCAGAATGACGGTAAACTATCGTTGAATCTTTGAAATGGTTTGACCACTGTTGCCTTCCTTCTGATAAGGTTGTCAGATCAGTAAGTGCTTCTATGTGTGTGTAGGGACTTGTGGAATAGGATATGATCGGTTTGATTTCCATAATGGCCACAGAAAAGGAACAGCGGTCTTGTAATTTGCCTGTTTTAAACCCATGATTAGAGCAAACAGCTGTGGTATATTCTAAATGGTTTCATCTGCTCTTCTCTGCGGTTGAATTAAAAGCCTTGTTGGGTTAGAACAGCGTTTCTCAAAGTGCAGAGATGTGATAGGTGGGTCGCGAATGGATGCGATGAACGGGAGATTATTGTCTTAAGACTATTCTTTTGGTCCACCCCATCAATGCCAGCGCATTAGACGGCAGACTAATGTGTCAAGTCACAGATTAGACCGAGCCCGTTCAGGTAATAATTCAGAATCATTCAGAAATGTTACAATTTCATTTATTCAATTCCCCTCAGCACTCACTTGCATTATTTTTCCCCTGATTAAAAAAACACAATCCACACATTGATTGGTGCTCAGGCCAAGTTAAGGGATTGGGAGGGGAATGTGAAAAAATTGTAGTGTTCCTAACTCACCTCGCCCTGCTATAAAGCAGACTCCGGCGATCAGACTTCATCAGTCATCATGTCCGGTAAAGACTCAGAGACTACACCAGTTAATGGTAATGATGAGTATCCCGAGTTGTCTAAAATCCCTGCATGTTACCACGATCTGAAGGAAGTTTTTAACAAAACCAAGGCTCTGTCACTACCTCCACATCGCCCTTTTGATTGTGCTATCGATCTGCTACCCAGCGCACCCATTCCTAAGGGACGCCTTTATTCCATCTCCGGGCCAGAGCGAGCGGCCATGGATGAGTACATCTCGTCTTCCCTGAAAGTGGGAATCATCCGTCCCTCCTCTTCACCGGCAGGAGCAGGATTCTTCTTTGTGTCAGGTTTTGTTATGTTTGTTTATTTTTGTTGGCTTAACGTTTTTATTAAGTCCTCTCTTTGTTACGCTAGTTTTTTCCTCCTTGTGAGCGCTTTGTGTTATTTCCACCACCTACTCTGTTAAGAGGAATTACCTGAACTGTGAAAATAAATACACTTTTTTTATTACATTCAAGACTTTGTCTCTGGGTCGTGCATTTGGGTTCATCAGTTTGTGTCGAGGTCCTGACATGAAGACTCTTATCTTGTGACAGCCCCTCTGCTAGGTTTGTTCTGCTGTTGCTGAGTTTCTGTGACAGGGCTGCAGAATACTTAAATCAGGGCAGGGGGGGCACCCATGCATGTCCGGAGCAGCAACCTATGGGCTCAGAACAGTCTCATAATACACACATGCACACAGAAGGATTCACACTTGTATTTCATGATCCGCAAAAGGATTCACACTTGTATTTCCGGATCCACACTTGTGTTTTTCAATGCACACACAAATGTGTTCCGTTTCATATACATGTAAATAAAATCCAAATACAGAAAAAAGTTTTACATATGTATTTTTGATCCTCACATATTTGTTTTCCGTTTAAAACCTCTGCACCTGCAAACACAAACTGCTTTCTGTGCATGGATCGCTGTGCATTCGTGTGTGGGTTTTTTGAGACTCCCCTGACGGTCACCCGATTCGTACTTGTAATTTGTTCTATCTATAGCCAATCAAATGTCTCCTTCGTTCTAAACCAATCACATGAGCGTGTCCCCACGAGGGTATGATTTATTGCGTTCATGATTTATTGCGTTCATGTCACTTCATATACGCATTTTGCGCTGTCCGGAGCAGGGTTTCCGCGGACAGAATTAATTTTACCGGACAAATTTGAAACTTACCGGTCATGTTTCAATAATAATAAGAAGAAGAAGAATTGTGTAGCAGAGTTTCCGTTAGCAGGTAATTTCCGGACTATGACCGGATATGGCTAATAACACTGGAGTAAGGATCATCTCTTTTCCTCTCTCCCTCCCTCTCTCCTGTCAGTTTCTCATGCAGCTCGCTAAAACTTCACTCGCCCATATCGATCAGATCCAGCTCTCCTGATCGGCCTTTATAGAGAGCACCGATCAAACTATTAAGAGTGAATATCGGCCTATAATGACCGGCGGGGCTCCCCCCGTTGACAGTTCACTGTCTAGCACTGGCTTCGTAGTGCACTGATCGATTAGGCTAAGCTAAGCAACCTGGTCTCACCAGAATGCGTGACTCCACCACGACTCCTTAACACCGCATTGCGTGGTGGAGTCACGAACTTTGCTACATTTACGTGTCTGCACCACGCAAACAACCCCAATGTAAAGTGAATGAGGCTCCTTTGTCGTGGTGCACACACGCATTTCTACAACGTCCAGCAGTGAGCTTTTATTCTATAAACGTTTTTAAAATCTACTTTATAGCTTGTAGTAACTCACGGGAGGCTTCTTTTATTTTATTTGTATTCATAATAATTTTTATTTTTCGTCAGAATGTATTATGGTGCATTATTCACCAATTTTTGTTCTCAAAAAACTGCATTGTGTGTTTATTAAATTAGTTTGTTTTTAAGGAAGGCCAGAGCTTCAGCTGTGTCAAATAGATTGTTCCCTTTAGTTAACGTTATTTAAAAGATAATTATATTCCTATTTGATCATGTCCCCTTTATTGTATTACGGACCCAAAGAGCGATGAGCGTCCATTCCCATTGGATAACGGAGGATTTTACACCTGGAAGTAAGTATTCTCCTTACTGTCGATTGATTTTATTATTATTACTCATCAACTCAAAACACCAGATTATCCTTGTTAATTACACAACATTGATTGGTTTAAATTGTGTACAATGCTTTTGTATTTTCCCCTTTCGATTCGGAGAAACAAATATTTTTTCGGAGTGTTTGGATGGCAGAAGACACTACACTACCCAGAATCCTCAGCTATGGGACTACACCATGTGCTTAGAACGTGTCCTACCCCCCTTAGGTCACAGGCTCCTCCAACAGTGCAACACAATAAAACAGATACACAGAAAAAATAGTGCAAGTAAATACAAAAAGAAAAATAGTAAAATAGTAAAAAGTGAAATAGTGCAATAAGAGTCTATATACAAGTGATTGGAATATGATATATTAGATAAATAATTTCTAAGTAGCAGCCAGATGAATGTTATGGATGTTGTTTCTAAGTTCAGGTGTTTAATAGTCTTCTGGCCTGTGGGATGAAGCTGTCCCTGAGTCTGGTGGTTTTAGTCCGGATGCTGCGGTACCGCCTGCCAGACGGCAGCAGACAGAACAGTTTGTGGCTGGGGTGATGGGGGTCTTTTATAATCCTGAGGGCTTTCTTTAAAGTGGACCTATCATGCTATATTTGAATAATATAGTGTAGGACCAAACCTATATAAGGCATATTTATACTTTTTTTTTTCAAAATACCAAACAGATCATGCATTTTAGCCATGCCTCATTTCGCTCAATTTGAAAAAAAATTGCTCTGTTTTTGCAAGGGCTGATTCTGTGAGAACAGCACCATCTACAGGCCTGGCATATGTACTACAGCGTCTCCAGCGCTTTCGAACGGCAATGGCCGTGGCTGTCTCCTCCTGATTGGTGGAGTTGGCCCAATAGCCGTAGCGCCACTGTCCTGACGTCAGTACAGTGTTCAAATCTGGATAAGTTTTTATCAGATCCTTTGCAGCCCCTTTTTTAGAGATTTGGGTATGGAGGAAAATAGAGAGGGTTGTGTTTTCTGACACTTGGTGAGTTCCCTGGAACACCGGCCACACTTTCATGTATAAAAGACGTACAAAAGTGCATTTTGCATGATAGGTCCCCTTTAAGGTTAACCTGGTATTTTTACTCCACTACATTTATTTTAGTTACTTTACAGATTTGGATTAATGATGTGAAATATAAACAACCCTTAAATCAGACTTTAGTTACACCTGAGTAAAATTCAGTGAAGGTGATTGTCAAGTGCCAACAATCAGGCGAGATATTTGGTAGTGGGTGCTTGAGAAGACTAAATATGTATCTGCAGATCTCTATAAAGTATATTCATTACTCGTTATTCTCTAATTGTTCATCAAAAACTGTATATAATGGCTATTTTGCACATCCCTTTCAAGATTTCAAGATTTTCTAAGGTTTATTGACATATCATATACACAACTACGGTGTAGTTATATCTCTCACAGGCTCCGCCCTCTACTGGACTCTATGGGTACTACCTTATCCCGCGTGCATTCTCCCACTGAGACTTCTATAGACGTAGCCGGCCCAGGGCGGGCCTACCTGAATGCGCGTGCATCACACCGACTGCCATCCTTTTTCTCTTCAGCTAAGCGGAAGTGATTCCACAGAAGACGTAAGATGTATTGAAGTGAAAGTAATAGAGAGAGAGTATGGCTGGACCATAGGACCCCGAATTGTCCGAACCTGATTTCGGGAGCCGATCCGCACCCCCTCTGCTTAACGTGTTTGGGGCCCGACCACGCGATGAACGGTATGGGCTCGACGCCGGCGTGCTCGGCCTGCCAGGCGATCCCGAGGCGCACGAGGGAGCATCGTGGGCAGCACTTCCTGGAGAAGATTGCCCCGCAGGAGGAGTCGGAGGAGCTGGATCTCGACGTCGTGGACATGGTCGATTCGGGAAGCGAGGGGATATCGTTCCGGTTCTCCCTGCCGTGGGGCCAGACGGCCCCGGTTCCGATGATCGACGACGAGGACGCCTCGCTATCCGGAGGTCCGACTCTCAGGTCTGCGCGGATGGATGTCCCGGCGGTGATGACTCTGGCGGCGGAGCTTGTAGGCTTACCGCTCCCCCCACCGCTGCCACCGAGGCCTGTAAACCTCCTGAGATTTACGGCCCGGTGCGTCCGGCGCAGCCGACCTTCGTTTCGCCCCAGCTGCCAGAGGTATGGCGGTGTGTGGAGGCGACATGGCAGCAGCCATTTAAAACGAAGGCCCCGATAGCCGCCATGGCGGGTATCGTTAAGGTGGTGGATCGCTCGGACACGACATGTCCAGGTGTGCCCCCCCCCCTCGATGAGAGCCTGGCGGCCCATCTGCTTCCGCGGCTGGTTGGGCGGAGGGTAAACGTCCTCTGCCCCCGCTGCCCCGGGACCGAGACACCTGGAATATCTGGATAAGTTGTTCAAGCTCGGTACGCAGATGGCGGCTGCGGCCGATAATCTTGGCGTGTTGGCGTCTTCCTGATCACCCTCAGGCAGACGCCCCCGCCCTCCCGTCTCAGGACGAGAGCGATTATTCGGACCACGCTGTTAGTCAGATGAGTAATCTGATTTATGGCGTGGCCACCGCAGCAGGGCGGATGATTTCCCTGGCCACAGTGGCGTCTCGTCCTATCTAAGAAGGACCGAGAAGATCTCCTCGGAGCCCCCGTGTCCACGGAGGGGCTCTTTGGGTCGGTCTCCTCGGTCACCCAGCGCTTCAGCCGCCTAGAGGAGGAGGGAGTCCAGCTTAGCCGCATGCTATCGCTGGCTCCTCCTCAGGCCCCGCTACGTGCCCCCCCTCGCGTTGCCATGCAGGGGAGGGAGTGTAGTACGACAGTGAAGCGGAGGGAGAGGCGCCGGCACGGGGGTCTCGTAGCTGCAGCGCCCTCCACCTCTACGGCCCACCCCGTGGCACCGGCATACCGGCAATCACGGGGAAGGGCTGCCCGACCGAGGCAGGCTCCGCAACAGCAGAGCACCCGGGTGGGGAGCTCCATCTTCGCGGAGTTATCTGCCTATTTAATGCCCAGATCTCTGTCAAAACTTTTAAAATAAAGATGGTGTTGATCTGTATCCAAGTCCGAGTGTCCTTTGTTTCCACAATACACTTGCACATGTTGATGACTGTACAAATTCCCCACTCGCCGCCCCAGCTAATAGCTCCCGTTAGGGAGGAGGCTAGTGGGAGTGCGCAGGTGAGAGTGATAAACCGCAGACAGCACTGTTATAGTGCGGTGCGGGTACAGGGACATTATGGCCGACGTTTTTCTGTTAGAAAACATTCTATGCCTGAAACTAAGACTCCAAATAATGCTGTTTACTATAGTGATAGGGGCTGCATTATAGCAACGCCCGCACTTGTAAAGAGGCGCGTGGCGGTGCGTTCAGGGGCCTTAGTAAAACACACTACGCCTGTAAGAACTCCAGTTAAGGCGAGACACGGCAGGCAAAAACATCGTTTTTCCTGCACTGGTCAATTTTGAGATTTTGTGCTATTTTGATTCCATAACATGTTTTCTTTCAGGCTTTTGGAAGGAAAACGTACAAAATACACATTTAAGTGTTTATTTGACTATAGTTTGTCTATTTGCGTCTGTAGATTTCTCCTACATTCACCAAAAGTTAGCATTCTAACGTAACATAAAGTACCGCGACCGCTGTTTGCACCATGTCTTCAGAGGTATCGTTGGAAAGCTCCGTTTCTCCTGCACAATCTCATCGGATCCAAATATGGTCATTTCCTTTGTATCAGCAACCAATCGTGAAAGTGCAAAGGGGTCTTAAACCAATAAACGAAATCTCATTGGCTGGTGTCAATTTCTGACAACGTGATTCGTTCAGATGCGTCACGTGGTGTGCTAAAGCACTTCCTGGTTAGCTTTCCGCTAGAAATTTAAATCTGAAAATGGCAAAATAACGGAGAAAAAAACGTTCACAGAGAAGACGACAACAATTGTCACTTGCACAAAGCAAGGTTATACAAAAAAAAAATGACCCCGAACATGAAATACCTTCACGGAGTGCGTCGATGCGCAAGCTATCATCCAGATAACAGGAGGGTTTAGCTAGCGTCACACTGCAATCTTTAAAGGTCGTTTTCTCAAAATGAGTTTTTTCTCCTACTCTGAGTTCGAAATTTCCACTTCAGTAGCAGTTACATACACCAAACCTTCCAGTTATATTCCTATCAATATTATGAAGGCTTTTACAGAAGGGTTTGGTCATATATAATTCATAGCCTGAATTATATAACATTTTATACCTAAAAACATGGTGAAAATTGATATTTTAGGGCTGTTGACAGTATTTTCTGATTTATGGAGTGATACAAAGAGATATCCAAAATCCCTTCTGTAAAAGCCTTAGATACTAATATGACTACAAAATGAAACAATAATTTTGATCCTGTCTTTATCCAAAGTTCAGATTTCGGTTCCTGAAATGTGTTAAAATGTGCGCATATTTCATGAGGTAATGGTTCATTTGCATATTTAAACATGCTATTTCAGAAAACTTGTAATACAAAAAACAATTGCCTTATTGTAAGTAATTAACTGGAGAAATCTTTAGCTGATATCTTTAAGTTAAAAAAATTACCCTATTCACCTGGGGTGTCTCGCCTTAATGCTGTTTTCCATAGTGAGGAAAATAGCATTATGACGACGAGCGGGCCGCGGTGCGTTCATGGACAGAAGAAGCTCAGATTAATGCCTCTTTCTCTCTAAGAGGAAGCAGCATTATGGCGGAGCGCGCGCTCTCACGGGAGCGTGCCGTGGTGCGTTCAGGTACCTCAGTGGAAAATCTGCCGTTTTTTTCTCTGAGTGGAAACTGCATTATAGAAAAACGGCCCTTTCTGTGTCAGCCCCCCATGGGTCAAACTTCCTTTTATGGAGGGTTTGACGGCGGAGTGGGCCACCAGAGAGTACCACAGCTTCATAGCTGCGGCCCCACAGCTGAGGGCTTGCCCATTAACACAATGTTATGGGGAATGGAAACTCAGCTGTGTACTGACAAGGTGGATGGACAGGACGCTGAAACGGGGCTATTCACTCCAGTTTTGCAGCATCCCACCTCCTTTTATGGACATGCGAGAGGTAAATCTGTCTTCCCAGGAGGAGATGGGTTTCCTCTCAGCAGAGATTCAGGCTCTGGTGCAGAAGCAGGCTGTGTCTGTTGTGCATCCTCAGCACAGAGAGAGGGGTCATTATTCCATGTATTTCCTGGTTCTCAAGAAAACAGGGGAATTCAGACCTATTCTAGATCTCCGGGGCCTGAATCGTCATATTTCCAGCAGGAAATTCCGCATGTTAACTGTGAAACAGTTACTAGGGCTTGTGCAGCCAGGCGATTGGTTCACCACCATCGACCTGAAAGACGCATACTTTCATGTGGAAATTGTTCCAGAGCACAGAAGGTATCTGCGTTTTGCCTTCCAGGGAATAGCCTACGAATACAACAGGCTGCCGTTCGGTTATTCCCTATCCCCACGCACATTCAGCAAATGTGTGGCCACAGCGCCTCAACCGCTGCGCGCACACGGCATGAGAGTTTTCTTTTACATAGACGACCTCATAGTCATGGCTGGGTCCCGGGAACAGGCAATGTTTTGCACAGCACAATTGATCACACACCTAACCAAATTAGGTTTTGCGATCGATGGGAAAGAAAGAGCACCCCCATACCTCGCCAACAGGCGTTGTATTTGGGTGTGGTGCTCGATGCAGACGCGCTGCGTGCCACCCTGTCAGAGAGCAGACGTGCGCCCCGTCTCAGGGCGGCGCACAGGCTGCGACAGGGGGCAACAGTGACAGCTTTAACTGTCATGCAGACTCTGTGTCTCATGGCGGCTGCTCACATGGTGGTCCCGCCGGTTACTACATATGCGCCGCCTGCAGAGGTGGTTCCCCAGCCTGCGTTTGGAGGCACAAACGACGGCTGGTGACCATTCCTCCCCCCCCTCAGTGGGGGCAACCTCCGGTTTTGGGGGTCTCCGGACCACCTCCGGAGGGGGTCTCCACTGGGACGGGTGACCTCCTACATCACAGTGTTCACGGACGCGTCCGGAACAGGATGGGGAGGGACCTGCCTGAAGAGAGCTATAGGTGGGCGCTGGGCTCTGACAGAGTTTCGATACAGCAACCTCCTAGAGCTACGGGCAGTAGTGTTAGTCCTCCGGCATTTCATGCCCCTAATTCAGGGGAGACATGTAATGGTCAGGTGCGACAACAGCACCACAGTGGCTTATATCAACAGGCAGGGCGGAGTCCGCTCCGCCTCCTTGTTGACCACAGCGGAGGAGCTGTGGTGATGGGCCTCAGAGGTGGTGTTATCTCTGAGAGCCCTCCATGTCCCGGGACTGGAGAACAGAGGGGCCGACCTCAGGTCGAGGGGCGGCCCCCTGCCAGGCGAGTGCTTCACCCGGAGGTGGTGAAGCAGATCTGGGCCCAGTTCGGGAGAGCAGAAGTGGACCTGTTCGCCAGCCGGCGCAACAGCCACTGTGCCCTGTGGTTCTCCATGGCCCTGAGCGACGACCCGCCCTTGGGGGTGGACCAAGCGGCAAACTCAGGGGAAGAGCCGGGACGCCAATACGGAAGTGCCACAAACTGCAGTTCATATATTGGCCGATAGGCGATGACTGCAGAAAGGAGCAATTTCCATAGACCCCAATGTTAAAATGCCCAATTTCACAGCAGAAAAAAAACGTTTCTAGCCCTGGCTCCAATACATTTTATTATGTATATAGTTAGATTCCACCTTCGTGATTATGAATCTGTGAGTGAATTGTTTTCTAACGCGACCCTTTTATTTATATTAGGTCTTAAAGTTTTTGCATAAATTAGGGCGTGGTCACTTTGATGGACAGGTACGTGCCTCACTGTCAGCTAACAGCAATTTGTCCACTCTGCTAGGCTACAACGTTAGTTAGTTGTAGTTACTGTACTTGACCCTTTAGCCGTGTTCGTGGTGATTGTGCCTTTTAGGGAATATTGTTACAAATACCAGACAATTAAAATGTCGTGCTGTGCGCTTGAATGTACTAACAGACCTTCCAAGAAGTCTACTCTCAGCTTTTTTCGGTGAGTAAAATGATAATATTATACATGTTAATCCCGTTAGCAGGTGTTTGTGTGCTTGTTAGCTTAGCTTGTTATGTAGCTTATTATGTAGCTTATTAGCCAGCTAAGGACGTAACCCTTTATACATGTGTGTATATATATATATATACAGTTTAGTTTATGATTCAGCCTTTTATAGTATATGGCTGTGACGCCCATAATGCTAAACGGGAGCAAATGTTAAAAGGGGACCCAATTATCCCAGTGGTGGCCGCCGGAGTCCACGCCGGCCGAAGCTAACGGAGCCGCAGGGGGCTAGCTCGCTAGCGCGTCCCGGCGGCTCCGTTAGTTTCGGCCGGCGGCGGAGTCCGGCATTATAACTGGAGATCAAGGAATGCAGCGAAACGCAGACTTGGTTCGCCTGCAGCCCGCTGTAGTATTAGCTAAATAAATTATGTTGAACAAGGCTTATTAAGCTGAACATCGCCACAATTGTTCTGCTATGTATCAGTACTTATTTTATTTTATTAACGTGTGAATGACAAGCATTACAAATAACAACAAATAGCTCATTATCTTGCAGATTGTCTCGTTTGATTATGAATGTAACGTTTATATAGTGGAACTACACTGTTTTATCAAAACCAAAGTGCCACGCAGTAACTTGGTATGCATGTATTTCAGCAGGAAATGTGCAACCTAGATGACATTTACCAACACAGACTATATAGAAATATTTGTAAAAGTTGTTCATGCGTTATTAAGTGAATATGGCATTAACCCTCCTGTTGTCTTCGGGTCAAATCTGACCGATTTACTACTTTCATCAATCATAACTTTTTTGTTTTACATTCGATTGCATTAAGGATTTATGATATCCTTCACAGTAGACATTTGAACATATAAAATTGCTGATTGACCTTGTCGTGGTGAGTGGGCTTTAAACTAAGACGGGTCATACTGAATAGTCTGTGCACACATTTTTAACATGTGATCTTTCTTTCATGTAGGACGCTTGAGGGAAGTTGCAACGCCTCGGCCAATGTGATGTCTTCCCCACGTGAAAGAGATTGAAGGCATAATTTATAACTTGAGACAATTTTCCAAATGTTATGACTTTTATTGGCTTAGGTAGTAATGGATTACATCCAACACGAATCAAGATCGTATAGAAAAAAAGGAAAGTGTAATCCTTAGTTACATAGGAAAAGATGTAATCGGATTAGTTTGACTTTTTTTAATAATAGGGAAACTCAGGATTACAATCTTATTCAAAACCTGAAAAGAGCATATAGTGTTTGTTGTAAAATGATCAGATGTTCTCTCTTCTCTGGAAGCGGTACTGTTCTATAGGCTAATACTTTAATTGTGAATCTATACACCTACTGCCTGAGTCAGCTTTATGTATATTATACATTTAAGTAAAAAAATCATATTAATATTTCTTCTCTCCTGTGTTTATTTGCATTGCATTTGATATTGAGGTAATCCAAAAGAAAAATAAAGTTACCAGGTTACAGTACATTACTTTTATATCTTGATACTCACATTAAGTTACTGGTTGCGTTTTTGGCAAGTAGCCCTCCCAACCCTGTACATAAGTTATATCATTTTAATTACTGATACAGTTGTTGCACATCTTTAATTTATTTTCTAGTGTACTTAAGTCGTACATTTTCAATGTGAAATAGATCGGATTAAATATAGAGTAAAAGCACAATCTTAAATTATACATTTATAATTGTCCTATGCTTATTGTTAATGTAGTGGTGTTATAAACAAAATGTTGTCGTAAAGGAAATTAAGATGTTTTTTATTTGTTGACAAAATATTTAAAGTTGATGCTCACAACATGTGGGAACAATTATTGAGAAAAATGTTTCTATTGTAAAACAAATAATTATCTGCATACTGAACAATTTAGAAACTCTCTAAAAGGTATTATTTTCTGTGATGTTACGACCCTGTAGGGATTGTGGGTATTGCATTTCATAATTACATTCTATGGTATGCTTATGACATATTTGATGCCAAAATACATGGGATTAGGGGAGACCTTCTTGGTGTTTGCATTGTCACTGATAAATGACAAGGTAGTATTCATTGTCAAGATTTTGTGTTTTTAAACTTGGGACTCTTTTCAGACTGCTACGGCTTGGGAAAAGATTTGAGCCTTAATGTGTAATGTTTTCTGTATTGTATGGTTAGCTTATCCTTTCATTTGATAGTCAGATTTGGATGTGATAGCTAACATTTTCAGTAAGCAGTAGACAAAAGAAGTGAAAATATGAATGTGATTTATTTTAAATATTTACAGAATTATTTTAACAAATAAAATAACAAAAAACATAATAACAAATTTAAAAAAAAAGTTTGACAGACAGCCATGCCCAGCATGGGCCTGGAGAGCTACAGAGTCCATTGGGGGGAAGAGGGGGGGGGTGGGGAAGAGGAAGAGCAGCCATGTTAACAGTGTTATGGCTACAGATGTAATATCTAACTCAACATTAGCCATGACAGTCTGGGCTTAGCAAGGGCCTTAGAAAACATACTCTAAAGGCCAAATCCAAAAACAGTGATACTGACATTTTAGCAGTTCACAGTCTTTGGAGATGGTCTTTCAGGCAATTGGCTAGTGACTTTAAAAAAATATCATTTCCCCTAGGGGTGAAATGAACTCTATCTCGCAAAAAAAGCCCAGGACTGTCATGTCTAATGTTGGAGTGGTCAACAATGGCACCATTTAGGCTATGAACAAAAGTAGCCATAACACTGTTAACAAACTTCCGGGCCTTGTCAATTTTGACAGGATTTGCACCAGCCCTCCATCGGCACCTCTAGTTGATCTGGGAGAGCATGATCTTCATGCCAGGGTGCCAGGTCCTCCTTCATCTGATTCACCAAGTGAACACTGGGCACATCCCCCAAGTCGTTGCCGCCACAGTGGATGAGGAGGACATCCGGGGCTGCTCTTCCTCGCAGGGAGTTGGAAAAGAAGGGGAGGAGACCTCTCCAGCGCAGTCCACCCCAACCAAACCAGCAGGCGCGAAGGTCGAGGCCAAGGTTGCTGCCGATGGTCTCTGTAGCTCTCTGGGCTCCACGCCGGACATAGCTGTCTCCGATTATCCATACAGTCACTATGGGAGGAAAATAAATGAGAGTAACAAATGCTTCAGATAATGAGGAATATCAAATTAAGTATAAAGGGTTGCTCATTTTGTTCCTTTGACAATAACATACAACATAACATATAAAATCACACCTGACGTATATATATATATATATATATGTATATATATATAGTATGTTTGTGTGTAATGTCAACCATCTGAAGTCATGTAAAGTAAGCCAGGACCATCAACTTACAGGTTATGGAGGAGGTTGCCATCTTTTTTTCTTAATGCTGAAAGAAATAAAAATGGTTTAATCAATATAAAAGCGCCTTTCTTTTTCTACAGTCATATTTAATTTATACTCTCACAGCGCTGTTGAAACAGTAACGTTGGATTAAATGTATATACAATTGATGGTCAAAAAGTATAAATATGCAAATTTTGCATTTGTTAGCCCATGCATATTACACTGTTTATATTTGAATCATGGACAAGCGTTTTTAAACTTGTATAGTGTAATATCAAGAACAGTTAAATCATAGGGAAAAGCTTTGTTTAATTCACAATACGCTAATTCCTTTACATACTGTATAGGCCACAGTTTATGGCTAATTCCATAGGCTAATTCACGCAACACTGGCCATATCTCTGCTAGTTTACAAAGTTGTTACAAATGACATTTATATTTGAAAAACGGTGAAGCACTTAAAAAACAATTGTATAGTGTAGGTTCAAGAACATTTAAATCAAAAGGACAAGTTTTGTAAAGTTACAGGGGATCTTACTTTCAGAACGCCGGGAACAAGGAGCAGTGACCGGAAGCTGGGTTGTTAACTTAATACTGTGAGCATGTTAGCTTAGCTTCTTAGCCTGAGCTAGGTCTGAAACTTCACGACCGTTGGCAGAAGGTCCCGCCCTGTCCCGCCTCGTCTCCACCACGGCTCCGCCTCTTTGCCCTTATTTGGATCAGGATGTAGCAGGCGGGAGTTAGACTCTGACGCCACTGTCGAGCCGTTAGTGGCCGACTCCGCCTACTAAGGGCTTCTCGGCAACTCTGCAGAATCCTATGGGTGACGTCACGGACCCTACGTCCATTTATATATACAGTCTATGGGGTGGACGCGTTTGCACACGAGCCATGGCCAAGGAAGCTGCTATACGCCTTTCCACCGCTGCGTCTCATTCTCCCTCTCCTGGGGAGAGTGAGGCGAGAACGTCTGGCAGTCATTCTGGTAGCACCGAATCGCGTCGGGGCTCTGTGGTACTCAGAAATGACACAGATGAAGGTGGGCCAGCCCTGGGCGCTTCCCCAGTTCTGGGGGGCGATGTCTCAAGGGGCAGATGCAATCGGGGCGTTACCCACTCTGGGCCGTCCTCTTCAGGCTTGGCTCCTGAGAGGGACAGGCTGAGACAGGGTGGATTGTCTGACAGCGTTATTCAGTCTATCCAGGCAGCTAGAGCAGAATCCACCACAGCCTGTTACAGGCCAAAGTGGCTGAGATTCCAGCATTGGTGTGAGGAGCGGGGAATAGAGCCCCTATCTTGTGAGTTGGGCTCTATTGTATCCTTCTTATCAAAGACCCCCATCACCCCAGCCACAAACTGTTCTTTCTGTTGCCGTCTGGCAGACGTTACCGCAGCATCCGGGCAAGGACAAGAAGATTCGGAGACAGTTTCTTCCCGCGGGCAGTGAGACTGTTAAAAAATTGAACTGTTGAAACAACTTCAAACATTCAACTGCTACTCAGTAGTATGTATCTAATACCTAATATATATATATCATTCCAATAACTTGTATATAGACTCATACTGCACTATTCCACATCATAACTTTATTTCATTTTTATAACTATTATTATTTTTGTATTGCTCTTGCTCTTATTGTTATTATGTTATGTTATTATGTTGCATTGTTGGAGAAGCCTGTGACATAAGATTTTCAACTGCATAATTACTCTGTAGCTATGTCAGATTGACAATAAAGAACCTTGAACCCTTCTTACACTTACTGGTGGACAGAGGGCAGGCGCATTTCACAGTGAAAGTGTATGCAGCAGCCATCTCGTCCTGTCATGAGGGATTTTGGTGGCAGGTCAGCCTTTAATCAACCACTGATGTCGCGGTTTTTACAGGGGGTTAGGAGACTGCGCCCTGAAGTGCACGTCTCCACCCCGCAGTGGGACCTGCCCCTAGTGCTCGAGGCTCTGGCCTCGGGACCATTGAGCCTCTGGAGCTCTCCCCTCTGAAAGCATTGTCGTGGAAAACAGCTTTGCTTCTTGGGGGGGGGGGGGGGGCACTGTTTTTTGAGCACACTTTCTGCCAGGTAAGCGCAGCAGGGTGTGCTCTGTCAGCCGCAGCCCAGATTTCTCCTCGGTCACAACCGGGTTAAAGGAGAGGGTGGGGCAGCAGCTGCTGACCAGAAAAGCCGGTCAGGGGCAGTAGGGTGGATTAGTGTTGGACGACAGTGCGCGTATACATCAGGGCTCCACCCACTGTACCCATAGAGTCCAGTAGAGGGCGGAGCCTGTGAGAGATATAACGGGGGGTTACGTATTGTAACCCTAGTTATATAAACACAGGCGGAGCCCTCTACTCAGGGCACTGTCTGTCCTGTTCCGCTCGCTGAAGAGAGGTATAGGATGGCAGTCAGGAGGCGAGGCCTCCTTTTATACGGTGTGATGCGCGCGCATTCAGGCAGGCCCGCCCTGGGCCGGCTACGTCTATAGACAGGGGTGCACATAACTTTTTTAGTGAGTTACTCAGATGAGTACCAAGAGACAGCGTTTGGTACTCACCCCACACGAAGCGTGGTCCTCCTCAGTGTCTCCTTCACTGTCCTCAATTTACACTTCTTGCATGCTAGATGATGAAGATGATGAAGATGCACCTCCCTGTCTCTTTTTAAGCCTCCGATTTGCTTTCTCCAAAACTTGTTGCCAAAACTGTGAAGTCCTTGCATTTCCTGAGGCCAAGTTGAAGGATCAAATACTAAGAAATGATCACATGACTTGAAGTCATATCTGATTTCAAATGTGGGAAGTAACAAAGCACACTTATTTACTCAAGTACAATTTTGAGATACTTGTAGTTGACTTGAGTATTTCTATTTTATGCTACTTTGTACTTCTACTTTTACTCCACTACATGTATTTAATACCTTTAGTTACTTTACAGATGTGGATGAATGATGTGAAATCTAATCAAGTGTTAAATCAGACTTTAGTTCCACCTGGAGTAAATCCACAAGCTACCCTGCAGTATACAAAGTCATTCAAACTAGCTGCTCCTTTACCAGCTTTGAGAACACTTTCATGATCAATCATTATAAAACATATCATATATATTATTCTGAAATGGACCAATCTGCACAATGAATACTTTTACTGTCGCTACTTTCACTATATTTTGATAATACTTTTCTAATTTTACTTGAGTAACATTTTGAATGCAGGACTTTTACTGTAACAGAGTATTCCTACACAAGATCTGAGTACTTCTTCCACCTCTGTCTGATTTCAAACTCTTCCATAACACCCTGAGTAAGTTTGCAGCTGTGTGTTTCACTCCACTTTGGTGTAAATAAAACTGCAGCAGCTTGACCACAGAGCGTGAACGTTGTGATCAGATGATTTTGCGCAGTTCTCCAGTGTGTGCGCGGGGCACAGAATGTGCACAGGGGAGTCTCCCACCGCAGCCAGTTGGCGGACTTTTGGCACAATTCTGTTGTTTATACCGACGTTAACCCTGTCTGCGCACACGGCGACCAACTCTGTCGTCCAGTGATCTAAGCCTCTGCCTCCTGGAAAGCTTCACAGGTCCGTCGGTTATGTCCTGCGCGGCTCACCCAGCTCCAGTTCAATCAGTCATAGAAAGATTTTTTGCAGGGAGCGAAACGGCAACGTAGCTGCTTAATGTCTTTGGGTTTTTTGACATGCCTAGTAGTTTACTCCATTGAGTGTTGACAAGAGACACGTGTAGACGAAATATGTGTTTTGTTTTGATGTTTTGAGGTACGCAAAGGCGCGTAGTGACACAAGTGACGTTACGCAATTCAGATTTGTGCCGCGCATGCGTACCTGCGTACCAGTTATGTGCACCCCTGTCTATAGAAGTCTCAGTGGGAGAATGCACGCGGGATAAGGTAGTACCCATAGAGTCCATTAGAGGGCTCCGCCTGTGTTTATATAACTAGGGTTACAATACGTAACCCCCCGTTATGCAATGAATGAAACACTTGGGTCACAGGTTCCTCAACAGTGCATTACAAGACATCTATCGATATCTGTGTACCTCCACCATTAAACATATTCTGCACATTTCTTATACTATCTACATACATCTTATAAGAGTATAATTAATATGTATAATATCAGTTCAAATAAGTGCTTCAACATAGTTAACATTGCAGGAAAGTTGATTGTCAAGTTCCAAAACAAACCATGCAATATATTAGACGTTAAGTACTTTCTCAGGCTTAATATCTGTAGATACCCCCAAAGCTTTTTCTTATTTAAAAGAAGACCTTAACCTAAAGTATTCTTTAATGTTTAAATAAAGCCTTATTAGTTTGTCTGTTTTGCACATCCTCCTATCAGGCACTAAACTGTTTTATTGTAGAGATCACTCACAGTATCTTCTTAATATTTTCTATTCTATATTATGTATATCATTGACCTTCCACTTTCCCACTATATTAAGAGTATGTACTCTTAATATTTAAATGTTTACATCAAATATAACACATTCAAAAGTGCTTTACAAAAATGAAAGACATTAAGAAAAAGGCATTTTAAAACGGTCATTAAAAAGCAACACAATCTACCTGCATTGCAATTACTCTAAACGTGTAATAACGTGCTTTAACCAGTAGGAGGTGCGGGTTAAAAAGCTGTCAAGTTTACAGTGTTAACAAAATAAAATATACTGCTGTTTCTGGTTTAGTTTACGACGGATATATTCTGTTATTGTTTTGATATTTGTAACACAAAAGCGATGTAAAAAACCCACAGCAACACAGAAAAGATGGTCTTAACATGACCCAGCGGTCTAGTAGTTAATAAAAAACAATAATATCAAAACAAATTATTACTACTAACTTTATTGTGAAATTAAAACAGAACGGTAAAAGAATAGTTTCCGGTCTATTCTGAGGCCCGATCTCTGTAGATAAATAAAGAACTACGACAGATGTGTAATGTTTAATGCAGCCAAACCATTCATTACAATGCATTCATGTGATGACTTTCAAAGAGTAAAGCAAGCACTGCTGAATAAAGTATGATTTTATCTTTTACGAAACATTTTTTTTTCATAATGGAATGCAGTTGGAGGTCAACCAATCACAGAGCTTGAGGCAAAGCGGAACAATAGCTGAGGATTCTGGGTAGTGTAGTGTCTTCGGCCATCCTAAACTCTGAACAAATATTTGTTTCTCCGAATCGAAGGGGAAAATTACAAAAGCATTGTACACAATTTAAACCAATCAATGTTGTGTAATTAACAAGGATAATCTGGTGTTTTTGAGTTGATGAGTAGTGCAGATATCACTGTAAAATCAATCGACAGTAAGGAGAATACTTATCCTCCGTTATCCAATGGGAATGGACGCTCACATTGCTCTCTGCGTCCGTAATACAATAAAGGGGACATGATCAAATAGGAATATAATTATCTTTTAAATAACGTTAACTAAAGGGAACAATCTATTTGACACAGCTGAAGCTCTGGCCTTCCTTAACCTGTTAAGCTCTGAGCCTGTTTTTCAGGTCTCAGGCTCGAAAATGCCATTCCCAGAACAAATGACCATATCTTCCCTTCTAAAAGGGTTAAATTAATAATCTTTTTTCTCAAAGTAATGATAAACCTGTGAGTTGGATGTAGAAAAGTCAGAATCAATATAGATGTTTTTTATTTTAAAGAAAATTCAGATTTTACATCGTAAAAAACTGTAAATTATAGTGTCCGTCCAAAAATTATTTTGTACTTATAGTGAAAACTACCCTTGGATGATGGGTTAGTAGACTAAAAGCTTTAGGAATCCAAAGTACAACATATAATAAGTACCCTGTATCAAGATTGATGCAAAACAAGTGACATTTGACCTTTTTAGAGAGGTTTAGCCAAAACCACTCCACCTCTGAGGTGATTTGGGTGAACATTTTTCCATATCTCTGGCCCTCCTTGGTCGATTTTGATGGTTGACACCTCTTTCTGACCGTTAGAGCCAATAGAATCGAAGGGGGAGGCCCCCACACACACTCGTTGTGAAAACAAACGGTGGGGGCTTCCCGCATGCAGGTTTGCACCAGAGTGAAGCGATCTCTCGCTCTGACATTTGGAAACGAAAAAGCAGTTTTATTGCTTATGGATTATCAGAAATCATTTAAAAGAGGACACAGACACATTGGATTAACCTATGGATTAACTGCAGCATCGTTTTTTTATCGTTTTAATGCCATTGAAGACCAGTTTTGACCAAGGTAAGCCATGTTAGCGTTTGTAGCTACCTAGCGCCACATGTTTTGATGTACATTTTCGTTTATAGCGTCGCAAATGTTTATCACTGAGTGTTGAGGTGGGCACCCCCAGATTCTGTGTCTCCAGGAGATGCTAATCGAGGGGTTGGCTGTGCATCTAGGATAAGTAATAAGGGAGTTATGTGTGAGTTTAGGTGCAGTGATAGGTTACATTTTTTCGCTCGTGGCTAATTCAGAGGCTGAGTGTTAGCATTGTGGGTTTCTTTTTGATTTTTTTTTTAAAAAGATCAGTTAGCTGAGTTTTTTCCTGTTACATGGATATAAAACATTCATAGTTTATTAAATATTAAGATTCCTTAGACGTTGTTTCCTGCAAATGACGCGTTTATCCGCCCGGTACCGGGGGGGGCGGTGCGTAGCAGGTTAAAAACTAACTAATTTAATAAACACACAATGCACTGTTTTTTGAGAACAAAAATTGGTAAATAATGCACCATAATACATTCTGACGAAAAATAAAAATTATTATGAATACAAATAAAATAAAAGAAGCCTCCCGTGAGTTACTACAAGCTATAAAGTAGATTTTAAAAACGTTTTATAGAATAAAAGCTCACTGCTGGACGTTGTCGCCATACAGGAAACACACATTTAAAACGGTTTTGCCTGCCGTTTTTATGTACACAAGCATTCATTAATGGTTCGGAAAGTGGCACTGTACCTTAATAATATAAAGGCTTGTATTTGCGTGCATTTCCTGCTCGGAAAGTGGCAATGTACTGAGAGTGGAAGTGTCCTGAGATTAGCGCCTGCAGGCAGGCTCCATGGACCTGTCAGCTCCGGACAGCGCAAAATGCGTACATGAAGCACTACGTCATGAACGCAAGAAATCTACCCTCGTGGGGGCGCGCTCATGTGATTGGCTATAGATAGAAAAAATTACAAGTACGAATCGGGTGACCGTCAGGGGAGTCTCAAAAAACCCACACACAAATGCACAGCGATCCATGCACAGAAAGCGGGTTGTGTTTGCCGGTGCAGCGGTTTTAAAAGGAAAACAAATATGTGAGGATCAAAAATACATATGTAAAACTTTTTTCTGTATTTGGATTTTATTTACATGTATATGAAACGGAACACGTGTCTGTGCATTGACAAACAAAAGTGTGAATCCTTTTGCGGATCATGAAATACAAGTGTGAATCCTTCTGTGTGCATGTGTGTATTATGAGACTGTTCTGAGCCCATAGCAACCAGTTGAGAAATAATTTTCACACCTCTGGGTTATGGCTTTTGTTGCCTTTTCTTAGTTTTTTATACTCATTCCGCACACTTTCCCTTATTTTCTTGAGTACTACATTTGTGGCAATTAAATTAAAAGTAGCTCATGACTTGTTTTATTTTTGGAAAGTAGCTCTCATCCTAAAAAAGGTTGGAGACCCCTGTTATAGAATGATACATTTGACAATTTTAAGCTTGGCCTACCATTTTATTGGAGCGATGAGGAACAGGTGGGGCTTGAAAAGGCCCACATGTTCAAAGTGGGGAATGACAGAAAAAGTTTGAGAACCACTGGGTTAGAAGCAGTTCCCCTGGGACTCTAAGCTATATGCCTGTACGCAATCTGAGGTAAACTGCAATAAAACACATCAGAGGATAGGCTACAGCATGGGTCGGCAACAGGCGGCCCGCGGGCCATTGTTGGCCCGCCAGCAATAATATTTGGCCCGTAATTTTGAGAATAAAAAATAAAAAAATATTTTGAGATTTTTTTTTTTTTTTTTTTTTTTACAACATCGGACCGACAGTCGCACATATAGGCTATAATGTCCGAATAGAGAATCTACCTACACCTGAAGAATGCTTATTGTACTTTTATCTATGTTGAGAATGAATGACATACAGCACAGGCACAATCAGGCAGCGGGGTGCACTGACGTCAATTAAAGTACTTATTTAAAGGACACCTATCATGCTATATTTAAATGATATATTGTAGGGCCATACCTATATAAGGTATATTTATACGTTTCTGTTTTCAAAATACCAAACAGATCATGCATTTTAGCCATGCCTCATTTCACTCTATTTGCTGTTCTCCAGCCCTGTTTTTGCAGGGGGCTGATTCTGTGAGCTGCAGCTGACCACGCCCCCCTGCAGGAGAGGGGAGCGTGCTCTGATCAAGTCAGAAGAGGGGGAGAAAAAGAGATCTCCGTCCTCCGTGTTTTATTCTTATATTATTATATAGAGTTGTTATTCATTTGTTTTAAAGCTCAATAAATAACAAAGAAGACCTTTGACCGGCACTTTTCAAATTTTGTCCGGAAGATTTAAACTTTAACGGACATCTTGACCGGCGAAAGAAAACCTAACTGAAACTCTGCCGCACGGTCCCCTCGTTCCTTGGAAGAGGCGGAGAGGTGGGTGTTTGTCATCTGCTGGTGGACTAACCGGAGAGAATTACAGTGCTTGCCTCGGGGAGGGAGAACAAAAGCCACAGCGGAGAATAAACAGAAGGGTAACCATGGCAACCATGCGCGGGAAGTCTTCTTCGCTGCTTTTGTGGCAGACTACAGCGCCACTTACAGGCCTGGCATATGTACTACAGCGTCTCCAGCGCTTTCGAGCGGCAATGGCCGGCCGTGGCCCAACCCCACATTCCCCTGATAGGTGGAGAGTTGGCCCAATAGCCGTAGCGCCACCGTCCTGACGTCAGGACAGTGTTCAAATCTGGATCAGTTTTTATCAGATCCGTTGCAGCCCCTTTTTTAGAGATTTGGGTATGGAGGAAAAGAGAGAGGGTTGTGTTTTCTGACACTTGGTGAGTTCCCTGGAACACCGGGGACACATATTCATGTATACAAGACGTACAAAAGTGCATTTTGCATGATAGGTCCCCTTTAACTAAATACATTGAGTTTGAGTAAAATACTTGGTTACTGATTAATTTAGGTTATAATATATTAAATAAATTGCAAAGCAAAACATGCTGTAATTTATTTATTTTGTATTTTTTTAAAGGTTTTCAACCTGAAAGAATCCTAATGTGTCCTTGAAAAGTTGAAATAAAGAAAAGGAAAAAGGATTCCAGTTGTCCATGCGTCCTCTGTTGCCCCTCAAGCCTCTCAAATGTGGGCAAACACTCAAATAAATGCCAAAAACCCAGAGAACTTGACAATACTTATCAGAATAAAAGTATGTTAAATAACACTGCTACCTAGTTAATAACTCACTCAGTGGAGGCTCGTCCATTGAAGAAAGGGAGGACCATCCTCCCTAAAATTTCAGAAAAAAATAAACTTTGAAGAGAACAATAAATACACCTCAATTTAAAAGATAAGTCTGTTAAAATACAGATAATAGCCCTGACTTTTAACATGGGACTGAAATGGGGCTAGAGACGACGAGCCTCCCTTTGGGCGGGTCTATCCAGAGGCTCTGGATTGGGCGCCTATATCATCAGTGAACCAATCAGCGGATCTGACTGCGCATCAGAGTGTTGATGGGGAGGGTTATCAGCGATATCAGAGTTTTTTCTGAACCGGGGAACAGGGGCGCTGCGCCCTCTTACCAAAATCAATTCCTTGAATTAGGCTTCGATTATGTTCTGGCCCGCCATCTTGTGGCTCAGCAAAAAATTGGCCCACGGCCAAACTTACTTGCCTACCCCTGGGCTACAGTATGCACTCTTCATTTGATTATATATTCAACCACTGAAAGGAAACAGAAAAACATGTGGGAGATAGATAAAGTTGGTCGTGAGATATTGATGTATAAGAACTGTTTATGTCTGGATTGAATTTAATTTCCTCATTCTGATCCATCTTCTGACCCAAATTCTCTTCCACCCTTTGGTTTAACTGTTGATTTTTTAAAGCTGCTATAGGGGAAGACATCTCACACTAGAGGCAGGCATGAAAATAGGAGAAGAATTGGAATCAAAGGCTTTGAAGGGGGCAGGAAGGAGACCGGTAGACAACATATTTCTCTAGATCCCTGATCCGGTAGATGTTCTGAATAAAGGTTTCAATGACACCACGGTGTAAACAACTTGTTAGAAAGCACCTGTTCACTGAAAGACTGACTGAACTTTGACCTTGTTGTTGTCCTGATCACATTGATGCGCAACTGTGCTGTTCTTCTGAGCCAGTGCCATGGTCGGTGCAACTCTACCAAAATAGACTTTACATTGTTATTTAAGTCTCACATGTTCACGTCATTCAGAATGTTCTTGAAGAGAGGGTCAACTTAATTTACAGGCTGGAACTATTTATTGGTAAATAAGAGCACAGACTGTTACCAGAAAACCAGAAATGTATGTCACAAATAAAGGAATGAACAAACCACAAACAAAAAGATCTGGGGCCTCATTTATAACGCCTTGCGTAGGATTGACGTAGGAAGGTTGCTTACGTAGTACAAAGCACAAAAATAGGTACATACATTTTCCGCCATTTTCCGATTCACAAAACATTGCGTACCGGCGAGGGAAGTGCGTACGGCACTCCCTACGCCTGTTTCCCTTGATAAATCACAATCGACTCGTAACGCCCATATTTGCCTATACATAGTCAAAGAAACGCCCATTCATTCATTCATTTTTGACTGACTGCATGAAGAAGATCGCAGGAAATTACGATAGAACAGCTAAAAAAGACATCTCACACCGTGTCAGATTTTGGTTATTGTGGGGAGGTCGAGATAAATCATATTGTTTGGTGGATGCAGTTTGAACCAGAGTAGCAGCATGGAGGTCGGATCGTCACCAAAATAAATAAATAAGTGGTCCGAAAAAAGTTAATGACAAAACAAATACACATAACCTTCCTCAGGCAGTGTGTTTGTCCCGGGGACAGGAGACACCCCCTTGATGAGAAACTGTAAGAAATGATCGGGGAATCCCTCCGGAGTGGAGTCATGACGACTGGATCTGAATTATTTTTGTTGTATTTGGTGGTTTGTGTTCCAGCTGTCGATCAGCAACTATATATACATAATCCACCAGTTAAAGGAAATACAACTAATGGATTGTGTTATATTAGCTGTACAATTTACCACATATGGTGTTCTTAGTTTCCATACCTCCTGTGTTTTACGAGCGACTTATCAAGTCTTGGCAAACGGCATAAAACACGATTAAACGTGATAGTATATAAAACCATGCTCGTATCTACAACCTATAGAAATGCAAAACGGCGTCAGTTTAGACGTAATTCTGTCCTCCTGCTTACCGCATCATTTATGAGAAAACATTTCATAACATTAACACAACATATTCGAGGTGGTTTTAAATAGCATATCCGTATTTATTTATTTCTCCAAGTTATGTTTTTGTGTGCACTGAGGAGTCTCAAACAGGCGTTTGTTTAATCATTTTAAGATTGGCTTTAATCAATGTTTGAAAATGAATTCTTCATATTTGATAAATGAGAGGTAACATTTTATTTATGGTATTATTTCCACATATTTCTCTCCATTCTTCCTTCTGCCAACGGTGTCGCAGTTTCTCGTCTCTCCCGTTTGTGTGCTTAGTGCGTACGCATGGGTTAGAGTTTGCGTGGAGGACAGCACATTTTCCCGTCAAGTTAGTATTTTATAAATCGCAAACATTGCGTAGAAACTGGCGTACGCCATTTTTTGAGCGTATATCCCTTTATAAATGAGGCCCCAGGTCACTAGCATACTAGAGGATTTTGTGCGTATTTTTGTAAACCCTTCTTATCTGTATATTTCAGAAAGGCCCAGGGCAACACAGTCACTAATCTATCTGAATGTTGTTGGGCATCCAATAGAGCCTGAGGCACAAAGTCCCACATGGGCTAATGTAGCTGCTAACAGTGGTGTAGTGTAAACACCAGCAACGCCTCTAGACCTGACCGACTCTTAGGCTGGAGCCACACGAGGACGATAACGCAAACGGACCGCAATCGTTATCAAAAAAGTCTTCCGTCCACACGCAACAGGCACCAGAAACGTGTCCGTTCACACGAGACCACTCGAAAGTGCTGGAGACGCTGTAGTACATATGCCAGGCCTGTAAGTGGTGCTGTAGTCCTGCCACAAAAGCAGCGAAGAAGACTTCCCGCGC